>NC_030678.2:155917379-156276546 GCF_000004195.4 Xenopus tropicalis | reverse complement strand
TCTAGGTCTAGAACCAGATATGTGTTCCTGTCTTTAAGTACTACTAGTTATTCCAACTGTACAATTACTCAGGTTCCACTTCTTGTCTGAATACAGCAAAGGAAGGAGCTAAGAGCTGTGTGGAGTTCTCTCCCAATGGGTGCTAAACGCAGTGTTGGGACTGGTCTGATTGCTGTATAGGATTCAGAAGGAATTGATTCCCATACAATGGCACGTCTCAGATGTATTTAGAATGGGGTTTCTCGCTTTCCTATAGTTAAGATTTAGGCTAAGAAAGAATTATTTGGGAAAAAACGTTGATGGTCTTTTTGCAACTTCAACTGCAATGTAATGGGGGATTAGGAGCAGATCCTCTAGGCTTGTCCTATGAACTGACACTTTTATTTGATCCAACTACTGCAGTTCTACTCAGTTCAAATCTAGAGGGAGTCATAATGTCTGTAGCCTTACGCTAATGGTACATGGGGCATTGTAACATATTGCATGCTCATGGCGCCTGTTTTGGTTTATGCTGCCCCCCACTAGCACCAGAAGTGAGTACTGGCTTACCCTAACTCCCTGTGTGCCTAACTCCCTGTGTGCCTAACTCCCTGTGTGCCATGGCATGACTGCCTGCTAACTCCAATACCTGCATTTTCTCCATTAACACACTGGGCTCAGGGGAAGAGGTTTTTAACTAAAGGCAACTGTCTCTATGTAGTTTGGAAAGTTCAGATTTGGTGACCCTTAAAGGGGTGTGGCCACTTTGGGGCGAGTTTGATGTGCACCTGGGGTCTGTCTGGTTGTAACTGGGTAGATTGAGGCTTGTCTCTAGTGTCCCAATATTTAACGTATGTAGATGATACATGTGGAAAGGTGCCCCATTAGTGCGTGTAGCTGCCCCAGGTATAGAGTTACTACCTAACCTCATTATAATCAGACCTCCGGCATGGTTAATTAGGAGTTAACTAGGTGCATGCTGCAGCCAGCGCTGGTTTCCATGCCATGCAGAAGGCAGTCATTGAAATAAATCACTATTCAGCATGCAGATTGTTATGCATATAGAGCGGAATGATTTCTAATCATGTTCTCATGAGGATTGTATCCCCCTAATGATGATCGTTACCTTCTTTACACCCCTTTCCTCCATGGACCATTTAGTGAATTAACCCCCCCCCTCCGCCCTTCCCATGCCTTAAAGGGAAACTGTTTAGAAGGATAGTTGCCCCTAACGCATTTCGCCCTCATAAAATGAGTGGAAACATTCTCGTTATCATTAAGATTCCTTTCCTGTTATTCGATTCGTTCCCTTTTCCTGTGTCAGGAGCAGCCTGGGTGGACTAATGAAAAAATTGTTTCAATCAGTGAAATGATCCCACCTGCCTAATGCCCGGGATCCCGGCACATAATTGGTGCCTCTGTTTTCGCAGGATGCTTTTATTTCAGGCTTTGCAATTGGAGCTCAGTCAATTAAGGGGGGAATAGAAGCATTCTGCACGGCTGCTTGGCTGGATTAAAAACATCACCGTTTCTCGTTAGTGTGGGGGGGCCCTCGGCTTTTGATGTTGAAAAAACTTCATATATTCCTTGATTTTTCTTTTTATTTATTTGATTGATTAAAAGCAGATAGTCTCACGCAGGCGGCGGGGATATTTTAGGAGCAGTGGGAAAATGATTTACAAACATTCGGGCCAGTTTCAGATGGTTCTGCACACATGTAAGCCATTTGTAATGTACACAAGGGTTTGGCTTTTTTTAGACTGAGTCTTCTCCCAAAGACTTGGGGTATTTGTATGAGAAAGTGTCTGAATAGATTATGTGCTTGCAGTCAAGGTCACCTTTTGTGGTGGAGGTGGTTGTTGCTGAACTACAACTGAAGCTTGCCATAGATACACTAGTAAAAATTATTGCTACACATTGGCCCAACAATTGCCCACAATGGATATCTGTTTGTTCTTTGACTGGACATGTGAAAGTGTCATCTGCCAATGCGCCATGTTGGTGAGTGCATGTTGGCACATTGGAAGCCCCCCCTCATATAAAATATATTCAGTCAGCCTGCAGGCCAACTGGTTGGGTACCAAAGAGTATCACCCAGTGTATGGATACCTTAATTTGATGAACGTTGGATTTCAGCAACAACAAAAGGCGTCAGGCTGGGCGACAGTTATATTTAAGAAAAAGGAATGGTAAAATAACTGGGTTATAATACCCTGGACATTCTAATCACTTCTCTTGGCATTGTTTGCTGAGCTTGGCCATCTTCCTTTGTCCTCCTTGATGTCCCCACAGGGCGCGTGCAGTAGAGAAATCTCAGAAATGCGTGTGCATTTGCCCAAGCCTGACAGGGAACATACGGAAGACTGGAATATGATGGTGATGCAAAAATGAAATCACTGGGGGTGCAAAATTGTACCATTTAAGTGTTAAGCTGGGCAAACTCAGTTACAGTCAACTCTATAACAGTGATCCCCAACCAGCAACATGTTTCTCACCACCCCCTGATGTTGCTCCCAGTGCTGTAGGCTGCCAACCCACATAGGGGCTGCAAAATAACCAATTGCAGTCTTTTTTGGTCACCCCAGGAACTTTTTTCATGCTTGTGTTGCTCCCCAACTTTTTATATTTAAATGTTGCTCATTGCTCACAAACACAAGGGGTTCTCAAATCATTCATTGACTGAGAAACTGGGGGCTAGCATTTAAAGGGATAGAACATTTTCTTACTGGCTGCTTTGTGTGCAACCAAGATAAGTACATAATAGAATAATAGATAATAGAAAAGGAAAGTCAAAAGATCACAAAGAACCTTCATAGATAGAAACACGGATTCTCTGATTTCCAGGGATCTGTGACACATGCGTCCGGTTCCTGCTCTTGGCCACAGATTTGCATTGACCCCTATAACGAATGAATACACTTATAGGCAGACACTTTTACTTTTTGTGTTTCCCTAAGCATTAAGGGCAAACACCAGGCTGTTCTGTGCTGTAAGTTTTGGTATTGGGCTTTGCCATGTGACTGTAGGCTGGGGATTGTGTAGTAGATTTGCACTTAGCTTGAGTCTACTCTGTATATGACTGAACATAGCATTTGCCTTGGGCATGGAGGGAAAGTCTGTACTAATTATAGGAAGTCCTCCATATGACCTGAGCCTCTAGCATAAGAGGGGGCCCCTTGGAGATATGTCAATCTATATAAATAAAGAATAATAACACAGTACTAAGGGCCCTGGTAGCAGCAAAATGTTTTCCCATGGGTTACAAATGTCTCCACCAAATAGAAAGTATGTACTGTACCTGTGTTCCATGTTTATGCTTCCCTGCTAAATCTGTTCCTTTTTTTTATCTTACAGTTCCTATCTATGTGCCATTTTTAATAGTGGGCTCTGTTTTTGTGGCCTTTATTATCGTGGGTTCCCTGGTGGCCGTCTGCTGTTGTAGATGTCTGCGACCAAAGCAGGAGCCCCAGCAGAGTCGAGCACCTGGAAGTAACCGGCTGATGGAGACCATCCCTATGATCTCAAGCGCCAGCACGTCCCGTGGCTCTTCCTCTCGTCAGTCCAGCACGGCGGCCAGTTCTAGTTCCAGTGCCAATTCTGGAGCAAGGGCACCTCCAACTCGATCTCAAACCAATTGCTGTTTGCCAGAAGGGGCAATGAATAATGTCTACGTAAACATGCCTACCAACTTCTCAGTGTTGAACTGCCAACAGGCCACACAGCTTGTTCCACACCAAGGACAGTATCTTCACCCTCAGTTTGTAGGCTATGCTGTGCCACATGACTCTGTACCCATGACTCCAGTGCCCCAATTTATAGACGGTCTGCAGGGAGGATTCAGGCCAATGCAGTCACCGTACCCACACAGCAACCCAGAACAGATGATGTACCCAGCTGTGACGGTGTAAATAAGCCCCTTAGACTCATTTGGGGCCGAATGGATTGAAATGTGAGATGAGACTGTTTGCAGCTTGGACTGGAGAAGATTTGGGAACACTGTGTATTGGGCTACGTGTAGCTGGCGAGGAGAAATACCAAATGGTGATTTCATACCATGCATGAATTACAGTGACTAAGGGGTTGTTATTTTGAATTATTCTGAATGTGCATTTACGTTTTTTTAAGGATACATTTTTTTGTGTCGGAGAAACATGAGCCATTAACTCTCTTTTTTTTGCTGGAACTTTCAGGTGAGCTTCAGCAATGAGGAGATACATAGTTTCCTTCTGGTATAACTTCTCTCATAGCTCAATGCAAATGTAAAAATTCAGGGGTGGGCATTGTGTTTGGAGCTAACATAGACCAGAGTGGTCCAATACCAGTCCTCCAGGGTCATAACCATACAGGATTTTAATATTTTCCAACAGGTTTAGTGAATGGGGCATATTAAATGACCCATCTTCTCCTGAGGAAGAACCTATGACTTGGCTTGCTGAGGCACTTGAGGCTTAGGTTTGGATTGCCCTGACATAGACAATCATGCAGACAATCAGCCATTAAACAGTGCAATGGCGATAGATTTTCCATCCTATGTCCAACTTCCTTTGGGCCTTTACATTTTTGTAACATACGTCCTTCACATTATGGATTTCAGAACTATAATATCAGTAAATTATAGGTGACCATTTGGGGGCTACAGAGTTACTTTGCATAGCACGCTTTCACACTCATGTGGTTAAATCAGGGATGGGCAGCCCCAAGGTTGTACATTTTCATTGGTCACTACTCTACAACTCCCAGCATTCCCACATCCAGGCTGCAGCCAAAGAGAGTTATGTGAGCTGTACTTTAACTCCAGCGGAATAGCCGAGAGTATCCAATCTCAGTTGACGTGCCATAGAAAATAAGTCTCAGGACATCTTTAGAGGATGAATGTAGCTGACAAAAAATAAAAAGTGCATTAGGTTATCAGATATTTGTGTTTCTATTTGCTATTGCTTAAACAGCTACTAAACTGTGGTAAATTTGACAGAATATATTTCATTTGCCACTCATATCATGGTGGGAAGGTCAACCCATCATGGGCCTTCCCAGAACGTTGTTCAGTCTTTTGCACCAAAGGTCATTCTAACAAAGAGCTATCCTAAGTTGCACGAGGTGGCCAAATTTCCAGGGACAAATGACTGGATTGTGTGGCCCACACATGACTAGATGGCCAATTAATGCAGATCTGTTGTATTCCCACAACTGGGGTTAGGTTAGCAATAGAATTGAGTTAGCCAAGAACTCTACATGTTAATTGAACATGGCTACCGGCTGGTCAGACTATCTGGTCTGTTTGGATCTGATTTTGATAGTATCTAATGGTCATCTGGAAATTGCCCGAGACTTTTCATCTCAAATGTGTACTCCATTAATGTATCTGCTGACAATAACATGACTCAGCTTATTGAATACTTCTTCTACTTTCAAAAACCCATATTTCTTCCCCAAGGTTCCATCAATATTCAGAAAGTAAACAAAAATAACCTCTTATCTATAATTGACTTTCATCCAAAAGAGTCCACCTTCATTACAATATTCTACATGTTGTAATAGGGGGATGGTTGGTTTTGGCAAACAGTTATCACTTCTATGACCTAAAAAGTAGACCCTGAAACTTGGTTTGTTGCATTTGGAAGTTGTATCTCACTTGGTATTCAGGTAAAATCTTTAGAAATTGTGGTTACGCTAAACGTAAAGCATTCACTCCATCCTGCAACATTTATTAAAGTATTAAAGTATATACTGCATGATACAGAAGGGGTGGCATATGACAGAGCAATATGCAGCCCATAGCTGTGTGCAGACCAGTTATTCACTATAACTGCATGTTGGGGAACCACATTATGCTTCAAGAACAATGTTATCCAAAAAGGTCAGCTCTTCAGCAGCCTGGGGGCTATAAAATCTCTTGGAGGGCCTATGAACCTCCAATTAAACTCCAATTAGACTGACCAACCTATTTGGTGGATCCTGTTGGTTTTGCTCATGTTCTGTTCTTTCCCTACACCTTTACCTCTATCAGTGCGGCTTGGAATAGTGGCCAAACTACAGCAATTATATCTAAAAGTTTATTTTCCATCACTGAAGCTTTCTGACAGAGGACATTTAATGGGGTTACTACATTTTGGAACAGTATCTTGGGTGGTTCATTATAACTGGGCGATTCCTGCTCAGAATTGGCAGCATTGGAATGAAATGTCCCATACTCATTGGTAAAGGTCAAATCAAAACATTAAGTATACTCTGTTTATACGTACGGTTTATCTTTCTTTGATATAACTACAGAGACATTTCCAGCACCCATTAAGCCACACACTCACATCCATATGGAAAAATCCTGTAAACTCTGCGTAAAAACAGATGACATTTTCCTTAATGCACTCAGCATGTTGCACATATTATCCGGTAGGGACCCTCTGCATCGCTCTGTCACTGTCAGGGGTTAATCAGCTGTAAATTGTTTACTGTAAAATATGTTTTGAACAAAATTCATAAGTTAAGATTTCTAACGGTAAAAAAAAACCAATATTTTGGAATTTGTCAAAATATTAGCTTTTTGAATTAAAAAAAAAAGGTTGTGCGATATGTGGTGTTTTTCACGTTTTCTAAGTATAATGTATTATAGTGTAAAAGAATCCATGTTGATGTTTGCCTTTGTTTATGATCTCCCAAAGGGCACTTAAATTAAAGTGTTTCTTACAAAGTGAAGTCACCTGTCTCTTATTGCTACTCCTTGTGTGGTTTCTTACAGATAGGTGCTGGCACTGCTACTATAGGCACCATCTCTCCCTACTATACCTGCTATCCCACAGCCACAGTCCCTTCCCAGAGGCTATTATCCCCCCACTGCTACTATAGGCACCATCTCTCCCTACTATACCTGCTATCCCACAGCCCCAGTCCCTTCCCAGAGGCTATTATCCCTCCACTGCTACTATAGGCACCATCTCTCCCTACTATACCTGCTATCCCACAGCCCCAGTCCCTTCCCAGAGGCTATTATCCCCCCACTGTTACTATAGGCACCATCTCTCCCTACTATACCTGCTATCCCACAGCCACAGTCCCTTCCCAGAGGCTATTATCCCCCCACTGCTACTATAGGCAGCATCTCTCCCTACTATACCTGCTATCCCACAGCCCCAGTCCCTTCCCAGAGGCTATTATCCCCCCACTGCTACTATAGGCACCATCTCTCCCTACTATACCTGCTATCCCACAGCCACAGTCCCTTCCCAGAGGCTATTATCCCACTGTTACTATAGGCACCATCTCTCCCTACTATACCTGCTATCCCACAGCCACAGTCCCTTCCCAAAGGCTATTATCCCCCCACTGCTACTATAGGCACCATCTCTCCCTACTATACCTGCTATCCCACAGCCACAGTCCCTTCCCAGAGGCTATTATCTCCACTGCTACTATAGGCACCATCTCTCACTACTATACCTGCTATCCCACAGCCACAGTCCCTTCCCAGAGGCTATTATCACCCCAATGCTACTATAGGCACCATCTCTCCCTACTATACCTGCTATCCCACAGCCACAGTCCCTTCCCAGAGGCTATTATCACCCCAATGCTACTATAGGCACCATCTCTCCCTACTATACCTGCTATCCCACAGCCCCAGTCCCTTCCCAGAGGCTATTATCCCACTGCTACTATAGGCACCATCTCTCCCTACTATACCTGCTATCCCACAGCCCCAGTCCCTTCCCAGAGGCTATTATCCCCCCACTGCTACTATAGGCACCATCTCTCCCTACTATACCTGCTATCCCACAGCCCCAGTCCCTTCCCAGAGGCTATTATCCCACTGCTACTATAGGCACCATCTCTCCCTACTATACCTGCTATCCCACAGCCCCAGTCCCTTCCCAGAGGCTATTATCCCCCCACTGCTACTATAGGCACCATCTCTCCCTACTATACCTGCTATCCCACAGCCACAGTCCTTTCCCAGAGGCTATTATCCCCCCACTGCTACTATAGGCACCATCTCTCCCTACTATACCTGCTATCCCACAGCCACAGTCCCTTCCCAGAGGCTATTATCCCACTGCTACTATAGGCACCATCTCTCCCTACTATGCCTGCTATCCCACAGCCCCAGTCCCTTCCCAGAGGCTATTATCCCACTGCTACTATAGGCACCATCTCTCCCTACTATACCTGCTATCCCACAGCCCCAGTCCCTTCCCAGAGGCTATTATCCCCCCACTGCTACTATAGGCACCATCTCTCCCTACTATACCTGCTATCCCACAGCCCCAGTCCCTTCCCAGAGGCTTTTATCCACACTGCTTCTGCTATCACCACTGCGTAGACCAATGACCTGGAGTTAATGCTTCATAAAAGTGTTGTTTACTTGTGGAGACATCATAGCACTACTACATGTTTGGCATGTAAATCAGTTTCGGAGGCTTCTTCAGACGAGAAAGGCTCTTGAGCCGAAACATGGGTGGGATTGTGGGTGGAGGGGGGGATGTCCATAATGTATCTGGAATGGTTTGTGTGGATCAGGTTAGTTGGAATAAAACAAACAAATTTTAGGTGCTATGAAGGATTGTGATGCCCACTGACTAAAAATACCCAGACTAAAGCTGCTACCTTACACCATTAGGCGCAGATTAAATCAGCGTCTGGCACTGGTGACCCAGGCTCTCTAGAAGGGACCACCATTGTTTCTACAAATGAATGGCCCAACCCCAAGATGGAGGAGGATGTATAGAGCCAATATTGTGACATAAACAGCACTGTTCATGATTAAGGGGCCCTAAAACTGGTGTTGGAACCTTTCACTGACTGATCCCATGTTTGAGAAGAGGTCTGGAGCCATTTATCTCATATCAATCGCAGTTTCCCCTTTACCCCAAAGCCCTGTATGGTTACTGCAATTTAGTTCTTTTATTCAAACTGGAGTGATTGTTTATTGTGAATTAATATGGCACAATTTAACATTAAAAGGCCTGTCAAAATCTTAGCCACGTTTTTAAGCTTAAACTTGGGTTGGATCTCCGTGTCAAACTGCAGTCAGCCAAAAGGAAGAGAAAGGCAGCCAAATCTGTGAAGGCCATATGCACTCTGCTATTCTGGAACAGCCATTTTGTGCATTTAGAATGGAAAAGAAAATGTTTAACATGGCTATGTGCATAGCACCCCTGTGACTCTGCAGATATGGGTGAACATCAACTCAACAATAGTGTTGTTCAATAGAAACAGTATTCTTATATACTAAGCATTACCACTGCTGTACAATATGTATGTATAACTTTATTTATAAAGCGCCACAAGTGTACGCAGCGATGTACAATGTTACAATTACACACAGGGAGGACAAGTGTTAAAATAAATACAATAAATATATATAAATGCACAGGGAATAAGTGCCATGTGGTATGAGACACAGTAGGAAGGAGGTCCCTGCCCTGTAGAGCTTACAATCTAAGTGGTTGGGTAACATACAGGCACAAATTGGAAGGTAAGAGTGCACCAGGTATGGGCCGTGGCCCTTATGTGTAAGATTAGACAAAATAATATTTTGGTGCTCCAGAAGGGTTAGCGAGTGTTCCCTACGGAGGGATTCAGGGAAAGAGTTCCAGAGGTAAGGAGCAGCGAGATAGAAAGGTTTAAGACGAGAGAGCGCAATGGGTGTGGATGGTGTAAAAAGACAGAGGCTCTGAGAGGATCGGAGGAGACGAATAATACATGTTTTTATGTAGAAGATTTATTATCTACTGCAGTGATCCCCAACCAGTGGCTCGGGGGTAACATGTTGCTCCCCAACCCCTTGGGTGTTGCTCTCAGTGCCCCCGAACCAGGGAGTTATTTTTGAATTCCTGACTTGGGGGCAAGTTTTGGTTGAATAAAACCAAGATTTACTACCAAATAAAGCCCCCTGTAAGCTGATAGTGTGCATAGAGGCTGCCTAATAGCCAATCGTAGCCCTTATTTGGCTCAGGATTTGGTAAGATTTTTCAGAAGGATTTGCCAAAATCCATGCTCCTGCTCAAACCGAATGCTTAAAATCACATGACTTTTTGTCACATTAACATGGAGGTTGAACATTTTTCACCGCGTGCACTGAATCTTTTACAAAGGATTCAAGGTTCGGCCCCAAGCAACTGCCTTCTCTGCTCTTCGAGTGTATTGGGGTCACTGAATTTGAAAGACCACCTGATTTTCTAAGCCTGCAAATAAAAGCAATGGGGGGCCTCATATTATGATCCCCAAGTCTGACAGATATAAGGGCCCCACAGCTGGCACTGCCAATAAGATTTTCTGTTTTCCTGGGCTTGTTTTCCTGAATTGCTCTGCCCCTGACCCAGAGCAGGCAGTGGTTGGATGCTCCTTTGCTGCTGCACATAATGCTCAATGGATTCCTTTATTCTGTGTCTTACTGGAAACTCTCCATAGTAACTACTCCATCCAGCTTTTAGGCATTAAATATGAACTTGCTCATTGCCTTTACTATATGTTCTGCTTTATGAACTGACTGGGGAAGTAAACATATAAAATGTATAGATTCCTTCTAACTTTCATACGTTTAGGCCCACGGCAGAGGTTTTGGGCTATTTTGCCCACAGCATTTTTTACACACTAAATTCTTGACAAAACACTTAAAATCACTTCCAATTGCCTCATCAGGTTTTTTTGAATGCGTTTTGCCCTGTGGTGGAAATCTGTTGACAGATCTATCCCTTGCTATATTATACTAGCCACGCACTGAGCAAGCCTTTTGTTTTGTCTGGCCAGTAACAGCCACAGATGGTGTGGGTCTGAGCAACAGAGGCAAAGGGTGGCTAAGTAGGGAGCAAGGTTGGATTTTTAAAAAAATGATGGAGTTAAACATGACTTGCTAATTCGTTCCTGTAAACTTGATCCTGGGTTTTCTCTGAGAGAATGGAACCAGTACCACCAAGGGATTTCAAGGTTGGATTAACAATTGGGAGGATGGAGCTATAGTCCATAAACATTTTTAGTTCCATGGCTTTCAGCCCATTATCCAGCTGGGGTTTACTCTAAAGTGTTTTAAAGAATGGCATAACATACCCTTCTGTAAGCATTTCCCAGCATGCTGGGTATCTCCATTTGGTTTCATATGATCACCCTAGAGAATTGCAGAAGTTCTTTAAGTCCTGTTAGTATGACCTACCTAAGGTCTTTATTGGCTGAAGTGCCCTTACCCACAAGGGAATAGCAGGTACTGGATCCTTACATATAAATGTGCCTCTAATCTGCAAGGGGACGGAATACAAAGGGTACTTTGCTCTATAATCAGAGGAACTTCAGGCTGCAGACATCAGTGTATGTCCTACCTGCCATGACTGCACCATCTTAAGTTCTTCTTAAGTTTCCTACTTGTGTACATTGCTTGTGTACATTGATGCATTGCAGGCCTCCCCTCTAATGGCTCAAATACTGTAGCAATAAAATTCACCTCAAACCCATGAATCTTGCTCCTAAAGAGGCAGCGTGATGTGCAGCTCTGCCAACAGAACATACCCCATTGCTGCTCCCCGGTGCACCTTTTTGAACACTTTTACATCTCTGCATCATGGAATTGCTTGGGTGCCTTGAACCCAGAACAGATGCCTTCAAGTCTGGCTACTACATGAACTAAAGGACCAGTAGTTTAAACAACTGATGCACACTGTTTCTATTTATGAAACAGATAATTTTTCTCCACGATTTGGGGGTCCTTACAAAGATTTATATAACCAGTAACTTCACTGCCCTTGTTAAATGATCAACACAAAGTCCTGCTACATAAATATATACATACATTTCTATCCATATATATAGTACATATATTGCTTACATCATAAGGTGACCCAACAGAATTGGCAGATGACAATTGGGCTGGTTTAAACATGCCTTTGGGGCAAGGAGCACATTGGTTCGCTGGTGCAGTCCTTGCCCAAGGGCCTACATCTCAAGGTGGGGGATAAATAGTAGGGAAAAATCTGCTTGTCTGGCAAGGAGATTGTGATTAATTTAGCCGCATCTGCCCAATATTAAAGGAACACTAATTTAATTGTATTCACTAAATTGTGTACATTGCTTCAAACAGCGACAGTTACTATTCATAGTTATTCCAAATATGAAATATGAGCATTGCTCAAATGCAGTAATTGGATAAAACATGTTCATCTTGATTTTTCTATGCCTGTTTATAAAGCGCCATATTACGTAGCGATGCAGTCCTGGCATCCTGAGCCCTGTGCAATTTTAGGCATGTTTGCTAAAGGCTGGTGTTGACCCAGCGGGCCTGGGCGCACATAAATTTCTGTGTCAGTGAGAAAGAGCTCCCAGTTCAGGCAGGAGAAGCCCATGCTTCCAAATGAGCTCAGGAGGGGAGTGTTTATTCTGGCTGCCCCAGACCAGACAGGAATACTGGGCAGAGAAGCTCAGGCTGAACAGAATGTGTCTGTGTGCAGAAGACAGATCTCCCCTTACTGTCCTTATGTGTGAGCCACTATTGCACGGCTTGCTGTTTGTTGCTAGGGCGTTATTGTTGGAGATATGGACATATATTTCTTCCCCTATTCTGGCTGTTTCCGATAAAAGAAAACAGCTGTATTGGGTGAAGTGCAACTATTTCACCTGACATAAAAATGAATGACGTGCAATGCATAAAACACGAATATAACTGGTGGTGTAATATACTGTACATTACTCTTAAGGATCATTATCCCTATCTCTGGCTCTTCCCACACTCATGCCTTTAATCCAGCCTTCCATCATCCCCTTGCAATGAGCCAGGACTGCGGCTGGATCACCTTAGGGTAGTGCTCTGCAGGGCTCCGCTTGAGGTTACAGAGATGGAGACGGTATGCTTGGTATGATGGTATCTCTGTGTTCATCATGTTAATATCATCTCAGATGTTGCTTTTTTATAAAGCTTTTCAATTTCATCGTAATGCACTTATTACTAATTGTATCCATTTATCATAAAACAGCTGTGGGGTTCCTTACTTTCCCTTCTTAGCTTTCTTAGTCATTCTGCAAATACTGGAAACAGTTTAAAAACAATAGATATCAGATAGGGCCACTGTGGTCTGAATGCTCTGTTATAAACACAGGAATAATTTCAGGCATGAAGTGTTAGGGCAATGACACACGGAGAGATATGTAGCCAGGAAAAAATCCCTACCACTGGCTACAAATCTCCCAGGAAATTGCCTTGCTATAGACAAAGGATGGGCATACACGCACCGATAATATCGTACGAAACCTCGTTTCGTACGATATTCAGTGCGTGTATGGCGGGTCCACAAAGCGACCGATATCACAAAAGGCTGTAGATATCGGTCAGCTTTTTCGATCGGGCGGGTTAGACAATTTTGATCGGGCGCCATTCAAGGCGCCCAAGCAAAATCTACATGGGCAGAATTGGCAGAAGGAGGTAACATTTCTATTGTTTCTACCTCCATATCTGACAATTCAGCCCTACACGTCACTGGAGAGTGGGAACGATCTTTCGTGTGACCAGTGGTCACGAAAATTGAAATTGTTATGTGTATGGCCACTTTAACATTGGGATCGCCACAAGTAATAGGTTTTACTTGCGGCAATCCCAATGTTAGTCTATGGCAAGGCATTTGCTGGAAAGTTTGTAGCCAGAGGTTGAGATTTTTGAACACTGGCCCCATGTGTCATTGCCCTAACAAAATGATTGCTTTGTAAGAGAAAGGAAGGAGATATAAGGTGGCACTTAGGAGAAGGAAGGAAGTGCAGAATGCAGTGTGGCAGCGCAATATTCATAAGGGAAAGGTGGGGGGAGGCAAATAGATGTACCCCCTTCCCGTCTCCTACCTGTCTAGAAACTGGTCCTTCCTACCTCCTAATTTAGGAAGCCATGTTGGACACAAGCTAATGGCTTCCAGACCTTAGGATGAAGTGCTCCCTATTTGAGCATTAAGGGGTGTGTTCTTGTCTTTTTTCCCCAGAAACCCTCTTCTTGTCCAAACATTCCACACGAGGGATCATTTAAAAAGCCATTTTTTTGTACCCACAATGCAGTGTTTGCCTTAATTTTCCAAAAGTGGGTGTGCACAGCAGTAGCGTCCGCCACAAGATACACATGATATACCGATGGAGATGTTAGTAACACATCCCCAGTCAGATATTATTTCTTATATTCTTACAGCATTTCGTTGCAGGCAGCTTAGCATGAAATATCCCACTTTGTGCTTATATTATTAATTAGCCTTATGGTCCTAGGATTATTGTCGAAGTAACTACACTACAAGGAAAACCTGCCCCCAAATAGAAAGGTTCCTGGGTGTTATGGACAGAGGTGGTCATGCCAAGAGACAAGGTGGGCACTTTTGACAGCTGTTTATCCTTGCACCCCCTCAGAAGGGGCAGCACAGTGGCTCAATGGGAAGATCTTTTGGGGTCCTAAGTTTGGTTGTGGCTCGGTACTGTATGGTCTCCCCCTGTTTAAGTAGGCTCCCTCTGGGTACTCTGCTTTCCCTACAAACTCCAAAAACATACAGGCAGGTTAAGTAGAAGAGAATAACCCCATAGATGTAGAGATGTCTATAGACTCACCAGTTAAATCATTGGGTTTGGCTGCTAGCCCCCAAACCAAAAGGAGCAGATTACATTGTGTACACAAAGATGAGCAGGCACTCAATCATTCCAATGTTGATGGGTTCAATTTAAAGTAAAATTTTTTTATTTGAATAAAATATAAAACAGCTATTTATAGACATGTAAACTTAAAGACGCGTAAATACAGAATACTTTCGCAGCTGAACAGACAGTTCCTGTACATCAGGAGTTGGATATAGAGGAGCAGTTTGTGCAGAGGTTCTAAGGGACCCTTTGTGAGAGCCATGAAACTTACTTTATACAGGGACCGACTGAAAAAGACTTGTTAAAGAGACCTTGGAACCTGTGAGCAACTTGCCTTAATTGGGATTTTTTTGTTGTGTTCAAAAGAAACATGTTCTGAAAGTATGTTCCACGCCTGTCACTGAGCCAGGGAGCTGGGAAGTGCTATTCAGGGAGGATGGAAAGGAAGGCAGAGATATTGCATTGTATGAGATTCCTGAGGCAGGCAGTCACCAGGCAAACACACTTAGTAACCAAAATGGATGGGAAAACGTCCAGCTGTTATCAAATATCAGTAAATGTACAAAATGGCTTACAATGAGTGACATCTTGGCCAAAATAACACTGTATGTTTTATCTCTTCCCTGGATGATGTTGATAGAAGGCAAGAGGGGGACGTTTAATTGGAAAGGGATGGGAACATGCGAAGAACAAAATATACATTCTGCAGAAGTTTTTATTGTATATATAGAAATAACCATAAACTTGCCTCAATCCAAAGATTCTCCCCATGTTTAAAAATGAGGATTTTGTGTTCTCTGGGGCCAGAATGAAATAAAATGGGTCCTTTATCAGCAGAACACTCAGCCTATGCTGAAAGTTCCATGTACAAACATCTTGAGATCTTGTTAGAATCAAAGATAGTAGAGATAAGGTTATAGAAATCCTTGATGGACCATTTTGCACCAAGGCTTTTGATTGCTGCAATATCCTTAGGGAAAATAGGGACAAGCAAAACACATTGAAGAACGGGAGCCACCTTGCCAATAAGAAGGGCAGTTGACTATGTGTTGATACTGATTGGGAGCTTCTCCTACACTACAATACAAGAGTTCTCATACTATAGGGCAGCCCATCTGGGTGTGGGGGGGGGGGAGAATCAGAGGCAGGAGAGGCTCAGTCTGAAGGCCAGTTACCGTGACAATTAAGCATAATGCCTATTTGCTCTCCTACAGAAAGTACACCTGAAAATCTGAAAACTACTGACATGACAACTGCCAGTCTATATACTCAGCTGTTTTCTTTAAATTTCAGATATAGCCATGGACAGGTATGCCCGGTTCATTTATTCAGAGTGGACAGCGTTGAACATTGTCATTGTTCTTTAAAGGAAAACTAAACCCCCAAACAATGTAGGTCTCTATAAAAAAAGATATCCCATAAACCAGCTCATATGTAAAACCCTGCTTCATCTAAATAAACCATTTTCATAAAAATATCCTTTTTTAATAGTATGTGCCATTGGGTAATCCTACATAGAAATTTGCCATTTTAAGAAATAAGGGGCGCCCCCTGGGATCATAGGATTCACAGTGCACACAAACAAGCCAAGGCACACATACATGCTAGGCCCCATCAGCCAATTAATGGACAGAGTTCTGTCTTTACTCCCACACTAATCCCTATCAGATAATCTCCGAGGAGGGAGCAAACAGAAGGGGGGATATAGTTTCCTTTACCTTTATAGTTTAAAGACCCCCTAAGTGGGGGCTGGTGGTTGACCATTAGACAAAATGGATGAAAAAATTCGCTGCGCGTCCAAAAATTGTCGCCCGCAGCAAAAGATTAGTCGTGCGTCAAAAAAGAATAGTCGCGGGTGTCAAAAGAATAGCCGCACAACAAAAGAATAGCCGCAGGCGACAATTTTTTTGGACGTGCAACATTTTCGTGAATCTTTTGCAAAATTCGCAAATTTTCTGGGATAGATTCGCTCATCACTATTGACCATACCTGCTTAAGGTGGCCACACACTAACCATTCAGGGCTGAAACGGCAGATAAGGAGGTAGAAACAATAGGATTTCTACCTCCTTCAGCCCTGAAGGCAGATTTTGCTCAGACGCCTTCTATAGCGCCCGATCAAAATCTTTTAACCCACCCGATCGGCAAGTCGTCCGATATCAGCAGCCTCCTGCGATATCGGTTGACTCGCCGACTTGCCATACACGCACCGAATATCGTACAAAATGAGGTTTCGTATGATATTATCTGTGCGTGTATGGCCAGCTTTACTTTTTTAAAAATATTTTATTAGCTTCAAAAAAATCTTTAATTTAACTTGTGATCAGAGTCGAAGCTCCATGGCTATAAAACACACGGATGCAAGGAGTTTAGTTAGCTTCAGAAATCACGCAGTTGAATAGATTATTATTGAATCACTCCTGTAATGGGTTTCTCAGGCAATACCCCGAGGCCTTCTATAACATAAAGCTGAAACAGGGTGTGGGCGTCCGACAAGTCAAACTTATTATTTTAGTCTACTCGTTGCAGTCAGCGCCGTACTGAAATGACACATATTGCTCAGTCTGGAACAATAAGGCAGTTCTCAGCGGATATATTTGTAATGCTCGCAAGGATTGCCTGGTGTGCAACGAGCAAAGTGACTCACAGGCACAGATGTACGGTGTGTGCAACAGGACACTGCAAGGGAAACCTCCTCCAGCCATGGATTTCTTTCACCCCTTAAAACCAGCATTTTATTTAATTGCGCCATTTCTATTTCATTTCAGAGTTTGTTCCAGGCCTGTCCTCAGGTAACATTGCTCAATCATAATGTCAAGAGCATATGGCACCCATGGGATGGGCAAATAGGACAGAAGGAAATGTAAAGAGAAAACTTTCATAGAGCAAAGCCTGGGCAGCAGGATGAGAGCGTGTGAGAGTGCAGGGGTTGGATAAGGATGCAGGACAGCACAACCAGACACACAGATAAGGCTGCGAGACAAGGCAGACACTGTGTTTGCAGTGGGAAGGAAAGGGAAAGAGTGATTACTTGTTACAGATGGGAAGAATGAACAGATAAAATGAAAAAAAAAAATCACTTAGCCACTCTATCCCTTGGATAAATAAATCCAGCCCAAGTCAGGCTGTCCTCTCCGTCTGCTGCTTAAAGGGAAAGTACATAATGAAAAGGGATGTACAGATACCTTCCTTGTGTTTTTTTAATTATTTGACTTTCCTCTCTCCACGATACATTCCAAAATGGAAAATGTACAAATAAGTGTAATATAAATGTTGTATTTATAAAGGCTAGTGGTTGTCCTGAAACCTGACTTGGCAGCATGCATCGCAATTGCAGATCTCATGTATTATAAGGAGCTAATTGGCGTGTTTTCAAAGATGCGCATTTATTTAACATGAACCAGCCTAATGCACAACACTGTAGAATAGAAGGTGTATACATAATATATAGATCTTATTTATATGTATATATATTTATCTTGATAAAGGTCCCAGTTGAGGACCGAAACATCGATCTAAATAAAATAAGTATCTTTTTTTGATGAAATTTTCCTGGTTTGCATCAGCATTTTATACATATTTACATTGTTTTTCTGATTTGCACCCAGGTTGTAATCCCTATAAGTGTGTGCCTCAGCCTTTTTCTATATAGATTAATATATAGATCATATAGATTGTAATCTCTACGGGGCAGGGACCTCCATCCTCTTGTGTCTTTGACTCTTATCTTGTTGCAACTGTATTTATCTTGTATTTATTGTTATACTTTGTATTTATCTATTATTATCTTAATAACCCCTTGTTTGTATTAATATATTCTACTGTACATAGCGCTTTATAAGTATATATTTATATACATACATATCATAAAGATATACATACATATACACATACATACATACATAAAACATGAAGATTCCATGTAGAAGCTGACAGATACAGGAGGTAGAGAGGGTCCAGCTAATATTATTTTATACCTCTCTAGACCTTGGGTAACCCATTATAGCCAATGGGACAAATTAAGGCAACAAAGAATTTCTGATGTGAACATGGCATAGAATGGTGTGTATAAACTCCCCCCATGTACACCCAAATGGTAGTGTCCTCTTATCTTCATCAGTCTATGAAGATAGATCACAGGAGAAAGTGCTAGCGACTTTGTTATCTTCCCTTCCAGCTAAAGCCATGGGTGTGGGTATGAAGTTTTCTGGCATTTCCCTGAATGGCTAAGTTAAGTTTATTCCTGATTTGTGCCTGCATTTCCTACCAGAAGGCAATGTAAGAACCTCACCCCAAATAGAACTCTCAAATGGAACGTCTACCTGCAGAGTACATGCAACTTTTAAAAGGCCTGTTTTAAATAGCAAATTGGGCTCTAACCACAGCAAAAGAATGTGTTGTGCAGCGTGAAAAGCTCCACACCTCCATTGGGGTAAGGGGGGGGCATAATGACCAAGGCTGCCCTGGAATAACTCTTGTATTATGTTTCTCAGCCAATACCCTATCAATGAGGATACAAAGGCATTTCAGCCATCACGTCACTGCTCAGGGCAGGAGATGCAGTAGCCCCCTTGTATGAAATTACTTGGTTTGGCTCTGATGCAGTAGCCCCCTTGTATGAGATTACTTGGTTTGGCTCTATGACGGTAGAAGAGCGCGGCGGCATTCTCACCCATACAAGAACTTCTCATCCCCTTACTGAGCACGTGAGAGCCCAAACTAAAGAAGTACCATATATGTCTGTTTATTAGGAGTTGTTAGGACTATGAATGGGGGCGGGTAGGGGGTCTCAGGTTATTTAAATAAAGGAAAATCTTGAGTACTGAGACTGCTTTCTAAGCTAAGGTCTATTGGTCTTAGTGAAGTCGTTTGCACATGGATAGAAAACTGGCTACAGGATCGGGTACAGAGGGTGGTTGTTAATGGCACATTCTCTACTTGGAATAAGGTCCTCAGTGGGGTCCCTCAGGGTTCTGTACTGGGTCCACTTTTGTTTAATTTGTTCATAAATGACTTAGGGGAGGGTATTATGAGTAATGTATCAGTGTTTGCAGATGACACAAAACTCTGCAGACCAGTCAATTCTATCCAGGATGTGACATCCCTGCAGCAGGATCTTGACCAACTGGCAATCTGGGCAGCTAAGTGGCAGATGAGATTTAATGTGGATAAATGTAAGGTCATGCACCTGGGATGTAAAAACATGCAAGTCCCGTATACCCTTAATGGGACTGCACTAGGCAAATCCATAATGGAGAAGGACCTTGGAGTCCTTGTAGATAATAAACTTGGCTGTAGCAAGCAATGCCAGGCAGCAGCTGCAAGGGCAAACAAGGTTTTGAGCTGTATTAAAAGGGGTATAGATTCACGGGAGGAGGGGGTTATTCTTCCCCTTTACAGAGCGCTGGTAAGGCCCCATCTAGAATATGCTGTTCAGTTTTGGTCTCCAGTGCTCAAACGGGACATTACTGAGTTAGAGAGGGTCCAGAGAAGGGCAACTAAGCTGGTAAAGGGTATGGAAAGTCTCAGTTATGAAGAAAGACTGGCCAAGTTGGGTCTGTTTACACTGGAGAAGAGGCGCTTAAGAGGTGACATGATAACTATGTATAAATATATAAGGGGATCATATAATAACCTCTCTAATGTTTTATTTACCAGTAGGTCCTTCCAACGGACACGAGGGCACCCACTCCGTTTAGAAGAAGGGAGGTTCCATTTAAACATTCGGAAAGGATTTTTTACAGTGAGAGCTGTGAGGTTCTGGAATTCCCTCCCCGAATCAGTCGTACTGGCTGATACATTATATAACTTTAAGAAGGGGCTGGATGGATTCTTAGCAAGTGAGGGAATACAGGGTTATGGGAGATAGCTCTTAGTACTAGTTGAACCAGGGACTGGTCCGATTGCCATCTTGGAGTCAGGAAGGAATTTTTTCCCCTCTGTGGCAAATTAGAGAGGCTTCAGATGGGGTGTTTTTGCCTTCCTCTGGATCAGCTAGTAGTTAGGCAGGTTATATATAGGCATTATGGTTGAACTTGATGGACGTATGTCTTTTTTCAACCCAACTTACTATGTTACTATGTTGTTACTAAGTAACTGAAGGCCTTAATAGCTACTTCTAAACTCTATAGGGTTAAAGTAGACTTTAAAACAGATGGAGACTTCTGTACCTTTGACTAGGTTCCTGTCACAATATTATGTTTATGGAGTTTTGAAATAAAAGAAATGGTGGTGGGTTTTAGGTGCACTGTAAGGTCTTTGCCATAGGATGACATGCCACTTTAAGCACGGTGTTTAGTACTTAATACATTAAATATACTGTAGAGAGAGTATAAAATATAATGAATATTCTTCACATTTCAGCTGGATAATTGGTACTGTCAGTTGCTCAGACATTTCCTTGTGAGAATGACACCCTGGGAAACTGTTTCCCAGACTTTTACACCGCGAATGCAATTTAGATGAGGGTTTCAAAGTTTTTTCTTTCCTTAAATTTAACATTTTCTATTTTTGAAAGCTGAGTCATTCGTGCCACCTGAAAATTCCAATTCTATCTCACGAGGGTGGAAAAAAAAAAATCAGCTCCAAGCAGAATTCAGTGAATGCCCTGATGCCATCAGACACCAGTTTATTTATTATATTTAAGCCCCGAGATGCCTATGTGCCTGCTAGGGAGAGCTCTATGTCAGTGTGTACATAAGGCATAATATGTAGCAAGGACAAAACACTCTAATATCAGCTTGTTTGGTGAGGTCCCAGTTTGGCAACCAACACACCGGACAAATCCAGATGATCCAGTTGTTTGGCATCAGGACCGACCACCAGATCATAATGAAGATCTGTCAGGAGAGGACCACATCAATGTACCAATGCTAATATATATATATATAGATATATATAGATATCTGGCCAGATATTAGCCAGACAGATTTTTGGAAGAGCCCAATTCATTGGCCAATAGACTGCTATCTATGTAGGGGCAGAGCTGGCAGCTGTCATTGCCCATGCATGGCCACCTTAGCATATGATAGAACTTAATGATCTTCAGGAAATAAATACTTCTGATCAGCTAATTAGCAACTGATACTGTGCCTTCTGCTTCTGATTGATTGTACAGAAACCCATGTAGTCTAATTTAATAGATAATTATATTTTAATATACTATGTGCCTGGTTATAAAGGGGGTGAGTGTAACAATGCATTCCTAGGGGCTGATTTACTAAGACACGAATTCCAACCGAATTGGAAAAATTCCGATTGGAAAACGAACATTTTGCGACTTTTTCGTATTTTTTGCAATTTTTTCGGCGACTTTATGACTTTTCGGAAATTATCGCGACTTTTCCGTTACCAATACGATTTGCGCGAAAAAACGTGAGTTTTTCGTAGCCATTCCGAAAGTTGCGCAAAATCTGGCGATTTTTTCGTAGTGTTAAAACTTGCGCGAAAAGTCGCGCCTTTTCCGTAGCGTTAAAACTTAAAAGGCGCGATGTTTCGCGCAAGTTTTAACGCTACAAAAAAATCGCCAGATTTTGTACAACTTTCCGAATGGCTACGAAAAACTCGCGTTTTTTCGCGAAATTGGAATGGGAACGAAAAAGTCGCGACAATTTTCTGAAAAAATCGCAAAATACCGATCATTACGAAAAAAACGCAATCGGACGCATTCGGCCCGTTCGTGGGTTAGTAAATGTGCCCCTTAGTGTGGCTGGAAGCCTATGGCAAATGCCTCCTCTGCTTTACATAAAACCAACCCCACAGTTTAAATCATTGCTATATTTATATTGCTTTATTCATTTTATTGACTATATGATAGAAACCATTTTTGTGTGCGGTGAGACATTGCATGCAAATCCAATGTACAGTTCGATACCAGAGGGCATTAATAGGATATATTAAATAAAATACAAGCAGGAGAGGGGAATAAAAGCATTTGAAGAGCTCTCAGTTCAGCTGGGAGCCAATTAAATATCTCCCAACAGCGTGTCTGGCTCTGCATATACAGACTGAAGCCTCTATGTCTGACACAGTATTTAGCTGCTCCCTACATAGGTAATAGAGAAGCACTGGGCGCATGATTCAGCTTGCTAATGAAAAGGTCCCGGGAAGATCCTGTCACTCACGCAGAGGAATATTTGACCTGCAGGTACAATGAATTGCATCCTTCTGTCAGGCTTGAGAGCTACATAATTTTCCATACAGATTAGGTTTCCCGCCCCGAGATAACACATGGATGCTCAAGCAATTTTAATTAAATGGCATGCATAGAGACCTGGGCACCTTCAGATGGACAAGTGCAGAACTCTGCACCAATCACATTAATATAATGGTTTGGGGGGTAGGGAGTAAAGGAACTGCACAAATTCTAAATATTACTTAAAGAGGTAAAGAGTCATGTTACATAGCATTCCGTTTAGATTACCTTCCCATTGGCTTTTAAACATTTTTAAGCATTTCCTGGGCAGTGTACCTTTATGCATTCCACTGCCTGGTAACGGTTAATTGATTTAATTGCACCCTATGTACAAATACTAAGCAAACTGGTCTCCTCACAGTTTTGTATATTCCATTGTAGTGCTTGTATTGACTGATCACTACTGCCCTCTCTACCAACAGGACCAGATGCCATAGTCATCAGGGTTAAGCTGGCCATACACGTGGCGATCTAACGATGTTTCGTGCGACCATCGGTCGCACGAAACATCGTCAGATCCACCACACACAGTCAGGGCTGAAACAGCAGATAAGGAGGTAGAAACAATAGGATTTCTACCTCCTTCTGCCGATTCAGCCCTGACGGCAGATTTTGGTCAGGCGCCTTCTATGGCGCCCGATCAAAATTTTCTAACCTGGCCGATCGGCGAGTCGTCCGATATCAGCAGCTTCCTGCGACATCGGTCGACTCACCGACATGCCATACACGCACCGAATATCGTACGAAACGAGGTTTCGTACGATAGTATCAGTGCGTGTATGGCCAGCTTTAGTTTTTGCTCATGTTGGTTGGAACCCCATGGGAAGTCCATCTACCATAGACTAGATTTTTATTAAATAATTCACATTTTTAAAACTGGTTTGCTTTTTTTCTGTAATAATAACAGTAGCTTGTACTTGTCCCAGCTAAGATATAATTAATCCTTATTGGAGTCAAAATACTCCTATTGGGTTTAATTCATGTTTAAAAGGTTTTTGGTAGACTTTAGGTATAGAGATCCAAATTACAGAAAGACCCCTTATCCAGAAAACCCCATGTCCCATACCTGCAATCTTAATGTGATTCTGGCAATTCCCAGTGTTAAATAAAAATCATGCCAGTCTCCTCCAACACAACCCTGCACACTTTTTCCTTAATATTCATCCTTCTACATCATGCTGGAGTCATTTTTATCTTGTGGTGCCAGACTCGGGTGTTCCATGGATGCACTATAAACAGCACGGGGTAGTACAATATTCTGATAGGTTGAAGTACCTGAGTAAAGGTGGCCATACACTATAAGATCTGCCCACCCAAGGTGGGAACTATAATAATCCGATCATTTGGCCTGACAGGAATAGGAGCCGTTGGAATAAGGACTGCGTCAATTAACCCAGGGGTCCCCAACCGCTGGTCCACAGACTGCATTCCAGTGGGCCTCCCCTGTGAATGTGCTGTGTACGCGAATCGCCGCCCGAAGAAAGGCGCATAGAAAAGCATCACGTCTTTATAAGCGCAATGCTTTTATATGCGCCTTTCTTCGGGCGGCGCTTCACGTACACAGCATATTCACCACAAATTAAATGAATGCGCCGGTGGAGGAAAGCGCAGCACGGCTAAAAATGCAGCATAAGAACGCGTCGCGCATATAAAGGTGCGAGTGAACGCGCGCAGCCCCCCCTCCCCCCCGGTCTGTGGAAAATTTTTCGTGCTTGACACCGGTCCCTGCTGCAAGAAAGGTTGGGGTCATCAATCCAGCAGGAAAATCTAACCCACCTGATTATTTGGGGGTTGCGTGTATCAGACACTAATCCAATTACAGTATGTAATACATACGTCCAAAATTAATTTAATATGCTTTGATTTGGAATGATGACAGTGTTGAACTGGCCCTTAGGAACCGAACATCTAGGGCCTACTCCCACAGCAACCAGAAATAGACAGGGCTTAATGTAATAAGTATGAACTTGTGTTCATGTATGGACTTTGGCAGGCTAGTCACCCCCTGGATGAGAGTACTGGTAAATATGTGGGTGCCTGAATTCTTTCTAGGAAGTACCTGAATATACCTGAATATATGTAGCCCCCATAACATGACTTATTTTCTGTAGCAAGACCCAAAAAAGCACCAAACAATTTAACTGGCTGTTCTGCCATTGACTCTTCACTTTTTCTGCTGCTGGAAATATGTGGAATAATATGCAGCATAACAAATTACTACAATTAATGAGCATATTTCCAGTATTACACAATGATCCACTTGTCTCTTGGGGGTTTTTTTTTTATTCACTGACTTGTACTTTACGTGTTGTGCCATTGCAAAATATGCTGGCGCCGGCCCAGCGACTAATTACCCTCCAGAACATATTGCTGCTTCTCTCATTTCATTCTGAGATAACGATTGTCTCCGCTGTGCAGCTATGTCAGTAGATTACCTTACTGCGCACAGTGCAGCCATTTACTTGTCAGACAAAGATCTCTTATTAGTGGAATCTTCTGCATGGATATGTATTGTCAGCATATACCGCTTTATGTCACTGCTGAAATTGCGCCAAGTCTGTACAACAACAACAAAAAAAGTAACAGGTTAATGGCTGCATAAAGAGCAGCACATGTGAAATGAGCATGTTACATTATGGGGAAAACTATTCCTTCTGGCTGCCAGGAAGTCAAGCCAAGTATTGTATGGGCGAGGGGGGGGGGGGGGGTGTTTCCAAAATTAACTCAATGTCGGAAAGATATGGGGTTTCTATTTGCTGTATTTTATCTTATCAAGGGAAAATATACTTTATAAAGAAGTTGCACTCACACAGCCAAAATCCCTGTGGCAGCAAACTAGATCACTGAAGGCCAGTTATTATTATTATTAACATTTATAAAGCGCCAACATATTCCGCAGCGCTGTACAATAAGTGGGTTACATACATTGGACATACAGAGTAACATATAAAGCAATCAATAACCGATACAAGAGGTGAAGAGATCCCTGCCCAAAAGAGCTTACAATCTACAAACAGTTACAATGGCAATTGGTTGTTCTGAAACGTGATTTATATCTTAATTAGCGACCAATCAAAATTGGTTTATATATCAATAAACATTGCCCTTTTACATATTTTCACTTGAGCCACCATTTTGTGATGGGCTGTGTGCTCCCTCAGAGATCAGCTGACAGGAAATAATGCAGGTTTTTACCGTAACAAGAAGTAGTGTGGGAGAAAATGGCATACTTCTGAGGTAACATAGCACATGAAGCAGCTGTACGTTGTACAGGTATGGGATCCCTTATCCAGAAACCTATTATCCAGAAAGTTCCAAATTACGGGAAGGCCATCTCCCAAAGACTCCATTATAAGCAAATAATTCTAATTTTAAAAAATTATTTTCTTTTTCTCTGTAATAATAAAACAGAACCTTTTACTTGATCCCAACTAAGATATAATTACCCCTTATTGGGGGCAGAACAGCCCTATTGGGTTTATTTAATGGTTAAATGATTCCCTTTTCTCTGTAATAATAAAACAGTACCTGTACTTGATCCCAACTAAGATATAATTACCCCTTATTGGGGGCAGAACAGCCCTATTGGGTTTATTTCATGGTTAAATGATTCCCTTTTCTCTGTAATAATAAAACAGTACCTGTACTTGATCCCAACTAAGATATAATTACCCCTTATTGGGGGCAGAACAGTCCTATTGGGTTTATTTAATGGTTAAATGATTCCCTTTTCTCTGTAATAATAAAACAGTACCTGTACTTGATCCCAACTAAGATATAATTACCCCTTATTGGGGGCAGAACAATCCTATTGGGTTTATTTCATGGTTAAATGATTCCATTTTCTCTGTAATAATAAAACAGTACCTGTACTTGATCCCAACTAAGATATAATGAATCCTTATTGGGGGATAAACAAGCTTATTGTGTTTAAATGATGTTTACATTTTTTTTTAGTAGGCTTAAGGTATGGAGATCCAAATTACAGAAAGATCCCTTATCCGGAAAGCCCCAGGTCCCAAGCATTCTGGATAATAGGCCCTATACCTGTACTAAAGGCTGCAGACATAACAGAATAAATGTGTGTCCCCAGTTTGTGTGAGAGCACAGTGACTCATATGAACCAGAGGGGTGGACTTTAGTTCTTAAAATGGCCGTGTTTCAATATGGAATTATTCAATTGCACTTACTATTAAATGTATTTATTTATATGAAACACTGCTTGAATATGGATTGTTTTATGTGATATATTTTCAGAGAGACCTGCCGTTTTTAGTGGTATAGTTTCCTTTTAATGTATCTACATTTTTAAAGAGACCTTATGATATAATTATTAAAGTTTTGTAGACAATGAATTTCTATACATAATTATATGTGTTTCAATAGAATTAATTCTCAATTTGTTTTTCTCTGGGTATTTATTGTATGCATGTATATCTCACACGGGTGCCTGAATATCAGACTGTAACAAGCATCTGTATGTTTCATGTATGCGCAGTGTTGTAGAATGCTAAGGAATACTATCCCCTGTGCATAGAAGGCTACACAATGTAAATTACATTTGTATAATACATGAAATGTGATTTTTAGAAGAATGAAAATGGTGCCAGGTCTGTATTGCTTTATTTGTGCGCAGAATACCTCTAATAGGCGTTGTAGCACGGACAGGGGAATGTGACTGACACAATGCATTTCTTCAGCAGTCACAAGTAATTATTGGAACACCGACTCATTAAGACTGCAATATTCGCACATGATATCAGTGAGAGTTCAGACATTCGTGTTCTTGCTCACTGGATATGCGCTGCCATCTTTCATTCTTATCTCCCCTCTCCCCCTGCTGCCCCCCCCACCCCGCCCAGCCCTCCCTTCATTCCACTAGATTTAGGTCTGGCAGCAGTTTGTATCTTCTCCTTGTGTGAAATATGCCTCCTTCTCTAGGTTCTGACATATTCTAGATAAACTGTGCAATTAGGTCATCTTTCAAATATCTGTGGGAATAAATATTCACCCCAACTACTGCAAACATTAGGTAGGCACGTTGGCACGGGGAACCTTACACTCTCCAAGGGCTTTATACACCAAAGCGACACATCAAGTTCAGAGTAGCAGAGTAACATGGCATATATTTAACATCAGAAAGGCTAAAAAGTGTTTCACATGTCCCCTGTCAATCATTGTACCTCACCCCGGCTGCTGAATGTGACACACGTTACCCACACTGTGCAATAGTGTTTTGGGCTACGGCTCACATTCCTTCTTGGAGGCCTGTAACCTGTAGATCTAATCAGAGTGCTGAGGGTCAAATTGCTATTGGTCACTTCCTATTGATGAAATAAGAATATCCATAATTAGGTGATTTTCACTTGAAAACATAGCAAAAACATCATACTGAGTTCTCCTGGTGGTGTCTCCTAGTGTTGTTATAATGACACTATGGGGGGTTTTACTATGCAGTGTTAGGTGTGCTAATGGGCATTAAAGCACAATATGTGGGGTCTACCCCTGTTCCTGTGGCCAGTAGGTGTCAAGTGCAGAGCTCTCTTAAGCTGTCAAGCCCATAGGCACCCTTTTGTGCCCACGTTTTTCCTACATGATGTATACCATTCACAATCCAGCACCAATCTTTGTGTCTCTGGTATCAAGTTCAGAGTTTTGCACCAGGTCGCAGGGAGCACAATCAAGCTGGAATGCTGGAAATTAAAAAATGTCTGGATTGCAAGCCTTCAGCCATTGCATTCTGGTGCTCCATTCCTCTCACGCTATTGCAATGCACTGCTGTTGTGTCATTAATGTTTTCTTGCTGGACCACTGGCACCACAACAGACACCAGGGAATAACTTTAGGACTCTAGCACCCCGCATATGGACCACTGGCACCACAACAAACACCGGGGGAGGATGCCAGGACTCTAGCACCCCGCAAATAGACCACTGGCACCACAACAGACACCAGGGAATAACTTTAGGACTCTAGCACCCCGCATATGGACCACTGGCACCACAACAAACACCGGGGGAGGATGCCAGGACTCTAGAACCCCGCAAATAGACCACTGGCACCACAACAGACACCAGGGAATAACTTTAGGACTCTAGCACCCCGCAAATGGACCACTGGCACCACAACAGACACCAGGGAATAACTTTAGGATTCTAGCACCCCGCAAATGGACCACTGGCACCACAACAAACACCGGGGGATGATGCCAGGACTCTAGCACCCTGCAAATAGCATCTAAGTTAATTGGAAAACTGATACTAATGGACATGTTCTTTAGATTATAGAGTTCTGTTGGTAAGTCCTGTTCCTGTGAGCACTCAATGTAATAATTACCTCCTGGTATCAGACTATTGCCCAGATCCAGATCCTGCTTTGTGTACTGCCTGCCTGGACTTTGACTTTCTCTGTGTGTAACAAAACTGGATAGAATCCAGTTGCCTTTGCCAGTGTGCCTATAGAAAGGATTTGGCACTAGTCACTAAATATTTAAAAGACATTCCATGCACTCTTCAGGAGTTCAAATCATCTTCAGGATTCTAGCTAGCTAGCTGCTTCTATGATATCAAACTTGCAGTTATGACATGAACCATTGGAATAAAGAAGGGAACCCTGTGGAGAACACACAGAACTGCTTGGAGAACCTAGGACCTACCTACTACAAGGTGCATAATGTTAAATAGAAGTGCTATGTTCCAATAACCTTGAAGACTAAATTAGCTGTTGTCAGTGGATGTGTTGTGTGGTTCTCTTGTATTAGCAGTATGTAATAACCCCGGAATGTATGTAAGATCAAATGGAGGTCTCTGGCCATGACACAGAAGAACAGCTGTTGCATCTCATAGATTGTTTCTTCGGAAGATAATTAGAACATGATTGTTGGTCTGTTCTTTGTTTGTCTTTCTTAGAAAAACAATGGTATTTATAATCAGGCTGGAATGGCTGTTGCTTGTAAAAATAGGAGCACCAGCAAAACCAACCAACTGAGCCCATCCTTCTCTATGTGCGTTCCACAAATAGTTCTTGAGTCGTTGGGAGCTGAGAATCTGTTTGTGGAAAGAGGTGTAACTCCAAGGTCACTAGGAAATGGGATACATACCTCCTGGATAACAATCAAAAAACCTCCCTCAGAAAGACCCGCAACACTGGGTACAGAGCCAAGTCAAATTCTCCAGTCCCAGTGCAGTAAGGATGGGATTTCACTATGTTATAGAATATGTTTATATTTTATTTATACCAAGATTGAAACAGCATGCTTATGACAACCTATATAGTCATTTCATTTGATGCTTTTAGATCTCTGCAATGGAAACGCCGGCGTTTAAGTACTGGAATGACGTGTGCGCAAACATCACACGATTTAGTAAAAACTCAAAGCTGCGCACTGCGTTCCGACAGAAGTATTCTGGTTACGGGTTCTGCCGGGAAACTGAAGTTTTGAGAAGAAATATATATCTTTAGCAAGCAGGTTGCTGTAAGGATCTTTGAGCAGATAAAAGGGCCAACTATAAAAGGATACTTTTTTTTCATGATTTATTTTCCTTATGGATTTATCTAATGGAAACAATTGAAACTGAATGCACATTAATGTCGCTAAGCTTCTATAAACAATGGCCACCTATAGCCCACCCCACTGCAGCTAAAGGGTACCTGGGACATAAAGTATATTCTGGCCGAGTACTGGACTCTTTGTGGGTATTTTGCTGGTACCCACGTTACCCAACCGCTGCAGGATTTCTGGTTCAGTTTGAAGTTTTGTTATTATCTCCCAGAATGTTTGCTCCTTGTAGCCCGCACCACTGCAATTAAAAGGTACCAGTGGCCCACCCACATGGTTGGGACATAAAGTATTATATAATTTGTATAATTTTGGCCAAGTACTAACCGTTTTGTGGGTATTCCACTGGTACCTAACCAGGGTCAGACTGGTGGCCTAGACTCGACCCTTGCCGGTGCTCCCCATACCCAACCGCTCCTGCCCTGACGAGTTAAATTTACATGCTCGGGGTAGGACGTCGGGTGGGGGGCCCCTCCGGGGGGGCATGGGCACCTGCAGGGCCCCTGGGGCGGGAGCCCCGGTGGGCCCTTCATGCCCCAGTCCGACCCTGTACCTAACCCACTGCAGGACTCGATCCCAAAGTCCTTCCATTGCGTTATAATGCCATTACAAAAAGCCAGTAGAGTTGTGACTTGAAGACCAAGCCAAAATGGGGCAAAGCAAGGAAACATCTCCAGATTTTCTTTTTTTTAGTTTTAAATTCCATCAGTCTACTGTAGAACTCAATGTATTTTCACTTTTGCTTCTCTTGCAGGGTTGTACCTCTGGTATCTAGTCCCTCTCTCTCTCTTTCTAAGCCTCTACCAAACAGCACTCATCTGGCAAAAAGCCACTTCTGGTAACTTTAAGAGGTAAGCTTTAGGTTTGGTTTTCTAACCAGATTGTAGGCTCTTCATACATACAAACATATAAGGGATGATTCTGATGCTGCTGCCTGAGAAAGCAGACCCAGCTAGTGTATCCAGGCTGGAAATTCAGCTTGTTAAGTTACCAGAAGTGGCTATTTCCAGGTTCTGCCTAAGGCAGTGGAGAAACAAGATGTTACTGGTACTAACAGCAAATGCAATTGAGGGCCCCAAAACATTGGTAAGTTAAAAAACTATTCTACCAAGATATAGAGCTTAGTGGGTCCTCTACACTCCTGGGTCCCCTGCAACTGCAGGGTCTGCCTCCTCTGTATTTGCGAGGGGACATGATTACTCTGTACAAGTACATTAGAGGGGATTATAGGCAGATGGGGGATGTTCTTTTTTCCCATAAAAACCACCAAGGCACCAGAGGTCACCCCTTTAGATTAGAGGAACGGAGCTTCCATTTGAAGCAGCGTAGGGGGTTTCTCACGGTGAGGGCAGTGAGGTTGGGGAATGCCCTTCCTAGAGATGTGGTAATGGCAGATTCTATTAATGCCTATAAGAGGGGCCTGGATGAGTTCTTGAACAAGCAGAATATCCAAGGCTATTGTGATACTAATATCTACAGTTAGTATTAGTGGTTGTATATATAGTTTATGTATGTGAGTGTATAGATTGGTAGGTGTGGGTTGTGGATGCTGGGTTTACTCGGATGGGTTGAACTTGATGGACTCTGGTCTTTTTTCAACCCTATGTAACTATGTAACTATGTAACATCCCTGGCCTGAGGCAAGTTTATCAATAATTTGGACAAGGTCCAGACTATAGAGGAAAGAGACTGCAGGTGGGGCCAGTAAGTACAGGGCGCTCTGCGTGGCATTGCCTGATAAACAGAGACATAAAAATATCGTTATTGTTCCTACAAGGACTTCTTGTCAGTAACTTCTAGTTACACCACTGGTCTCTTTAATAATATGGGCACAGAATATTAGAGTTTTACCCTTCCAAGTGATTGCCAAGGATGTGGTCTGGGTGTTTTAGGCACGACTTCCAGAAATGTACATTTTTTTCTTCCCTTCCAATCTGACCTGTCTCCAGCACTCATGAAACTATGTCAAAGGTCTAGCAGGAACAGTTCCCTGACAGCAAACCAGTAATGATACCAATTTCTTTCTCTCTGATTTGAAGCCAATGGTGCCTGGCAATGACTGTGCCCATTACTGAGGTGTTGCACAACTTTGAGATCATTTACAGTTTTATTAGCTTGTAATGCATATGTGCGAGTGTGTGTTTCCTATTTCCGTCATAGCACTAAATAAAAGGTTTAATCGCCAAATATTGTTGGTTTAAGAATGTTACAAAGAAGTTTCATATTATAGGGGTTTGTATAGTGATGACAGGCATTATATGAATAGTGAATGTCGTTTTCTCTAACAAAAAAATAAGTGAGGGTCTATATTAGGCTTGAACATCCCCTCAGATGCTGTTGAGCTACAACATTCACAATCCTCCTAAAGCCAAAGCCTGTATCCCTCTATGGCTTGCATATTAGAACTATTAGCACTAGGAAAAGTGCAAAGAATGGAAACTAAGTAATAAATGGAATGTAAGTTCTCAGTTTTAAAGAAACAATAGCCACACTGGCATATTGTACATTGGAAAGGAAGCTCTATATCAAAGGTCTCCGACCTTCTTTACCCACGAGCCACATCTAAATGTAAAAAGAGGTGAGGAGCAACACAAGCATGAAACATAGCTCCAGGGGTTCCATGTATGGAATTTTCATGTTGTTTTCCAATCTCTTGATCAACTATGGGCTACACATTAATTATTGAACTTGAATGAATGTTTTTCATTGTCAACTACTCTGCAACAGAAATTCCAATTTGTTTGTGTTGTGCATGAAGTAACTTACTTGATAAATTGGCATGGCTGAAATGGAACCTGGTGCTGGTCCAGAGGCGTACTCTGGCGCAAGGATGAAGCTGAGATAATGCCCGAGCAGCAAGTTAGGGGTGCTGAGATGATAATTCAGTTGTTCATAGTATTAGGCATTTATTCAAATAAATATCAAAGGAAAAAGTCCTATATGCTCAGTTAAGGCCAGTGTTGGACTGGCCCACCAGTAATCGAGGAAAACTGCCGGTGGGCCCAGGTGTCAGTGGGCATCTTGTATTTGGCTATTTTATGGTCATTACCTGCTATGTATGGGAGCAAAGAGGCATAACAGATGTAAAGACACAATATAGTATGTAGGGAAAAGAGACTAGGATAATAAAGAGGTTGAGGGAGGAGAGGTGGAATTAAAGTTTTGAGAGAGGGCCCTTGGTCCAAGGATTTTTGGTGGGTCCCTCCCATCTCAGTTTGTCTCCAGTTAAGGATGAGGACAAACATCAGAAAACCCAAGGTAGCTAAGCTGCTTGCATAAATACCCAGGATTAAAGCAAATGTCCCAGAAAGGAAAATGCAAAGGTATCACTGGTATCACTGGTATCACTGGTATCACTGGTGCTCCCATTTCATTTTTTAGCACTGAAGTATTTCACTTGTGTATCCAGACATTACTGTGGAAAGGTGATGTTCGACCTTTCCATCGTGTTTGTAAATGTGTGTTTCCTGGAACAGAATAAGTATTACACTAGGAAGTTTTGTTCTGTAGAGACGACACTGGGAGGTCTGTGCCTGTGCGTAGTTCTCCAACACAGACCATTACTTACACAGAAGAAGCTGTTGAGGCTGGAGAAAAAACACAAGCCCCTCATGTTCTATCTAGAAGAACCTAGAAGAAATTAGTAGAAAAGGCCACACAAGTCTGTACTTTGGGAAGTAGGTGGATTGTGGTTTGAAGATTGACATGCCAGCTGTTCCTCATTATGAGGCCTACTATAACATCCAGATGTTGAATGATAACACAAGGTTAGGGTAATATTCCTTAGGCCATCTTGTTGCATTGACAGCATGGATCATGACCCTTGTCATCACAATTCTACTGCATCCCAGTCCAAACGTGAAAGCCATTGCCAACACTGGCCACTCAGCTGTCATGGATTGGAAAGGGGCCCATAGTGGCAAGTCCAGTACCTCTATAAATATCGTGACGTGCTCTCCTGTGGTACCGTTTAGGAGCTACTTATTTTGGTGTGAGCACCTAAAGAGTTTGCTTTGGATACACATATATGTCTATGTGATAAGTTTGAAAAGTGGTGAGAACAGAAAATCTTGAGCCAGAACATTTGAATAATTACAGTAGGCCAGCAAAAGTGCCCACAAGGACACGGGGCCACCATAAGATATTTTATCTGCTATAATGTTTTCATGTAACAGCTCCCCTTTACTTAGAAGAGCTCTACGAGATAACCATTTAAATGTTTTCTTACTTTAACTTTCCTTTAGAACTAATTTACCTAGGGGACCTTTCTAATAAAAAGCAGGTATTTCTAGTTGAAATCCACAATCCGCATTGTAAAAGCACAAGTCATGTCAACCCAAGTATAAATGTCCTGTCTTCCTGAAAAATTGCATCTCTTCATGGAAACAATTATTCTCTTGAATGTATCTGGTCACATATTGGGCCTGATTCACTAAAGTGCGATAAAAATTATTGCACGCTTTTTTGCGGTAAAAAAGACGCGATAATTTGCGCGCGATTCACCATAGTATTATCGCGTGCGATAAATCACCATTTTCGCATGCGGTATTTCTCGCGCTAGTTTTACCGCATGCGTTAATTTCCGCGCTGAAAAGAATACGATCGCATGATTCACTATAACTTTTGCGCGCTAAATATCGCATTCGGCTATGCGAAAATTAACTCCTACTACAGGCAGGCGAAAAATTATAGAAAAGTACAGTAAATGAGTTTTTTGCAATAAAATATGGACTTTGCAGTGGGATTTATTCAAGTATGTGTTTCCCCTAGAGTGACGCAGCCGCCAGTTTGCAGCGAAATGTTCATTTTTAATACAGTAATTTTCCGCAAGTATTGGCGTGTATGGCTAACATGGCGTGCGTTCATTTGCGCGACTTTTTATATTTGGCTACAAGTGATGAAATGTTTCGCCAGGCATGGATTCGCAGCGAATTTTTGGACGTGCGTTGAATTTTTTCGCGGCGGATTTTTTCATGCGTTTCGCAAAACAATCCGCCAATGGCAAAACGCATGAAAAAATTCGCCACACAAAAATTCAACGCACATCCAAAAATTTATACAAGTGTCAAAAAATAATAGTCACGGGCAACAATTTTTTTGCCCGCACAACATTTTTGCCGTTTCGTGGATCTTTCGAAAGATTTGCTAATTTTTCACTAAAGATAACCAGAACACATTTGCTCATCACTAGTGGCTACTATTTATAAGCATCTACTATTTATATGCTACCATTTATATGCTACCATTTATATGTGGCTAATATTTATATGATACCATTTATATGCTACCATTTATATGTGGCTAATATTTATATACACTATTTATATGTGGCGACAATTTTTATACACTATTTCTATGCTACCATTCATATGCGGCGACTATTCGCGTGCGTAATTTAGCGCATGTACCGGCAAATACCGCATTGAAATAGTTCGCGAGTTAAATAACGCATGCAATATCGCGCGTAAAAAAGCGCAAGTATGCTTATAGTGAATTGTGCGAAAAATCGCCAAAATTAAGACAAGGTAAAATTTATAGCGCACACTAAAAATAGCGCACATTTTATCGCACTTTAGTGAATCAGGCCCATTATGTCAACAGAATTACTGGCTTTAACACCATGTAGAATGATAATGGGGCTTAAGGAATGCCATTATAATGCTGTGCAGATCATTACAGATCCTCAGCTGTTGGGACCAGGACCTCAGGATTGTAGGCTTCCTTAAGCATTCTCCAAGCATAAATCCCAAATGCCATTGGGAAATAGTGTAAGGGATGAATCATGCAGTCTATTAGCACTGCCTTCAGTGTGTTGTTTGGTAAAAGTAGCTGGACCACTAATTTTAAATTTGTATTTTGCTGAAAAGGAAATACTTTCAAATGAGCTTATGTGTACAAGTGTTATACAAGTGGAAACCCAAAATGGGTATTTGCTAGAAGTCTTTAGTAAACTGTGCAGATATTATAGGAAAGGGGGATGTAATCCCATGAAACAAGTTCAAGAAAGGTTTGTGGGCAACTGATATATAAACACTGTTAAACTATTAAATATAAATATATATATATATACAGAAAAAGACAGAGCACACCCTAATAATAATCAACTACCCCGGGTGCTTGCAAAAAACATGTATAAAGACAGTGAGCCGCACACACAGGGACTTAGTTAGAAGACAAAAATTTTTTTTATTAATGAAAAAAATCCAACGTTTCGAGCACCAACTGTGCTCTTCCTCAGGGACAAACCATACTGTATATATATATATATATATAGTCTATCTTGACCTAGAATGTGGCTCTAGCTTAGCTGGTATAAACATCAGTTACATTCAGACTCTCTTTCTCAGCTGGGTTCTCACAATGTTGTGCGGAGGAAGAAGTGGTGTTGTGTCGCTGTTAGATGCACAAGAGAAATAGAGAGGACGTCAGTGGAACAAAAGGCTTATTTAGCAGCACCACATGGCAAAACCCATAGGTAAATAAAATACAATAATACATTATAGGCAGAGCATGACATTTGCACCACTAGGAACACAGCATGGTAGGCTAAAGATGCACCTTTATAGAATTACAAGATAGTGGGCCAGATACCCCCAAGAGTAAACCTCAGGGAGAAGTGGTTCCTTCATTGTATGAGCAGTATGTCAGGAGCGGTCTGATTAAGATGGCGCCCCCCCATGGGCTCAGCATGGCGTCAGAGCACCACATGACATCAGCACATTGTGGTTGCATTAAAATTCAAAATAAATAGACACTTAAGACCTATGTACAATGTCCAAATATAGGTCTTTCTTCATGAAGTTCCTGGGTGCAGCTGAATTGCAGTTCTGACTGGATCTACCGGTTTCCTGGCTTTTCTGCCTTGTTCCTGAATATGTCGATTGCTGCCTGCCTCAACCTTTTGCCTGAATACAGCTTTCTTTATCCCTTGGATACTGTGCACTGGATTTTCTGAACTCAGCTTCCTCCTTGGTCCTGACTTCAACCCCAGGGAGGGCCACTGAGCCTTGACACAGAAGTACCTAGCAGGAGCTACCTCCAGCTATCAATCCTACATTGGAGCTCAAAACTGTCTATGATAAAGCTGATGCTATTGCTGTCCAAGCACCTCAATTACAGAGTCCCTGTTCCCCTATTTAACTTAAGGGGCTGTCCCTTTAGTGTACCCTCTTTAGTGTAGCCTTATTGTCCCAGGCTCCCCAGCAGACATCAACCCCGGTCAGAAGATGAAGGCAAAGAGGAAGAGCCCTGGGCTCCATCCAGTATATTAAAGAACTTCAAGCAAAAGTTACTTACAAAAGCAGCCCTGTCAGTGAACAATGATCAACATGAACCATAGGGATATTTTCTATATAAATTAATAATTTAAAAAGTATTTTTTTAGTGTCAGGCAATGATCATTCTTCCCTGGGCCAATAGGGAAATAACTATCCCACCCAGGTAAATACAGGTGCATGGACTAACAAAAATAGGGAAAATAGTCTAGAAGGGGATAGACCAAGCCATAGGGAAATTAACCTTATATGTATATATACAGTGGTGTGAAAAACTATTTGCCCCCTTCCTGATTTCTTATTCTTTTGCATGTTTGTCACACAAAATGTTTCTGATCATCAAACACATTTAACTATTAGTCAAAGATAACACAAGTAAACACAAAATGCAGTTTTTAAATGAGGGTTTTTATTATTTAGGGAGAAAAAAAATCCAAACCTACATGGCCCTGTGTGAAAAAGTAATTGCCCCCTGAACCTAATAACTGGTTGGGCCACCCTTAGCAGCAATAACTGCAATCAAGCGTTTGCGATAACTTGCAACGAGTCTTTTACAGCGCTCTGGAGGAATTTTGGCCCACTCATCTTTGCAGAATTGTTGTAATTCAGCTTTATTTGAGGGTTTTCTAGCATGAACCGCCTTTTTAAGGTCATGCCACAACATCTCAATAGGATTCAGGTCAGGACTTTGACTAGGCCACTCCAAAGTCTTCATTTTGTTTTTCTTCAGCCATTCAGAGGTGGATTTGCTGGTGTGTTTTGGGTCATTGTCCTGCTGCAGCGCCCAAGATCGCTTCAGCTTGAGTTGATGAACAGATGGCCGGACATTCTCCTTCAGGAATTTTTGATAGACAGTATAATTCATGGTTCCATCTATCACAGCAAGCCTTCCAGGTCCTGAAGCAACAAAACAACCCCAGACCATCACACTACCACCACCATATTTTACTGTTGGTATGATGTTCTTTTTCTGAAATGCTGTGTTACTTTTACGCCAGATGTAACAGGACACGCACCTTCCAAAAAGTTCAACTTTTGTCTCGTCGGTCCACAAGATATTTTCCCAAAAGTCTTGGCAATCATTGAGATGTTTTTTAGCAAAATTGAGACGAGCCATAATGTTCTTTTTGCTTAAAAGTGGTTTGCGCCTTGGAAATCTGCCATGCAGGCCGTTTTTGCCCAGTCTCTTTCTTATGGTGGAGTCGTGAACACTGACCTTAATTGAGGCAAGTGAGGCCTGCAGTTCTTTAAATGTTGTCCTGGGGTCTTTTGTGGCCTCTCGGATGAGTTGTCTCTGCGCTCTTGGGGTAATTTTGGTCGGCCGGCCACTCCTGGGAAGGTTCCCCACTGTTCCATGTTTTTGCCATTTGTGGATAATGGCTCTCACTGTGGTTCGCTGGAGTCCCAAAGCTTTAGAAATGGCTTTATAACCTTTACCAGACTGATAGATCTCAATTACTTTTGTTCTCATTTGTTCCTGAATTTCTTTGGATCTTGGCATGATGTGTAGCTTTTGAGGTGCTTTTGGTCTACTTCTCTGTGTCAGGTAGCTCCTATTTAAGTGATTTCTTGATTGAAACAGGTGTGGCAGTAATCAGGCCTGGGGGTGACTACAGAAATTGATATTGAAATTGAAAATTGAAATTGATAAACCATAGTTAAGTTATTTTTAACAAGGGGGGCAATCACTTTTTCACACAGGGCCATGTAGATTTGGAGTTTTTTTTCTCCCTTAATAACATAAATCTTCATTTAAAAACTGCATTTTGTGTTCAATTATGTTATCTTTGACTAATAGTTAACGGTTTTTGATGAGCAGAAACATTTAAGTGTGACAAACATGCAAAAGAATAAGAAATCAGGAAGGGGGCAAATAGTTTTTCACACCACTGTATATATATGCAGTTGTGACTATACTCCTGTTATGTTATATCAGTCACTATCTCCTTGCTTGCAGACATGCCGTCTCCTCGAGCATTGTGCGTTATATAACCTTACACACGGTTTCTCTGGATACACCAAACAGCATAACAGTTTTCACCACAGGCACCCGATCTTGACAGGCACCATTGCTATGTCCTCTTTGGAATTCAGACAACCGTGTAGAATTCCTCTTACATGGCACACTGATACAATAAGCTGACATCACTAAGCACTGTTTATAAACATATGATTTACAGGATATCTGTGGCTTTTGTGTACTATTAGAATTACTATTAAATATGTTTGGGCTGTGTATTAGTAACGAGCGAAAATTTCCACCAGGTGAAATTCTGCAGTTGGTGAATTTTTGTCAAGTGAGGAAAAAGTCACGGTCGTGTTCAAAAAGTCACTGTTGTGCTGGAAAAGTTGCGGCTGCGTAAAAAAAAAGTTGCAGTCGCGTCAAATAAGTTGTGGTTCAAGAATTTTTCAGCTGTTTTGCATTTTTTTGGGCAAAGCAAAACAGGACAGATTTGCTCATCTCTACTGTGTGTCTCCGAGCCCAGTAAAACCCATAAGGGAAGTGACATTTTATTCCAGTTGTATAATTCCCGCAAAGTAACTTCATCCCTCACGCATTTCACAAGCCAGGAATGCAGTGAAGTATCAGAGTCTTCATATTTAGCCGCATACTTTCCTGAGACAGGTGGTCATGTGCTGGAAGGCTTTGATATGTTATCAGCAATTTCCTTCTCCCGCAGATTCAGAGCAAGTCTTGGTGGAGCCTTGTCATTCACAGGAGAGACCGCAGGCGAAGGAATCCCTCTTCTTTAGTGAGGATGACAAGACTTGGGCTTGGGGTTCTGATTAGAATCTCTTCACCAAAGACAAGATTCACATTTCATGCAAGTTGTATTAAGCACATCATATAGAGCTGTCATGAATTTCTGATGGTCGGAAAGTGGAAACCAGTTTGTGTTCAGCAATGAAGAATATTTCAAAGACAGTAGGACAAAAGGTAGGTTTCAAGTTAAAACACGCAGGTAGGATCCCTGCAGCTTTTGTTTGTTTTACAGTTAGGGGGAAATATGTTTATATGGAATGTTTATCTTCCTTTTTTCCTCTTTAAACAGACAGGGGAGTGCTTTGAAAAAAGACACCGTGTGAATGTGCTGCTTACTTACTGTATTAATGCTGGGGATTGTAATACTGCATTCCAAGGCACAAGGCTCGCTCTGGCCAATGTCATGTCATTGCATACAGACCTTTGGGGCAGTGCCCTAGGCAACCTGGTTGGCCAACCAGCCCCCTTCCCCTTCGTGTGCGAACATGGTGTGTCGGGGCTGCTGCAGTGAGGGGAAAGGGTCCGGAACTAGAGGTAGGTAAAAGAAGAGGTACCTGCCTGGCACCCCCCATCGTTCGGCCCTAGGTTCCGGCCCTGCTTTGGGGGTATTAACCATCTCAGGGCATGTATGCAATGTGGAGTGGTATTGGGGTACCAAACTTTAGCAAAAAATTTCCAAGAAGTGCCCCTTCTTAGTAGATAAGACTTTTTATTTGTTTGGTTTTTTTTATATGTTTTTGTTTTGCCCTCAGGGTTGTGCTGTCCTAGACCAGGGATCCCCAACCTTTTTTGTAAGCGTCACTTAGATGTAAAAAGAATTGCACAAGCATTAAAAAAGTTCCTTGGGGATCTAAATAACGGCTGTGATTGGCTATTTGTTAGCCCCTTGTGGACTGCTGGCCTGCAGGAGGCTCTGCTTGGAGTAAAACTGTGTCTCCAAAACTTGCCTCCAAGCCAGAAATGTAAAAATAGCACCTACTTTGAGGCCACTGGGAGCAACGTGAAATGGGGTGGTGAGCATGTTGCTCCTGAGCCACTGGTTGGGGATCACTGCCCTAGACTCTGGTGAGCTGCCCCTAGGATATAATGAAACAAACTTCTCAGATTCTTTCTATCAGGTATCCTATAAGTGTATGCACACCCAGTGTTGTATACTGTATACAAATCACTGCATTCACTAGATATTTTTGTTTCCGCAATAAAAACACCCACAACATAATGACAATAGGAATCAGTAAATAAATCCCTTTGACCAAGGCTAAAGGCTACGAAGAGAAGAAAAAATGTTAGGTCTTGACCTGAGGCTTAGACACAATTTACATTAGGGTTCCAAAGTGCTGATAAAGTTTGACCCTTCCGGCCCTGTGTCACATGCTGATTGGCCAAGTGACAAGTTCCATGTGTAATTCCCATCGACTCTTTTCTCCCTGACAAATGTAATTCAGTCCACCCCAATGGAGAATGGCTTTGTGTCTGACAAGCCTACTGACCTTAATTAAAATATGGGGCAGAGCCAGGATCCTCAGAGAAATCCCAGCAGCTGCTTCTTTCTCAGGCAAACTTTGTTGCAGAAGAAAAAGAAATCAAATGTCCAAAAAAGCAAATAAATAAACAACAAATAAACATCTTGGAGGGAGACAATACAATTATTTTTAGTGATTCATAAATTGTTCACTGTTTGATAAACATATAGTAAATAGTATTCTTAGTACAAAATATTTGGCACAGTGGCATGATGTTTAGTACTGATGCCTTGCACTACTGGGGTCCTAGGTTCAATTCTAGATAGGGTGCTATCTGCAAGTATCTGAGTTTGTATTCCCTCTCTGTTAGAGATGTGCGGTCAGGAAAAACTCAACCTGCACCCAACTCTAATTGGACACAAACAAAATGTTGCCATTGTAGGACCCTCACCCAACCTGTATTTGTGTCTTCCCGCTACTTGGGAACGGAATCTTCAGAGGAGGAGTGTATTTGCCCAGTCTGACCTGCACCCAACCTGAACCCGCAATGGTTGCCCAAATTTCAACCTGAACTCCCCTGACCTGCAGATTTCAGGTCAACCCACACATTACTACTCTCTGCACTTGTATCGGTTTCCTCCTACACTCCAGAAACTTCCAGGCAGGTTAGCTGGCTCCTGATAAAATATACTATAGTATGTGTGAATGTGATAGGGACTTTGGATTAAGGTCTGGTCCACAGTCTTTTCTAAAGCTGGCCATGCACAGGCAGATTTAAGCAGTTCATTTGGGCCCTTTGAACTGATTCAGAAGCTGATCTGCCCATGTATGGGGTCCTCTGACAGACCTACTGATATCTGCCCGAAGATCAAAAGATGTTGATAGGGCAGGTTTGATTTACCCATCTCATTGAGGACCGCATTGGCTCATTTATGCAATCCTGGCTCCAACGGCTCATATTCCCGCTGCTGAAATGTGATCATTTGGCCACTAAAGTGGGCCTATCGACCTTGCCAAAAGAGTCAGTCTTATAGTGTACGTCCAACTTTATTTTAAACAAAGTATACTAATTACATTTAGTAGTGGTTGAGATACATGGAGTGGAGCAGAAGTCATCCTGAAAAACAAAAGCGGGTATATTTGGGCTGACCTCCACCCTGTGTACCTAAACTCAAGCAAAAGCTGTACTTTTCAGTGCAGATAAAATTAGCTGTGGAAATGTATCTGCTTCTCTCAGCCTACAGAAAAAAACACAGGCTGTAATAAGCAGATCAAATGTTCTATGTGCCCATGGCCTAAGGCTCTGTAATGGGCTGTAAGAAGCCCTGTCCAACACCCCAGCAGATCAGTAAGAGTGACCACAGTCTGTGCATGGAGGCTTCTTATTACAAACACCTTCTGACTAAAGAAATGGCAACGTGACTGGTGGAGTGGGTTCTGGGCATCAGTCTATTATTCTGTTAATGGCACACAGACTGCTGTGCTGGGCCAAGTATTGCCATTTGGCATGAGTCAAGGGACAAGATGAAGGCCATTGGCTTAAAGTAAAGTGGCCACACCTGTTTCTTTAAGGGGATGAACCTTTAACACTAGCAAAGTATACAGGTATGGAACCTGTTATCCAGAATGTTCGAGACCTGGGGTTTTTGGACAAGGGATCTTTCTGTAATTTGGATCTTCATACCTTTTTGTAACAGCAAAATTCAAGAAATGCGCCTACTGTGTGAATTTTTTTGGTTTTGACGTGACCACAACCAATGGCAAAATGGTAATTCTGTAGATAATTCATGTCTAGCAAATAAATTCTCTTATCACTACTTCTAAGCAATGTGTTGTTTCTCATCTCCCCTTTTGACGTTGCTCCCAGTGGCCTCAAAGTAGGGGCCCATTTTTAAATGTCTGGCTTGGAGACAAGTTTTTGAAGCAGAGAGACACAGTTTTACCCCAAGCAGAGCTGCTGCGGGCTAGCAGTCACATGGGGCTCCCAAATAGCCAATCACAGCCCTTATTTTACCCAAGGAACTTTTATCATGCTTGAGTGCAGCTCACAAGGGGATCCCTGGATTACTGTATTACCATGAACCTTAACTTATGACTTTATCTTGTAAAATCCTCGGTCAGGACTTCTATTCAGAGCAGAAGTGACTTTGACAACAGACATTCTCTTTAGCATTTGTTGAGCAAACTGTTTCCCTGTTACTTTATTGAGAAGATATTTTTGGTGCTCGTGCAGACTATCGGTGAGCTCTTTGCCTCATGAAAGGCATCCTTTATGGTGCTGAGGCTTTAAATAGCTTTAAATACCTGCAGCTGTGCTCTTCCAAGCCACCCTTTGCCATATCCTTTACAACTGCTGCTCCAACTGCAGTTCTTCTTTAGGCATTTATAGAGTTTTTCACATTATTCAGCCTTTCTCAAAAATGTTGCTAATAAATACTAAGTGGTCCGTCTAAATTTGATATAGGTGGCAGGGAAGAACCAACTGGCGTGTCCTACCCGCCCTTTCCAGGGTTTATTAAATTGTTTCTGATTTGTTGGGGTAGCAAGTGCTTACATTTACCTTCTATATGTGTATCTCTGTATTCTGTTGCTTTATTAGTGCTCCCCACATCTGCTGGAAAGCTGTTCTGTATAACTAACACCCTCTCGGATGTGACAGCAGCACTTTCTTTTGGTGCTTTTCAATCCTCTTCCATCCCTTGTTATGACTAAATCGCATGCAACAAACCTATTCCCACAGGCGGCTATTACTGCTAAACCTTAGTAAACCACAACCGTATTTTGGCAGGAAATTGACAGAAAATATGTGACCAGAACAATAAATAGCCCAGCTGAAACCAACATACTTAAGAACTCAATGGATCTAATGTGTGCACAAAAGGGCATATGTATTGGGCTGTGTAAATAAATGGTGCTACACAACCCAACTTTACCGCTATGTTATACCATGTAACATTGTGCATTTAGAAAGCTGAGTACTACAATTTGGTATGGGTGTAGCTATGGAGATGTAAGGCTGATGCCACACGTGGCATTTTTACGCTGCGTATTTTCTCAGCCTAAAAACGCCGCACAAGCCACACAGCCCCTGACTATGGCGTTTTTCAGCCTAGTACTGGTGACGTAGCAAATCCCATTTCCATGGTGCTAATAGTGCGAAATAGTAAGAACGGCGCGTATTTCCGCTAGGTCTGGCAGCTGCCTTTGTGTATACATAGGAATAGCTTTCTGTGCAAATACTGGTGTATTTCGGCCAACGCTTGAAAAATCCGTGCTAAGGCGTTTTCTAGCGTATTTCCGCATTGTGTGGTTTGCTTCGAATCTTTTCAACTTATTTCTATGGATGATGATATTGGGCGTTTTTCAGCCGCCGAGAGAATTAGAAAATACGCAGCGTAAAAACGCCACGTGTGGCATCAGCCTAAGCTTGAAAAAAGATGCCTACAAAACCTCATTAAGTGACACTGCTTCTGCGCAGCCTGTTTTTTTTTGGGTCAGGGGTACAGGCTGTTTTTCTGGGTTCCACTGAGTTGTGTGGTGCTGAACTGGTCCTGTCCATTGCTCATGTACTGTATGTATATCCCCCACCAGGTGCTGAAAATCATCTGTTAGCTCTGGAACTGGAGTCCAATAGGTAAGGTGATCACTGTCTTTTCTCCCTGGAAAGAAGTGAGAGAATGTCTGTGACGAGCCTGGTGTTGAATAGGACACCATATGATAAGCCTTTATTTTCACAATTCATTGACCGCAACATTTCAGGTGTACTTCGGCCTTTAATCAAGGTATATAGCAAGGTATATAATCAAGGCCTAAGTAGAACTAACACGTTAGGGTTGTGGTCAGTGCCAATGAATTATCAGATAAAGGTTTTCAGTGTGCATTATGGAGAAATATGGAGTGCTGTCCATACTTGTCTATATCAGTGATGTGGGATGACAAGATAAAGACAACTTGGCATGGGCAGAAGGGAGTGTTTGGAAGAAGGCGTACAGAAATAAGCCTCTCATAAGCCTCTGTTAGTATATTCTACTTAACTGAAATTCTTAATAAGCTACTGGCTATGCAGTGTGATGAAGGTTGGTATACCTCCTCCCCAATTAGTCACACCCTCGCCCAAACTTTCATCTATTCCTTTTGGCTAGGGTAAGTCTCTATGATATACATTGCCAATCACTGCCCTGCTCCATTGGCTAGTGGACAGAAGGCAGTTTGGCTACCTGTTTCCGAGCTAGAGAATGTCCCTGAGGCTGGATGAAGACTTACCCTATTTAGCCCTTATTCACAGTGGATGATGGTCTCTGTGAGACAGTGGGGCTTATTTATAAACACTGGGCAAATTTGCTCCTTGGCTGTAACTCATAGCAACCAGTCGGTGATTCACTGTTCCTTAGCAGTTGCTAGTAGAACTATGAAAGCAAACATCTGATTGGTTTCCTGTGTACCTGCCCAGGTGCAAAATTGCCCGGTGTTTATAAATGACCCCCATTGTGACACCACAGCCTCCATAAATGACACATACTGTAAATGGCTCCTATTACACATACATTCAAGGGTAAGCAGCCATTTAGGAGTTAGAGCCACCCCTCAAACAGGAAGCTACCTTTCCCTTTCTACCACCCTCAAAATGTCATCAATAATCTACTAATGTTCATGCAACTGGCTAAGAAACAGGACTTTTTGGTTCAAGCCTACCTTTACGCATCCCTGAGGGCAGCTGTCCCCAAGCTCTGGGGGTAAAGCAGTGACAGAAGGGCTTGGCCTACAGGACAATTAGGGTAAAACTTGGGTTCAAACATTTTTGCTTTTCCAAAAATTCGTAAAACTAAGGCTGAACGGCCAATACACCAATGATTTGCTGTATCTGGAACCTTGTTATGAGCTGAGTTTGACTACGACTGCATTAGAGTATATTAAAGATAAGTCAGCTCTATAAAAATGAAGATGAATAAAGAATAATAACAACTGTAAAATGTTTACCATATATCATTTTATTTTTCATATTTCTCAGTACCTGTGCAAAAAACAATATGTTTCAAAATAGATTCAATAAATAAACACCACAATTCATAAATAGAAAGGACAATGTACATGTATGCTCTTGCATTAAATCTGTTTGTAGGAAATAAAAAATTCCATAGGCGAAGGCAGATAGCAGACAGATATGTATAGATTATAAGAATCTCTTCCTAGCTTCTTGCCTTAAGGTAGGCCGGGTATCTAAAAACAACTTCTGCTTAATGAACTGTCGTTATTGTGTCTGTAAACAGAGCCGCCTTTGGGAGGTCCATGCAGGGTGATTGGCCAGAGGTCCCACAGAACAGCATTTGTATGATTTTTTTTTTGGGGTGGGGGGGGTTAGGGTACAACAAAGCAAGATGGAAACAGTAACACAGTTAAGAGAGGGATGTCAAAGTCTTTGACACGGGCCCACCACTGTTATAGACAATTCTGATGGAAAATTCCATATACTGAAGTTAAAAGCTAGAGGTGTCTCCAAAGTTGCCTACGCCATCGATCTTTCATTTGTTTTGAAGTGATCCATGCAACTTATCTAGCACTCTGCAAAAGCATTACAGAATCATTGCCCCAAATGTATTGCCATAAAGCATAACAAATATGACATGTGACTCACGTCATAAAGAGCAAGCTTAATCACCATGCGCTAGGCAGGCTGTACAGCAGAACGGGGGGGGGGGGGGGGCCTAGATAGGATCATTACTGGCTGCTTTCTCAAGCAACCTACCTAAGATAAAAAGGGTAGGCCATCTTGCAGTCTTCGGTTTCGCCACCCACCAAAATCTAAACAACTTGGTCATGTTTTAATCTTTTTGTAGTTTTTTATAAATTATTTGCTGTTCTATTCTTAGTATATGGTTGTTAGGGTATGCCCGCACAGCAACCATTTGGCTTACTTATATTTCTGTTTGGGCCCCCTCCGATTGATCTTCAGGTCAGACTTTAAAGTCATTGCTTTGTTATTGGGTTTAATCAACACAGCCCCCATATACTGCAGTCATTTTAATGGCCACTGCCTACCTCATACTCATTTTGAGGAGAATGGGTCCCTCTAAAGCAGGAGAGCTTATACTACAGAGCAAGTGTTCTAAGCATGGGTAGGAATGGCAGCCTGGAGTAGGGTAACAGGTGGAAATGTGAGATGCAGGACACAGGAGATGAAGCAGAAGAATATTGTTTGTATTGTTGAACAGGCTGTGACCTTGTTTAAAGTACACATTAACCTCGTTGCTTCAGGAGAGGCCTGTAATGCATAGTTTTTCATACAATTTTTGTGTCTTTAATCTCATGCAGACCCCACCGGCTGGATAAGAACAGTTTAGAAATTTGTTGGCAAAGGCCACAGAAGTTTCCCAGTTTTTTGGCCGCTGCGGCCAACCTTAGTCGAATATCTGTTAACAGTGGATGCATTGTCCAACGCTCATTATTTCTGCCACCAGTTATCGAGGCCTTTTGTTATTCTATCCCGGCTCTCTGTTTTGTTGTGTCATAGGATCGGACAACTTGAGACTGGGAAACAACACCGTGTTCTTCTTGGGAAAATGCATAGCCGTCTGAAAAAAATGGGAGGGAAAGACGCAATTGAGGAGGGAGGAAAAAAATGTCAAGAATGGCACGTTATAACAAAGGGCCGAGGTGTATCATGTGACTGTGACTCTGGGCAAGAAAGGAGAACTTTAAGGGGCCGTCTCCCCTGCCACCAATTACTCCTATAGCCATCATTATTTTGTGCAACCGCAGCCATAAGCTGAAAGCGCATTCAACTTCATGCCGCAGAGCTTTTTTTTTTTTTTGGCAGGAACAAAAACTATTCTACCTGTCATATCCTGACGGCCTCCCCACCATTTCACCATGTCGTTGCCATGCCCAGAGGCAAAGCAGTACAATCTAAGGACTCTGTGCCAAGCGCCAATTAAATGCTAATGGAACCATTTGAACTTCAAAGAGCACCATTGTAAAGGGGCTGCGGCGGAGGCTACCAGGCTATAGTACTGCTGGGGTCCCATCACTGATTCTCTGTTAATCTTTTCAGCACTATAGAGCCATGCAATGAAATAAAGAGAGGCCAAAGAGAACCCTGGTACTAAATTTCTGTTATGTACTCGGGGCTGAAAAAATGATTATGTGGGAAAGAAAATGTTTTAAAGAAAATTCTCCAAGCCGGACATGGTTTAAAAATAAAATGTGTTTTAACAAGCGTTTTCAGGGCCAGCGTTTCCAATTATTTCAGCGCTGTGTTTTTCACCCCAATTCCCCAGTGCTGCCTTGACCTCCACTCCTTTTACATCATCTGATCTTGACAGCCAAACAGGGGCTTTTTCCAGCTGCCGGCGAACATCTCTAAGTGGACATTTTTCTAGTTTTCTACTTCCTGCAGCCACACACACAATGTATCCCTATGGCTCCCGTACATGTGCAGCCACACACAATGTATCCCTATGGCTCCTGTACATGTGCAGCCACACACACAATGTATCCCTATGGCTCCCGTACATGTGCAGCCACACACAATGTATCCCTATGGCTCCCGTACATGTGCAGCCACACACAATGTATCCCTATGGCTCCTGTACATGTGCAGCCACACACACAATGTATCCCTATGGCTCCCGTACATGTGCAGCCACACACAATGTATCCCTATGGCTCCCGTACATGTGCAGCCACACACAATGTATCCCTATGGCTCCCGTACATGTGCAGCCACACACACAATGTATCCCTATGACTCCCGTACATGTGCAGCCACACACAATGTATCCCTATGGCTCCCGTACATGTGCAGCCACACACACAATGTATCCCTATGGCTCCCGTACATGTGCAGCCACACACAATGTATCCCTATGGCTCCCGTACATGTGCAGCCACACACACAATGTATCCCTATGGCTCCCGTACATGTGCAGCCACACACACAATGTATCCCTATGGCTCCTGTACATGTGCAGCCACACACAATGTATCCCTATGGCTCCTGTACATGTGCAGCCACACACACAATGTATCCCTATGGCTCCCGTACATGTGCAGCCACACACACAATGTATCCCTATGGCTCCTGTACATGTGCAGCCACACACACAATGTATCCCTATGGCTCCCGTACATGTGCAGCCACACACACAATGTATCCCTATGGCTCCTGTACATGTACAGCCACACACAATGTATCCCTATGGCTCCTGTACATGTGCAGCCACACACACAATGTATCCCTATGGCTCCTGTACATGTGCAGCCACACACACAATGTATCCCTATGGCTCCTGTACATGTGCAGCCACACACAATGTATCCCTATGGCTCCTGTACATGTGCAGCCACACACACAATGTATCCCTATGGCTCCTGTACATGTGCAGCCACACACAATGTATCCCTATGGCTCCTGTACATGTGCAGCCACACACACAATGTATCCCTATGGCTCCTGTACATGTGCAGCCACACACACAATGTATCCCTATGGCTCCTGTACATGTGCAGCCACACACACAATGTATCCCTATGGCTCCTGTACATGTGCAGCCACACACACAATGTATCCCTATGGCTCCTGTACATGTGCAGCCACACACAATGTATCCCTATGGCTCCTGTACATGTGCAGCCACACACACAATATATCCCTATGGCTCCCGTACATGTGCAGCCACACACACAATGTATCCCTATGGCTCCTGTACATGTGCAGCCACACACACAATGTATCCCTATGGCTCCTGTACATGTGCAGCCACACACAATATATCCCTATGGCTCCTGTACATGTGCAGCCACACACAATATATCCCTATGGCTCCTGTACATGTGCAGCCACACACACAATATATCCCTATGGCTCCTGTACATGTGCAGCCACACACACAATATATCCCTATGGCTCCTGTACATGTGCAGCCACACACACAATGTATCCCTATGGCTCCTGTACATGTGCAGCCACACACACAATGTATCCCTATGGCTCCTGTACATGTGCAGCCACACACACAATGTATCCCTATGGCACTGCGACTTCATTATTCATTATTCTCTAGTTTTATATTCGGCAGCCGTTCCTGATCCTGACTGCTGCCATGTACAGCTTGATCACGTCCCAGCACAGACACGGCTAGATGTGAGCTCTAATTGGTGCAGGGCGACATGTCTCCATGTAAGCAGGCTCTTGGTGGCCCAAAAGGCAAGTTTCGGCTCTGATATCTCTAGGTCTCCAGGATCAAGAGTCTGTTGAAAATATTAGGGTGTAACACAATCTATGGCCACAGAGCAACAATTGTTGTAAACACTAAAGCAAAAATTGCCGGTGTTGATATCTTTTGTACTCTAAACTTCCTGCTCTGCGGATAGAATGTCAGCTTTTGTTGCACGGCTACAGTAGGACACACCATAATAATACTCTGCACGATCAAAGCATACAGTGCACTCATAACTTAAATCTACAAGTTTAGGGTCATTTTTGACTGTATGAGTCAGAGGGCAGAATTTAGGAGGATAAACTCCATACATGGTCCATACAGTCAAGGCACAATTATTCCTTAAATCCCATTAGCACCAACTGAAATATAGGCCTACGCTAACCTGCAATATATTTACTTACAACAAGACTAAAGCTTTGACTCTTCATTGTCTCCTAACACCTAATCCTCATCCCCTACCATTTGACCCTGAAATCCAACTGTCTGTCATTAAATCCCTTTGACAAACCCCTAAGGCTCATAACACAAACGGTACTTTGCCACCTCTGGCCTCTCAAGAATCAGCAAATCCCTTCCCTGCCTGGAGCTGCTTTTCATTTATTGGAATGGGAAATACACGGAGTATACACGGAGTATAGCAGAGACTGCCACAGTCAGGTGGGGAATAGAATTGAACATTGCTGAGTGATCCCCACGTAGCAGAGCCGGCATTTGTTATAGTCAGAGCACTCTCTCATAATAAATGGGAAGAGGCTACAAGGCTGCTTTAAATCCCCAGTTCTAGAGACTGGTATCACATGTTCAAATGTAAGATGTTAGTAGTCCATGCCAATCTGACATATCCCATAAACCTAGAGTGGGTATTAACTAGCAACACAGGTCTGACCACAGGTCTGGAACATTTGCACCTAATAAAATTAGTTTTTAAGCCGTCTAATTAGGGATGCACCAAATCCACTATTTCAGAATCCGGACGAATCCTTTGTAAAAGATTCGGCCGAATATAGAGCCAAATCTGAACGATTAAAGGCAACCACGTGCTTTGCTTTCTGTGTTAATGTGACAAAATGTCACGTGATTTTAAGGACTCGGATTTGGTTTGACCAGAGGTATGGATTCGGCTGAGAAAGGCCGCAACTTGGCGGAATCTCAAACCGAGTCCGGGATTTGATGCATCCCTACTTCTGACCTTCAACATAATAGGAAATGCTAAATCCCTTTAGGGCCTTGACAGACGGGGAGATTAGTTGCACCAGCGAGAATATAAATTGCCGGTGGGATGGCATTCGCAGCGCAGTGATTTGCCGAAGTCACAGAAGTTGCCTTGAGAGAAAACTTTGGCGATTTTGGTGCCGCGTATGCCATCCCATCAGCGATTTACATTGAAGCCGGTGGGATGGCATATCGGGGAGATTAGTCACCCGCAACAAGGGAGACACTAAAAACCCTTTAGAAAGAAACTAAAAACCCTTTAGAAAGAACCCAACTGTACTGTCGGTCTCTAATCCGCGAATAATTTAGGGAACCATTACACAAAGTAGTTAAAAAAAGAGACAACCCAACCACCTGTAAACTTTATGTAACTTCTCCTTCCTTTATTCAATTTTCCATTAATATTATCCCGTTCTTTTGTCCACTTTGTCCCCTTTTTCTTACCTTTTTATAAGTTTTAATTTTTCTTAGCTTTTTGGTTTTGGTCTTCCCTACCCTATCCCCACTAAGTTTCTGGAATCTTCTCTGTTATTCAAATTCTTAAGGTGGCTATACACGTCAAGATCCGCTCGCTTGGCGAGGTCGCCAAGCAAGTGGATCTTCTCCTGATATCCCCACCTACGGGTGGGCGATATTGGAGGAATTTAGGCCAATTCGATCGAATTATAACAATGGTAATTGGCGCAGTCGGTTCGGGGGCCGCATCAACGAGCCGATGCGGTCCCCGATCCGACTGAATTTTTTAACCTGCCCGTTCAATATCTGGGCGATTTCAGGCAGGCCGTTATTGCTGCCCCTACTTAGGCCAATAAGCTGCCAAATCTAGGGACCAATATCGGCAGCTAGTATGGCCACCTTTAGCCCCCTTCTCCTTTCTCTTTTCCTGTTCTTGTTCTCCCCTTCCCTCTCTTTGTTGATTCTACTTATCTTTACAAACCATGTTCTCCTGTGTGTTCTCCTCAGTTTTTCACTTATCTACACAAATAGTTCCTTTATAAGCAAATGCGCCAAGATTGGGTAAGCAAGGTACTAATTCCCTAGGTTTCATTATTCCTAGGGGCCCTACAAACAATATTTAGAATTGTATACTGATGTGCTACTTGCACAGGGCACAAGAGTACTAACTGGGTTTCTAACGTTTGTCATTCTCGGAAATACACCACACTGTGATTGGACAGGAAAGCCATGGTGCTGTAAGGGAATTTAGTCCAAATGGCTGGTATTCTTGTCTGTCCTGGTTGGCCAGTCTAACCCTCCCAAGATAACCAACTAGTACCCATGTAAAGCACTTATGAGCACAGGAATGGAACTAGTATCTTTCCCAATTACTAAAATACATTTATAAATCACAAAAACAATTGTTGTGGCCACATTCCCTTTCCCAGTGGCTAGAAATATAACTGTTTGGCCTGTCGCTGAGATAACCACCTAGGGTCACACAGAGATTACAGCTGAAATGGAAGCCTTTTACCGAGGAGCTCATTTGCTAGTAACCATACCTGCTGCACACTTTCATCCAATCCCAGCCTGTCTGGAGAGCACCGACTAAGCCCCCCCTGCCATATTAGTTACCGTGACATACTTACACGATACACTTTGTTGCACGGAATTAGCACGAAAGAGGCTCGGAGGGGTTTTTCTGCCCAGTCTCCTCAACAAGTGGTCACGTTCGTTCAAGCTGTAATGAGATCAAATAAACATTACCTTGGGTGCATGACAACCGGGGCGGAAGCAGCTGCTGCTTAAATTGTGAAATAGTCTCTTATTACCAGACAAGTGAGTACCCTGATATGGAGATTCCAAGCTGAGCAAGAGAATCTATGTGCCAGAGCAGGAGGAAAGTTCCTATCAGTGGAAACAAAATGCCCGGTGCCCGAGAGTGACAGCCCGGTGCCCCAGAGTGACTGCCCAGTTCCCCAGAGTGACAGCCCGGTGCCCCAGAGTGACTGCCCAGTTCCCCAGAGTGACAGCCCGGTGCCCCAGAGTGACAGCCCGGTGCCCCAGAGTGACTGCCCAGTTCCCCAGAGTGACAGCCCGGTGCCCCAGAGTGACAGCCCGGTGCCCCAGAGTGACTGTCCAGTGGCCCAGAGTGACTGCCCTGCAACCCAGAGTGACTGCCCGGTGCCCCAGAGCTACCTTTAAATGTTAATTTAAGGGTACAAGTAGGACAAGGGGAAGGGGACAAGTATATTTGATGTTATGGCAACATAATAAAGAACAGACTGAAAAGGTTGTCTGTCTGTATAGGGGGCACACTGAGCCCATGTGAACCTTACGTGCCCAATGTCTATATAAGTTTGCCCTATCAGTAAATAGCCCAGTGTGCTTGTTACCCATACAGAATTATAAAGGGGTTGCATGCACATCTATTACATGATCAGGCCTCTGTGCATGTTTAGTAAATGACAAATAGGTACAATTTAGGGTTGCCACCTGGCTAGTACTTTGACATCCCGGCCAGTAAAATGATTCTTGATGCCAATGTTATTAAAAAAGCTGAATGATAGTGGCAACCTTAGTAGGACTGTAGAGCTAACTACAGAAACCCCATATTGATTGGTACATTGTCCTCTGAAAGACGGTTCATAATGTGTTTCATTACATCTCCCTTCCTGCGTTGGGTGCAAATGGCTCAATACACCAAAGAACCCACAATGGACAGTTCTGTTAAAGAGATCACCCACACCTCAACCTACTGGAGACAAACCCTAGTGCCGCTGGGATCTAGAAACACAAGACACCCCCACAATGCCTACTTATGGGTTACAATCCCATCCTTATTCTGATTCTGAGAAAAAGGTGGTGCTTTAGTGGGTGTACACATACAAATAGATTCTTGGTTTGGGATGAGGTGTCCGTATTCCTAGTTATATTCAGCTTCAGACCCTACGGAACAGTTTGAGAAAGGAATAACAGCAGCAGGTGCGGGTTCTGTTTTTCACTTACAGTGATACCATTGGATCTGGTTTCCTCATCTCTGAACCGAATCAAGAACATTTTGTACAGTTGTTCCTGAAACAATAAACAGACTGTCTACTTTCTACCTGAGGGAGGCAAAGCTTCCGACAGCTCTTTTCATTGCTTGCGTGTCATGTTGTCCCTCGGCGGGGCCTGATCTGTACCCCTCTGATAACTGCCAAGTCTTGTTCCTTGCTGGTATCTTTAGAAGAATACAGTTGGCACAACTCGGTATATCTGATATGTGAGGTACAGTAGCATCACATTAATGCCGCCACGCACTCAGAGTATTACAGCAGGTTCTTTCCTCTCTTTAAACAGATTTCCTTCCCATAGATTTTAATAGTACAGGTATTTATATGTGCCAGCATTTACTATAGCTTGTACTGAGAAGCCCAAACAGACATGATAGGGGGGGTAGAATAAAACTGCTCTATGTGGCTCAGGCCTGGAAACCCCATCTTTTGGGCAAGCTTGTGCTACATGTCCCTTTACCCACTCATGCATGGAATTGCACCGCAGAGCCCACTGAGGCGGATAACAGCATTTCCAGCCGTATAACTATAGGAGAAGCAGAGACTGTGACATCTGGGTGGTCCAGAAGGTATAGGGGGTCCATTGGGGACTGACTGATATTTAATCAATATATGTTTACAAAAAATGTCTCATCATTCCCCTTAAATGATGTAGTTATAGGACCCAGTATTTTCTAGTTATGCCAGTTCTAAGAAGCATCAAATGCAGAGGAGTAAAATTTCCAGACATAAGGATCCTTTACAAGCCAGTCGCTACAAATTCTGGGCACCTAATAATAAATAAAGCCACCCCTGGTCTCTATGGATTATGTTCTCACACTCTTATAGCTACAGTTTTAGAGTAATATGACATATCCAAACAACATGGCTCCCTCCCAGTGCTGGCAGCCTAGCAATGGCAGGGGCTGTATTTTTTTTTTTTTTTTAAATATTGGTCCCCCCAGGCTCTATTAGCCTGCACCTTTGGTGGAGGAAACAATTACTGGGTGATAGGTGCACTTTAATAACCACTGGCACCCAAGTTTCTGTGTGAAAGTGAATATTATAGTTTTGCCTGGAATTCTACAAGGGCCCAGGTGAGGTGAGGAGTCCCATGGAGCTCTGGCCTTACGAGCAACTGGATAAAGTTACCCCAAGTATCTATAGCCATAAATGTGCAGCTTATATGGTTTTCCCATGGGGTTTCCTCCTGGTATATGTATTTATTCCCAAAGATCAAAATATATATATACCCATTCCCACAATTCCTTAGTGCAGTAAAAACCCTAAATTCATTATTTTATGTGTGGAAATGTTGATATTTATTTAAGGGTAAAAAATCTCCTTTCCATGTGCTTTCTCCTTGCTGTTTTTCCTTATGCTAACGGCTGGGGGCTCCTGGGCAGACACCCATCAATCACTCTCCTAAAGAAATGCAAATGATGGGTAATAAAAGAAGAAGAAAGCCTATCATGTCCCTCATCATGTTTTCTCATCTCCAATTACTTTAACAAACACTAATTAGCACTAATTATATAAAAACAGAGCACTGGTTTGACCCAGATTAGCAAATCCCTGAGAAATGGGAAGCCTGAGGAATGGGAGGTAACGCGGGACTCTCACCCAAATGCTGAGATCTACAGAGAAAGCTGAGCATTTTATGGCACTTTTGTCACTGTTTGCTCCTAATGTTATGTACTATCAGCTCTAGACATCAGTCTGTTAGGCCTTCCTGAGGAGGAAGAGACAGAGGCAAATCACACACTCTTCATTGGAATGTGTTCAGCCAACTGCATCTCGTTGGTGTTAGCCCTTTCTATTGTACTGCTCTAGTGCTAATCAGGGCAGGGCAAATAAAGGATTCTCATGGGGGGCTCAACTTCCTTTATAGCAGACACTGGTAAGCTGTCCATACATTGAAAGATCTGCTTGTTTGGCAAGGTCATCAAATGAACGGATATTTCCCCAATATGCCCACCTTTAGGTGGATTATATCATACTCAGTCTCTATATTTTCCTGGTTATTTTTCATCTTTACATACTATAATCTATTCTTCTATATATTTACTTGGGCTCTAGGACTCTAGGCCAGTGCGGTTCAGCTTTTTTGTACAATGAGCCAGCTATGCAATATGAGGTGTATTCTTTTAATATTATATATATACAGTGTCAGACTGGGTTGCCAGGGGCCCACCAGAAAACCCTAGACCATGGGCCCACTCTCCAAACTATTTTTCATCCACTTCTTACTGTGTCTATATATTTACTAGGTTTTTTTTATCTTTACATACTATAATCGGTTCTTCTATATATTTAGTTGCTTTGTTCCCATAGAAAAATAAGTAATGACCATGAATTAGACCAAATGGCAAGAGGCAGGGGGGCCCACTGACACCTGGGCCAACCGGGAGTTTTCCTGGTATCCCTGTGGGCCAGTCACTGTTTTTACAAGATATCAATTGGGTAGACCACTTGGAGTTCCCCATAAAGAGACAGAAAAGTTGCCAACTCGGACTAATTGGCAGCTAAAATCAGCCCATGTATGGCCACTTTTACAATGGGAGCTCAATGCCATGTACTGTATGTGTGTCAAGGTCATTTTATAATACACAGCTATATGGGCTACTGGGCACATAGTAGCAATTGCCTGTAGCACCAGCGAACAGCCAATATATAATGAAACACAGGGAGCAGGGCAGGGAGGGTTTGCAGGCAAGCCACATTCAAATGTAAAAATAAATCGGAATCTTTTTTGGGGGCAGGAACCTGTCCAAACTGTGTATTGAAATCACCTAAGAACTTAAGCATTGATTTATTTATTTTAACTATGTAATTTATTGTAACTATACCCATTTGTGTTTATGCCTTGTAAAGCACTGGGTACACTGGGGTGCAATATAAATAAATACATACATACATATACAAAAGCTTGAGGAGCACCCCAGTGTTCATGGGAGATGCCAAATAAGTGCTATAACTGGTTCTGTGGCAGTTTGATGTGGACTGGCAGCCTGCAGGAGGGTCAGTTTGGAAGTAAATATGGTATTTATGCCTCTAAGTTAGGAATTAAAAAATCAGCACCTGTTTTAAGGCTCCTGGGAGCAACATAAATGGGGTTGGTGAGCAACTTATTGTTTCTGAGCCACTGGTTGGGGCTCACTGCTGTACTGTAAGGGCAGTCAGCTGATGGAATTCCCTACAGAATGTAACAGTCACTCAATCTAAATGGGTCTAGTAATACGTTAATTTAAAACAATTTACCAGCAAAACCTGCCTGTGCCCCCCCAGCTGTGGTTGAACTATACGTTGCATGGCGTTGGCCCATTTGGGTTGGCTGGGAGATAAGCCTAACACATTTATTTCCCTCGGTTCTTCATCCCATGCTGCCCATTTCATACAGGAATGATTAAACCATTTCTATTCCCAGGGGACAGTTTACATTTACTGATGCTTAACTAAGATTGATCACAGTTTGCTGCTACATACATCCAGCCCCAAATCGCCCTGCGCTTGCTCTCACCAAGTAACAACATCCAGTGATTGATTTAAAACATTATAATCTTGTTTAAACAAAGATAATCCTCAATGCCCTGTTTATGTATGAGCTGGAGAAATTGAAATACCATCAGCCACAATGTTATCTGTATGAAAGATAAATGCAAGGAGGATACGGGTCGGTATCTCAAACTGCAAACAGCGTTGGATCTTAAATCGCTCATGCTGATATTATAGTATTTACCATAGGGTAATAATTACTGGCAATATACTCAGGGACAGACACAATTAGCATGTAACCCCTGTGCCAAAACAATGCAAGGACCCCTGGTCTGCTGCCTGGGAATGGAGAGGTGAGGCTTGGCTCAATAAGTAAAGGTGGCCATACACGGGCCGATTGTAGCTGCCGATATCGATCCCTTGGTCCGATTCAGCAGCTTATTGACCCGTGTAGGGGAAACGATGACTGGCCTGCCCAACCGATATCTGGCCTGAAATAGACCAGATATCAATCGGGCAGGCCAAATAATTCAGTCGGATCAGGGACCACAACGGCTCATTGATGCAGTCCCCGAACCGACTGTGCCTATTCCAGGGCCAAACGACCAAATTAGCCTAAATTCCCCCAATATCGCCCACCCGTAGGTGGGGATATTGGGAGAAGATCTGCTCACTTGGCGACCTTGCCGGGTAAGTGGATCTTTACGTGTATGGCCACCTTTAGGATGCTACCAAGATTGGAGCATTCAGTTTGTACCTAGAGTACTGAAGGGCTTGTAATACAGCTTGTAATACATGCCAGGATGTGGTTGGATAGTTAAGGCTATTTTGAACATAATAAACATCTTGGTATGTAATCAAGTCTAGGGGATTAAGGATTTTTTGTCCTAATGGAAAGGAAGGTTGTTTTGTAGCTATCACCAGACTCCCAGGCCCACAGAGCCAGTGTTATAGAACTGCCAGTGTTAATCTTGAAAAACTTGAAAAGAATATGGAACTCACACCTCTTATGCTGGGTAAGGGCCATAAATGAAAACTCGGCACATGTAGACCCAGGACCTTCAGTTGGACACCCAAACTGTATAGGAAGTTCTTAGAGAATGAACAAAGCAATGATTGATGGCTATGGGTTACAGAATGCAAAAAGCTCAGACTACATTGCAAACCATTGCACCCTCCCACCTCCAGCCTGTCACAGCCTAGATATATAGGCCTCACAGGAACGCTCTCTGGCTGGTAGGTTGCACTTACAAAGATAAGGGTCTCAACCATTGCCTAAAGTTCTGCACTAAAAGCAAATATATATACAGGTATGGGATGCCTTATCCGGAAACCCATTAACCAGAAAGCTCCAATTACAGGAAGGCCATCTCACAATATGATCTTATCCCTTATTCAGAAGACCCTAAAGGTGGCCATACACGCACCGATATTATCGTACGAAACCTCGTTTCGTACGATAATCGGTGCGTGTATGGTATGTCGTCGAGTCGACCGATATCGCAGGAAGCTGCTGATATCGGACGACTCGCCGATCGGACCAGTTGGAAAATTTTGATCGGGCGCCATAGAAGGCGCCTGACCAAAATTCTCCCTTCAGATCTGAATCGGCAGAAGGAGGTAGAAATCCTATTGTTTCTACCTCCTTACCTGCCGATTCAGCCCTGAATGGTGTGTGGCGGATCTGACGATGTTTCGTGCGACCGATGGTCGTACGAAACATCGTCAGATCGCCACGTGTATGGCCACCTTAAGTCCCGAGCATTTTGGATAATAGGTCCTATACCTATATAAATATATCTATATATGTGTGTGTGTGTATATGACATTATGCACATCAAACAGTAAAGAATAACAAAACTGCTTTTTTTACTTAACTAGCACTTATATTGCAGTGTCACTCACTGTGACCTACAGCACTTATATCTGCCTATTTATGTCTTTAAGTTACCCTCCCATATAGATTGTAAGCTCTACGGGGCAGGGACCTCCATCCTCTTGTGTCTTTGACTTTTAACTTATTGCAACTGTATCTTTTATTTATTAGTATTTATTGTTATAATTTGTATTTATCTATTATCTTAACCCCCTGTTTGTATCAATGTATTCTACTGTACAGCGCTGCGTACATAAGTAGCACTTTATAAATAAAGATATACATACATACATACTTATGCTAAGGACACATTTACATTTAGAAGGTACTGTTAGAGGTCTGTTCAAAATGTTTTATTTTTAAAGATGTTCAGAGGTTGTTATTTTTTCATTTTGAAAGACTGCTTTGAGGGTTATACAGGGAAACAACACAACCAGCTTTTCCTGTGATGCCCAAGGAACAAGGAAGGTAGAAGGGTGTATGTAGACCTCCAGTAGGATGCCCCAACTGTATAAAGGCTCTTAGAGTATTGACTGTATGAATCCTCTCTGCTGGGGCAGGCCTCAGGATAGAGAAATATATAGTATTATAAAATCCCGCACATGGTTGTTCAGAATGAAGCAATGTATACCAACAAGATACAGAAGAACACATAAGAGAGTTACAGTTGATGGAGTAACAAAACCCTTGTGGTCGGGGACTGTTGTACTGTATGTATCAATATGGGTTCTTCCCTATTTGTATTCCCCATCGGGAGCCTAAGCCTCATTAAGCCACTTGTCCAGCGCTCAGCTGCTCTCTATATCAATAAGAATAAGGCCCCTCAGGCAGTGTCTCTATTATTCAGCTCCTGTTAAGCAGCACAGACAAACCTTCTTTCCAGCTAAATGTGCTCAGTCCCATAAAATATAGCAAACATTTTGAAATACAGGTATATGATCTATTATCTATGGGGGCTCCATAACTGAACTAACAACTGATTACTTCTGTTATGTGTATGTAGGTACCCTTTCAACCCAACCCAGACCCACCTACCTGAATATGGACCTGCTTATACCTGCTAACCAAGCCAAACTGAAACAGCTTTACCCATGAACCCACCAGTTAGCCATTATGAAAAGCAGAAGTGATGTCATCATAAATACGCACGTGACATCATCACAGAGCATAGGCAGAGACGATGGTACCAGAAAAGCAGAGAGAAATAGTTTAGCAGACCTGACTATCCGCTAGCCACCCAATAACCACCTTGTGCTTGTGTAGCTGGGGCACCCAACCCACTGCAGGATATAATATACAGAGCTTTAGTTGCTTGTTAAGAGGGTTATTCACCTTTCAATCAACTTATAGCATGATGCAGAGAGTGCTTTTCTGTGATTTTCTGTAATTGGTCTTCATTTTTTATTATCTGTGGTTTTTGAATTATTTTATTATTATTAACATTTATTTATAAAGCGCCAACATATTCCGCAGCGCTGTACAATAGGTGGGTTTCATACATTGGACATACAGAGTAACATATAAAGCAATCAATAACCGATACAAGAGGTGAAGAGATCCCTGCCCAAAAGAGCTTACAATCTACAATTATTTATTTATTTTTATTATTATTATTTTATTTTTATTGAGCAGCTCTCCAGTTTGATATCCAGCAGATATCTGGTTTCTAGGACTCAATTTAACCTGGCAACCAGGCAGTGGTTTGAAAGAGAGACAGAGATATGAATAGAGGAGGGACTAGCCAGGTAATAAAAGTAACAATAAAACTGTAGCCTCACAGAGGAATAGCTTTTTTGTCTGCTGGGGTCAGTGACCCCCATCTGAAAGCTGGAAAGAGTCAAAAGAGGAAGGCAAATAATTGAAAAACTATAGAAAATTTGAAAATTAAGACCAATTGAAAAGTTGCTAAGAATAAGCCATTCTGTAACATACTAAAAGTTAACCTGAAAGTGAACCACCCCTTTAAAGAAAAGAAAAATTTAAAATTTCTTAGCGGTTAATAAAAATAGTTACCTAATTAGAGCTAAAATACAAGGTTCCCTTTAACTGTCAAACAATGCAGAAAGCAGGGACAGATTAGCTGCATTTCAGCAATGCTAAACGGGCCCCATTCAATGGCCTTCCTTCATTTGATCTGTGCTAATCTAGAGTCAGGGCCTCAGCATTAGGTTTCCTTGACTGCGCTTGGAGAGAGTTCTCGGTTTCTTTCCTCCCAAGTATTCAAGAGGGGCCTTTGAGTAAGCAGGCCTGTGTGCATTCTTTACAGTAGCCGCTTGGTCAATGGCGGGGTCACGGCTATTGAAATGACTAGATACAAATCTGTATTCACTGGCTGAATAAAAAGGAAGAGAAGATAAATGAGATACCTGCGTATAAGAGCCAGACCAGCCGTGCAAAGACACAGAGCAGGTTTGAAACTCAGCAAAGGAAAAAAGGCACTTAAGTGAAAGGGAATCTCACTAGTCATTGTGCCGCCGGTTATTAAGCGCAGAACAGAGAGCAGAGAGTGGCCCGCTTCCTAGAATTCATGGCTGAAAAGCCCATAAATATACTAAAATATGTGTAGATAGTGGCCCCAGTAAAAAATATATATCTAGCCCCCCCTCCTGTCACCCCAACACACGTCTGTCAGTCATCACCTGTTTCTTTATTTGTTACCTTCTACCCACCCACATCATTCAGCTCTTGTAGGTTTGTGCACTGGTTCCTGCCATTCTCTATTCTTATGTGGGGGAAACATGTTATTCTTGCAGCCCTCTTACAGCCCTAAACCCAGATGCGGCTGCAACTCCCGCAATCCTAACACTAATAGCTACATCCGTAGCCCTGCTGCTTTAAAATGGAATAGGGATACTAGTGTAAGGCCACTGGGTTTTAAGCGTTAGCTAGCCAACTGGTATATAACCAGTGTATAAGGAGGCCTATTAAAGATAACAAAAACCATGTACAGGTATGGGATCCCTTATGCGGAAACCCATTATACAGAAAGTTCCGAATTACAGAAAGGCCATCTCCCATAGACTCCATTTTAATCAAATAATTCACATTTTTAAAAGTGATTTCCTTTTTCTCTGTAATAATAAAACAATACCTTGTACTTAATCACAACTAAGATATAATTAATCCTTATTGGAGGCAAAACAATACTGTTGGGTTTATTCAATATTTAAATGATTTTTAGCAGACTTAAGTTATGGGGATCCAAATTACGGAAAGATCCCTTATCCTGAAAATCTCAGGTCCCGAGCATTCTGCATAACAGGTCCCATACCTGTACTTAGGTTTCAACTGCTATAGTGGCCAGTCTCCTGAACCACACCACTGTTCTCCCCCAAAACCCTGCTAGCTCCTCCTGTTCCCAAAAAGCAGAGTAGGGAATCAAATGGCAATGCTGAGCACAGTGATGTGCGGGTTGACCCACAAGCCACGGGACCCATGGGTTTGCCCTTAGATCAGGCAGATTAGGGTTGACATTTGGGAGACCATCAGGGGTTTGGCTTGGGTGCAGGTCAGACTAAGGAAGTACACTCTTCCTCTTCTCTCAAAGTTTTGGAGCCTAACGTGCGTGCAGATGATGGGTCCTACACTGACAACATTTTGTGAATTAGGGTTGGGTGTAGGTTAAGGTTTTTGTGGATTGAGTTTTCCCTGCCACATATTATTAATGCCACTAACCCCACTAGGCTACTTCGCTTTCTGGGAACAGAAGTGTTGTTCTGAGGGAGCACAAAAGTGCAGGTAAAGGTGAGAGATCGTTCAAGCAGTTGTAACTTAAATACATTGATTTCATTCTCCTTTATGAACATGGGAAAAAAAACAGTCATTGCAGCATTGTGGGGTTTTCCCATCAACCTAATCCAGAAGGGCTACCGGGGTGGGTAGAGGGTCACCCTCATGGGTGGAAAAGGGCAAGTTACACTCCTGGCTTGAATGTGCTGACCCCACAGGACCAATGTTACTCTAACTGTGAGGGGCTCTTACAGCTTCCAAGTTCACCTGGCCACTTTGCTTCTCATAAAAGCAATGATTGATTACTATGGGTTACAGTAGGCATAAAGCTCAGCCAGCCTTGCCAATCATTGGCTAGCAGGATAAACTGTCAGATAAGTGCCAACCTCTCTTAGCTGTGAGTAGTTTTGGCCTACACCTCCCACTACAGCCTGCCAGCACCCGCTTAGATATGTAGGTTAGTCCTTACAGGAACGCTCTGCATCTACTAGGCAGCACTTAGAAAGATAAGAGAAACGAAACTCTTGCCTAATGTTTTGCGCTACTAGCAAATATATATGATAAAAGGTACATCAAACAGTAAATATTGACAAAACAGCTTTTTTTCTCATGGTAAGAACCTGCTGTAGAAGGTACTATAAGAGGATTTCACAAAATAAATAGTAAATGTTTGCTGAAAAAGTTCTATATTTAAATGCCAGATGTTCAAGACCTTCTTTCCCCTCCCTCTTTGGCCTATTTATCATTCTGAAAGACAAGATTGCTTTGAAGGTTATACAGGAAGCCAATGACACAGCAAGCTTTCCCTATACGTTATTACCCAAGGAACGAGGAAGGTAGGTTTATCCTTGGTTACACACCTCCGCTTCTGATCCGCCGTGTAAAGGCAACTTCAAAAAGAAAGGCTGAATGCGGCAGGTAATCCGTGCGTCTCCGTTGGAACTTGCAATTGCAAGATGCTTCATGAACTGTTTGTTCACCCTTTGTGCATTGTGGGGTTGGAAGTCACCAGAACGTGCAAGTTGTTGTCATTGTTCCACAAGAAGTATTTACAATTCTCTACTCTATTTAGTCTTTCACAACAATTCATGTATCGTCTCATTCGTATCCTGTTTCACTAAGAAGCAAACAGTCCAAAATAATAACAAAAGTGCCCTTGAAATATAGTATCACTATACACGGTAATGGCATTTCCATTCAGAGAAGTCATCTGTCACCATGGAACAAATGTCTTCCTCTAAAGTTCATTTGAAAGGGTGCTGAGAGTTTCAGTTGAGCAACAGCTGAGGGACTGCAGGTTGGACTCTCTCTAAATAATGGGGCCCCAGAAAGCCCCGAGTTCATGGTACAATTGCTAGCATGGGATCAGAGGAACAGCTGGTAAAAGCTGGGGACTTGCTGTAGACACGGCTATCAGAAGGCCTTGACTTGCCAGCAACTGCTCTCATTATGGGCTGTATGGGATTGACACTGGGTATTTACACAGGAGCAAGGGATAGAAAGATGTCCAGGTGCTCTCAGAATTCTCACTGCCATGTGTCAGAGCCAGCTATTCCCATAAACTATAATGTAGACTTACTGCATCTTTAATCCTGACCAGGGACGGAACTATAGAGGAACAGACTCTGTGACTGCTGGGCGGCCCAGGGAGATGGTCACTGCAATTATTTCCCTAAGGGCTCTGGTACACGGGGAGATTAGTCGCCTACAATAAATCTTCACTATTGTGGGAGACTTATCTCCCCGATATGCCAACCCCCCGGCAATAATGTAAATGACCGGTGTGATGGTATACACATTGCTCTGGTCGCCTGAAGTTGCCTCGTGAGGAAACTTCGGGTGACATTCTTGCTGGTGGGATGGCATGTCGGGGGGAGATTAGTTGCCTGCGATATTGAAGATTTATCGGGGGCGAGTAATCTCCCCATGTGCCACTGCCCTATGTTTATGGGTATCCTAAAATGGTTGTTCCGTGGAGCTCAGTAACTTCTAGTTTTGCCACTAAACCATTACATGTAAATCACACCAGAACTGGGCCAAGCTGACTGGGCACCCAAAGCAACCCACTTAATGAAATCACACCCCAGATGGAAGTGCTCTTTGAATGAACACTAAGGGGAATGCTTTTGCACCCGCTAGTGCACTTGAACTTAACCCCTTAATTAAACAGACATAAAGGTAAAAGGCTGGATCACACCCGACCCTAACCCACTCTTCAAACCCAACCCAGCAAGCCGTCATTCTTTATTTACCTGTGCCCCTCTCTCTCTGATGTCACTGAAGTGCGTGGGGTGGGCACAGTTATATAGAGGAGACTTGGCAGATGGGCAGAGAAGAATGAAGTGCACGCTGATGGTGTGGGTAGGCTGGGCTAGGGCTGTGCGAGTGACTGGCCAAACCTGCTTGATCCATGTGTTCTGTGGGTTTTGGTTTGGTCTGAACCTCACTATTGGACGCTACTCCCTATGCATCCCCTATTATGTTGAAATTATGGGGGAAACACTCTGCAGAATGGTTAAAAACATGGCAATTTACATGCTGTACTTCTGGTTCTTATTGATCCCCCTTGTCTAAATACACAAGTACCTGGAAAAGGCTTCTGCACTTAACTTCCCCGCACCACACTGTGCACTCTACAGCCTACTTGACTCCCCCTGAGCAACAGACCCTGCAGGTTCATTAGAAACAAGTCGTTTTTGGTTACCTGTTCCTGCTAAAACCATTTTGCCGAAGGGGGGATACTACACATAGCAGGGGGTGCCCAGCAGTAGTGGAAAAAATAGATAAAGACACACTCCACTGAAACAGATTTCAAACGCAAACAAGTTTACAAGGCAGTCCCAGCACACCACTAATCTTCTCCAGAGTGCTAGTGCCCCCCCAGAGACATGCATGAGTGGGGCAGGTGTGAAAGGGCCACGATTCATAGTGAACAGATGAAAAGGAGCCCAATCTGAAGAATACTCAGGAGGCCAAACCATGACACACACACAGCAATCTTAAGAAGATTTAAGCACTCCACCATTATCTACTTCACAGATGGACCACCCAGTAAATCTGGCAGTAATTAGCAAAGTAGAAAACAAACAGGGGCCGGTAGGAGGGGGTGGGAGGCAGTGTAGCTGCTGGGGGGCTGCTTACATGGTCTCTGTGCAGTGCAAGGCCTGTGAGTGTGAGCGAGATCTGCACCGAGGGACAGACAGACCAACCTGCCCTGAGAAGGCAAGAAAATAAACACAAAACATTAAGGATTTTTTCTTTTTAAATGGGCTGTGGATTTTGTTTGCCAAAAAGCAGAGAGATTGGAGATGACACGTGAATACAATCGCAGGGATTCATCCAAGCAAAACACATGGCGCAGGGGGGGAAGCCAGTAATCATCACTTCCCAATGTGGAAATGTTGATTTTAAACCTTAAATGCAATTACCAGCTCCGGCGCTTCAAATACCTTTTCTGTTTAGCGCAGCCCGTAATGATTAAGTGTGCGGTTTTTCAAAGCGAACCTTCTCAGTTGCCCTTAACCGTTTCATGGCCATACGCTCCATCGCTGTGCTGTGTTAGATATAGCTGGGTGCTCGAAAGTGTCAGGCTTTATTCACAAAACTGAATTTCTTTTCTTTAATGGACATTTATGATAAAGTTGATTTTAATTATTTTGCGGAAATTTGGTGTTTTCGAATTTTTATTGCATTAAATAAAAAAACGAAGGCCCCCCCCACTGTATTTTTTTCCTGAGCTTTTGTTTAAGATGCAGGTTTGGGAACACTATGGTAGAGTCCTGCAGCGTGTTGGGTACCCACGGGTTACCTGCAAAAAAGGGGGTACCCTGCAGGCTGTGGGTAGATTTTGGGGATGCTGGTATAGATGCCAGTCTGCAGGTTGGGCTTCTTATCCATATTTCTTATATTTCTCAGGCCTGGATTTGTGGAGAGTCCAAAAAGGCCTGGGCCTAGGGCAGCGCAAATTTGGGGGCGGCATGTTGCCCCGCCGCACCAAAATGTTAAACTTTTTCTTCCATATGGAGCAATGGGGACCTCTCCTCACTGCTACGTATGCGAGTGTAAAGCCCCTCGCATGTGCGTTGGGGGGGTGGCATTTGCGCGTTTGCGAATGTGCGCGGAGGGGGGGCACGAACGGGGGTGGATTACAAATCCGGCACTGATATTTCTTATATTATATTATCTATATTTTTTTCTACTCCCACCCACTTCTGATGATGTCACTTCTAGTTTGCAGCAACAGCACCTGTTTAATTGTGGTCAGCGGGTCGCAGATCAGGTTGTGAATAAGGCAAAATGAGGGTTGTGGGTCCGGGTTGGGTATGGGTCTAAAAAATAAGTTCAATGCAGGACTTTACACTATGGGCCTCATTTACCTCTGGGGAGGTAGGTAGGGGGTCTGGGCAGGGGGCGGGACTGATGATGTCAAGGGACAGGGTGGACGATTGGATGATCGCCACTTTAAAACCCTGTCCAGATTTCCTAATTTGGAAATCCAGACAGGCACTTTGCACTTTCTCAAAACTGAACTGTTCCAGTGATAACTGGACAGGGGCAACCCTGGGTGCTAAGGGTGCCAGCACAGGGTGCCTTGATTGCCAGTACTTTGCTCTGCACCTCAGCCAGCAGCGCAGGGAGCAGCACAGTAAGGGCCCAGGTACAGAATGGCATAAAGGAAAGTGAGAAGTGTTGAGGAGAATTGCTTTCACAAGCTCAAAAATCCTTTTACAATATATCAGTGAATGGACTTTATCTTGCATTTAATTGCCATCTTCCCTGTAGGCAGTATTCCTACACTGACTGGCGTTTTGTGCCACATTCACACGTACCGGCAGTTAACATGCACGCTCAGCGATTTTAATACAGGCTCCTGGCCAGATATGCACCACTGGGCCAGTGAACACCCAATAACTGCAACATACACCCAGGGGACATCATTGATTTCCAAATATATGCACTCTAACAGGCAACACAGTTGTAGTAAGAAAGAAGAAAATAGCTGCACGTGGTTATACTGTACAATATACATGTAAGGGCTGCTAACCCTAACATTAATTCCCAGGATACATATTAAATAATAGTCTCTACTAGCAAACATAGCTGGATGCACTATAAGGTTTTAGGGTAGGGTATATAGGATATTTGGCCTGGGCAAAATGAATAATGAATGAAGAGGAAGAGGTAGAACAAATTAAACCAAATAATAATAAGTTTTACCTTTTGCCATTGGAATCCCGCATGGCAGCTTTACTCATTTCTTTGGCTCTGGTCTCAATCTCTTGCACTTGTTCCAGCAAGGTCTTGTGGTAGGTGTGCTTTGCCCTGTTGTCAAACACAATGGCGTCAGTGAAGAAGATACAAATTACATCTTTATTTATCTCTGGGAGCAGGAATGCCAATATTGTGTCTTTCTCAAGCCTTATTATGAGCTAAGGGGGTCTAAAAAATAGTTGATACCTAAAGCTGACATCTCTCTTGTGTACACCAAGCATGTTGGGATCTATGGGGGGGTCTTCTATAGAGCTGCATCCATATTGCCCCTTCATTAAAAATTTTCATAGGTTCCAGCATCAAAAAATATATAAAATATATAAAATATTTCTTATCAAATCTGATATCCCACCACATGACACTATACCAGCGTATTCTCTCACTCTACACTGCAGCCACCAACCAAGAAATGCCAGGGTGATAGGAAATGGACTTTGGTTGCATCACAGACAGGGCGACCTGCGGCTTGTGGTCTTGAACTCTTTGCAGAAATTTATGTATTTCCCTTGTGGCCAAAATCCAGTCCCTAACTCAGGGGTGGGCAAACTACGGCCCGCGGGCCACATCCGGCCCGTCAGCCCTTTCAATCCGGCCCGTCGTCTCCGGCCCCCTTAAAAGAATGACGGGCCCTGATTGGTTGCACCATATAAAAGAATGCACTGGGAAGCCGGGGAACAGAAGGACGGGACAGAGGAAGCAGCGGGTTGCTGGGGGGGGAGCTGAGAGGCCCCATAATTTTTGATGGCAGCCCCGGGCGTAACGCTGTCCCGGCCCGGTCCGGCCCGTCTGTTAGTTAATGTGGCCCCTGAGCCAAAAAGTTTGCCCACCCCTGCCCTAACTGCTAGCAACTGCAGGGGCCACCCTTGGTTCCTCTAGCTATGTGACCCTATCCCATAAATGGCAACCAATATACACATTTGGTCAGGCAGTCTGGCCAAATGCAACCTTAATGCAAAGAGTCTCAGCATGTCCACTTTTGGCAGGTAGGTTTGACAGACTCTTCTGACACCCCAACCCAAGGTTTATCTGTCACTGTCCTTCATGACACATGGCTGGCACAACAGATGCAGAAGTGAGCAGGGATGCAGCTCCTGTTCAGATACACTTGTTTGAGCCACCGGCCCAAAATAACAAATATGTGCCATTTGCCAATATCCAACCATTCAGCCTGTGAACTAAAAAACAAATGTCTTTTCATTTATGGTTGCCTTAAAACTTTGACTATCAAGTGAGACACATCGGCAGAATCGAGAGGTTTGGAGATTTCTTAGTACAAGTGGAGTTCTGCTGGGAAAGCTGGGTTCCACTTCTCTTACTAGTCACAGATCTCTATAACCCACGAGCTGTAATGAAGTGCATCAAACCCCTCATGTGTTTATCCAGGCAGGCACCAGGATTTTCAAGCTTCCCAATCAGGCAACAAAGCAACTACGCTATAGAAGTTTCTCAAAACATAGAAGATTTGATCTGGAAAGATAGGGACGACTGAACATATAGATGGAACGACACTAAAACAAAGGAGCCGTTTAACAAGAAGTGAAACAAAAATAAAATTAAGGAATCTGGAAGAGAAGAGTGTCAGGAGAATGGAAGGAATGGTTTTCTTCTCTAGAATCTGAAGGGACAGCATTCTCTATTTATACTGTAATCAGAGCTTATCATAGGTTTGTTTTGTCATGTGAAGGAAAAGTCAAACTAGAGACAGGTATAACCATTCAGCAATTTTTAAAGTTATCCAATGTCAGAATTTCAGTGCTTTGTGGATTATTTTGTAAACAAACAATTTTTAGGATTTTGGCCTAAAGATGGCTGCATGTTTGGTGATCAAGGCATCCCCTGTTACCTGTAAAGCCACTGGAAGATGGTATCATTGTGGGGGGGGCGGACACAGAATTAACAGGCCAACACTGAAATATGGCTGTGTAACATGTAACCAAGAATGTAAGAACTATACAGGATGCAGCTGTGCTGCAGTGGGGAGCCATTTAAATGCCCTGTGGGGCCCTTGGCTTAAATCAGATCAATCTGCCCATCTGTGTGTGGCCAAATGATATAATATATAATGGGAGAGCCAACCGTTTAGTTTCTGTCTATGAACCCTGCTCTGCAAGCTCTTGTGTCAAGGGCTCTATAGGTCCGATGGCCAGACATGAGCTCCACTTGGCATTCTATGTTGCCATGAAGGCATTTTATTGTAAAAGCTATAGGAGGGGGGTTCTCATTTTGAAACAAACTACAAGTTAATTTCCAAGGCAATTATACCTGCCCCACAAGCCCCAGCTGCATAGGGTTGATTTCATGAAATAATCTTAATGTGTTTACTGGCCAAACAGCATTAATGCAAGACGTTGAGGCTGTGTTTCAGGCAGTGAAGGAGTTAAGAGTTGGTATGTGTATAAATGCACAGAGCTTCATTATAAAAGTGCAACAGGTACATAGTGAGAATAGTTATTTCTACCCACCAAACATTTTAAACATCTATAAAAGTCTAATAGGTATAATATTAGCAGATCTGGCAGCGTGCTCCTCACAACTCCTTTTCCTGTCTATGAAACAGGAGAAAAGTGCCAGAAATTCCTACTTTCTTACAAACAGCACTGTGTAGCCCAGGGGCCACCTATCCGCCACCCTCTACTTCTGGCAACCCCCAGCCTTCTGCTGTAAGGAGATGCGGTGAAGTGAAGTTACCAGTAAGAAAAACTACAATTCAAACTGACAATTGAAATGAATGTTATAGATACCTAATTAGTAATTAAAAGGTTACAAACTTCCTAATTAAAAATAAAATCAGCTGGTAACAAGAGAGGGGCCACCCACTCGAAACACTAGCGTTTCCCAAATTACTCTGGCCACCACCAGCCCTTGGCTTATTTATATACATCGCCCCATTTAGAGATGGGTTGCAGCGGGCGGGTAGAACTCTGCCTACAGCCAGGCCCGGACTGGCAATCTGTGGATTCTGGCAAATGCCAGAGGGGCTGCTGTAAGGTGCCATAGACAATTATTGGGTTGGTGGGGGGCTGTTTGGGCCTCTGTGTACAGGAAATGTCAGGGCCTATTTTGACCACAGTCCAGGCCTGCTACAGGCCACCCTGCCCACAACACTACCATGGCCCAAATTCCTCTGGCTGCTGCCTGCTCTTGGCTTATTGATATACTTTCCTTGTATTAGTAGAGTGGGGAATATACTGCTACAAATTTGTTTAGGTTGAGGGATAAGAGATGGGGCAGAAATGACATTTTCCCTCGGACTATGAGATACTGCCCCCACAATGCCACTGCTGCCATCGGCACCTAGCGCAGAGCAACTGGCTGAACCCCCAAGCCACCCCTCTGTTTCATGTACAGTGCTGACACCATTATAAAGCTTTATTTTCAGGCAAACTTCTCCCGGAAATGGATCTTTTATATGCACCGTGCGGATATAAACCAGCTAATGCCCCCACGTAATGTTTATGCTGCTTTTGTCTGCTCAGACCTTCCTGGTCACCTTGGTTATCCTGTTATTATTACCCTGACAACTGCTAATCCCTCCAAAGACAGCCGATGATTTGTGTAGTACTTACCAGCCAATGCTGTGAATATATTGGGCAAATTCATCATGAAAGACGTGGTTGTCTAATGGGTCACATAGGCTTGTTACATCAATTAGCTGGAAAGTGCTATGGAAACCGTGCTTAGAAGGGAATTATTCTGACAGCTGTAGACTAAGCTATGTCATGTTACATTTATACAGTTTAGCTGTAAAACTTTTACTGATGGAATTCTGTGCAATAAACTTTATGCTTACTTTGGGCACAGAATCCATATCTTCTGCTTTAGTATGTTACACGTTCAATCTTTACACCTGAAATTCTTGTAAAAATGCTTGAAAAGCAATACGTGGTCTTTAAAAGGAGAGCTGCAGTTTACAGATGTATGGAGAGAAGCCACAAATTCCCTTGCACTGCAGATTTTAAAGGGGAAATATATTTCTTGTGTAGAACCTGCATTAGAGCACACTACCAGCGATGTAACTATAGAGCAGGGGTCGGGAACCTTTTTGGCTGAGAGAGCCATAAACACCACATATTTTAAAATGTAATTCCGTGAGAGCCATACAATATGTTTGGCCACGGATGCTGCGGGGCAAGGTAGGGGGGGTGGTCCCAAGGATACCGGATGCGATGCGGAGGAGGGAGTGGCCCGCGCTCGGCGGATAGAAGACGTGTTCTAAGGCTTAGAACATGTCTTCTATCCGCCGAGCACAGGGGCAAGGTAGGGTGGGTGCCAAGGATGCCGGATGCGATGCGGGCGTGGCCTGCGCTCGGCGGATAGAAGACATGTTCTAAGGCTTAGAACATGTCTTCTATCCGCCGTGCGCAGGCCACGCCCCCCTGTTTTTGTTTTTAATTAAAGATTTGGCAGGGAGCCAGAAGCAGCCATCAAAAGAGCTACATCTAGCTCCCGAGCCATAGGTTCCCTACCCCTGCTATAGAGGAACAAGGCCTGTATTTATTATGGGGTCCCAGAGCTTAGGAGCCCCAGTTGGGGTCACACAAGGAGACACACCATAGTATTTATGAGCATTTTAATGCTATGGCGTTAGCAAAGTGCAAACACAAAGTACTTACGCTCTCCAGGTCACATCCCTTAGTAGACATGCAGTGGGGACCAAGAGTAACCCGAGCCAGAAGTACCCCGACGTTAATACCATCCCGGCCTGGAAAGAGACAAAAGAACATACATTGAGGAAAACAAAAAAAAAAGTTAAATAATAAAATGACGTTGAACTGCAAATCAGAGCACCACTTTTTACAGCAGGGCTGTCCAACTGGAGGCTTATGGGCCAGATGTGGTTAGATTAGTTACATAGCTTGAAAAAAGTGTGATCTGATCATTTGGCAAGGTCGACAAATGAGCGGATCGTCTCTATTGTAATAATTTGATCATTTGGCCCTTGGGTATATGGGCCGTCGGACTGAGGACTGCATCAACAAGCCGATGCAGTCCCTGATCTGATGGGGAAATCAAACCTGCCCCATCGAGATCTGGACAATTTTAGGCCAAATGTTGGTCACGGTGGCCTATTGGTGGTGCCCATACACAGGCAGATAAGCTGCTGAATCAGTCTGAAGGACCTAAATTGGCAGCTGATATCTGCCCGTGTAAAGACACCATTACTTACTAGATTCTGGGTGTGAAATCAGCCATTGTCCAAGTGACAGGACAGTTGTTAACATTTCTCTTTAAATCTGTAGTATAAAGGTTGTACAGTTTTAATGTCTGAAAGTTCAGCAATTATTATTCCCAATTTGACAGTACGGTCTTCCAAGTTGTGTTTTATTGTTTGTCTCTGTTAACATTCTATATTCATTCATTGTCATGTTCTATATTATTATTATTAACAGTTATTTATAAAGCACCAACATATCCCGCAGCGCTGTACAATAAGTGGGTTTCATACATTGGACATACAGAGTATGAAGAGAAGAGAGCCCTGCCCAAAAGAGCTCACAACCTATAACTATCGTGAAAATGTATTCTGGGTGATATTTGAAAAATATATAAAGGGGGAGCATGAGACAAAATGCAAAATTGCTGCAAAAAAAGCGCTTTTTTTATGCCATACCCGACATGTTTTGAGCCCCTTTTGTGCCCTTTATCAAGTGGCTCTTCTTATTGCACCTGTTACAAACGCAAAGGGAAGATGATGCAGGTTTCTGTAAGGGCCGTGGCAGACGGGGAGATTAGTTGCCCGCAACAAATCTCCCTTGTCACGGGCAACTAATCTCCCCAATATGCCATCCCACCAGCTTGAATGTAAATCGCCGGTGGGATGCCATATGCGTCCTCTCCAGGCATATGCCATCCCACCGGCAATTTACATTCAAGCTGGTGGGATGGCATATCGGGGAGATTAGTCGCCTGCAACAAGGGAGATTTGTTGAGGGCGACTTATCTCCCCGTGTGCCACAGCCCGAATAGCACTCCTGAGTGTGACAAGAGATAATGAGAAAATTCAAACCCTACAAAGAACACTTTAATGTCTATTTATAAAAGTCCAAAACTGAAGCTTTTCTTCTTCTGTACCTTTTTTTTTGTTGAAGATCGCCACTAAAAAAGTTTGTATGAAACTAAAGCAGTTGAAATGTTTGGAACTGTCCAGTGGAAGATTATTATAAACCCAGAATCTAAAAACATGTTTATTGGTCATTTTCCAAAAACCTGCATTGAGAACCGCAAATTAATTTTTAAAAAATCTTGTATTTCTCTGGCTGCCGTATGATTTACAGAGTATTCCGTTGCTATGTATGTACTGGCAACGAAGCTTGTGGTGATCATTTTTGGAAAATAATAAAAAGTTAAAAAAAAATCTTGTATTTCTCAATTTGATAAAAAGAAAAAAATGTTAGGGCTTATTTATGTCCGCAAGTGCAGTGAGCAAAACGCAATTTTGAGCACAACCTCCATGTTTTTTTACTCACAATGCAGTGTTTTTCCCAGCATTCCAGAGTCATCAAATTTTTTTTTAACTTCTTAGAATTACAGTTATAGGTATAGTAAAATGGAACAACTATTCTGGTGGTACTTAACAAGTCTGTGAGCTTCAGCCTATAGAGTATTCCATGAAATTAACATTTTAGGAGAAAAATGGATTTCCTTCTTGGGATTCCAGCTGTTTTGCTGTACTTTGGTCTTAAATCCCCCCCAGCTTGACAGTTTGCAGAGATCCTTTCAGACCCCTCTGACACCTGACTGCGCCCCTCCAATACATTGTCACCTTGTGGCTAAAACAGGTGGTGGAGGGAAAGGAGCACGGAGTAACTGCACATAGCGCTATGTGATTGGCTGATGATTAGTGATGCCCAAGATGCTAGAGTTAGCTCTATGGGTTGGAGTGCAGATGGATAGACCCAACAGCTGGAGGCTGATGATATATCTAGAGCTAGCTCACGTGGCTTCCTCCATACAGACCTGCATTTTTGGTTAATTTAATAAACTATGTAGTTGAGTCAGATATATTCAACCAATTTCAGATTATGTTTCTCTCTCTAAGGAAAACAGTGTATGTTTTGGACTTTGCTAGAAATGTGTTTTATTCTGTTTGTCGCTTATGCCTCTTTGGATGAGGGACATTGTATACATATAAAGGGAGCATACAGACTGATATGTTTAACTCTAAAGGCGGCCATACTTGTGAAGATCTGCTCATTTGGCAAGGTCGCCAAATGACCATATCATCCCCCTATATGTTCACCTAAGGTGGGCAATATCAGGCTAATTTGATCATTTGTACCTAGGACCAAACAATCGAATTACAATGATGGGTATAGGAGCCGTTAGACCAGTGGTTCTCAACCTTCCTAATCCGCGACACTTTAATACAGTTCCTCATGTTGTGGTGACCCCCAACCATAGAGGGGCGGTGTCTCGGTTCCTAAGACCATCGGAAATATGGGTTTTCTGATGGTCTTAGGTGACCCCTGTGAAAGGGTCTTTCGACCCCCAAAGGGGTCCCGACCCACAGGTTGAGAACCGCTGCGTTAGACCGTATGAACGAGCTGATGATCAGTGAGCCGGGAAAATCAAACCTGCCGATCAACACCCGGCCAGATGTAATACACATAGCATACTCTGTGCCCAAGTGGGCAGAACTCACAAAATCAAGGAGTAATGTTTGGAGTAATGTTTTAAGTCCTGGTGCAGATTTATTAAAAATCATTATGGTTTGGGATTTATTATGGAAAATCTTGATTGCTCATTGAATCTTTTTATACTGATTAAATCATCCATTGCTTTCTATGAAATGTGTTTGTATCATTCCTGGGGGGCCTGAGATAATCACAATGATTAATTGATATTAATTTTGATTAGATCGATTTAATTGGACTACTGAATCAACTGACTGATAGGCCAGTTAAGTTAATCATTATCTTCTAAACAGGTTAACTGTTTGATCTTTGATGAAGCTAAGTCTTGGAAGGATATTGATCAAAAATATGTCATAGTTGTTAGAAAATTAAAGTTTTCATTTTTCATTCTGAAAAAACCTCCTCAAACTCAATAATGTGCCTGTTTATTAAAAAGACTCAAATCTCCATAAAGTGATCGCTAAAAAAGAAGGTAAAAACCCACTCGAATGCAGCACAATCTCATTCTACTCATCAATGAGGCTACCAACTTTGTAAACTTACCAGCTTTTAAGGTGGCCATACGCTATAAGATCTGCTCTTTCAACAAGGCCGCCAAATGAGTGGATCTTTCCACCGATATTGGGCGATATTGGAGTAATTCAAGGCCAAAACGATTGAATCCAAGGGCCAAAAAATCGAATCACAATGATGGGAATAGGAGCCCTGGGAGCTAGGACTGCATCAATGAGCTGATACAGTCCCCAATCTGATGGGAAAAACAAACCTGCCCAATTTTAGGCCAGATATCAGATGGGTAGACCCACTGGGGTCCCCATACACAGGCAGATAAGTGGTTAAATTGGGCTCAAATCCGCCTGTATATGGCCACCTTTCCAGGCTGAATTATTACATTAGAGTTTTTCAAGTTTTTAGCTTGAACATTCAATTTTTGGAAACTCTCATTTGAACTTTTTTAGTGTAAATGAACTTGAATTGTGGTTAAAACCTGATTTCAAATGTTGATAATTATTTTTTTTTATCACAGGGTATGAATAAGGTGCTGTAATAATGAAAGAGCCTTTATATTAAAGTACTCGTGCATAAGGTACTAATGCTAAAGAGTTTGTTCACCTTTGAATTAACTTGGTATGATCTATTCTAGAGAGACATTTGAATTTAGTCTCCATTTTTCATTATGTGCAGTTTTTGATTTAGCTTTTTGTTGAACAGCTCAACTGGAACTATATGGTTGCTAGGGTTCAATTTAACCTAGCAACCAGTCAGTGGCTTGAAAGGCACAGGAGTACAAATAGGAGGGGGCCTAAATTGAAAGGTAAGTAGTAAAAAGTAAAAATAACATTAAAATTATAGCCTCACAGAGCAATAATTTTTTTTGCCCCCATTAAAAAGCTGGAAAGGGTAAGAAGAAGGCGGCAAATAATTAAAAAACTATCAGAAATAGAAAATACAGACCAATTGAAAAGTTGCTAAGAATAGGCCATTCCAGTAAATAATCTAGTAACATTTTTTCATATTTTTCCAACGCCTATCCCCCTAATCAAAATGTCAACTCAGGCCAACATCATTCACAAGTCTAGTGACGGACACTAAGGCGCTGTTATTCTTTATAGATTAGGACCACCAACTAATTTCACAAGAGCTGCCAGAGATCTGTCAGGTGGCAATGACTTTCAGCCATTAACCTGCCTTGGAGGAAAATTTAAAAGGCGACGTATAGGTGTAAGGCTTTCTGGTCTTGTGCAAACTCAATGAGCCGTCGTGCCTTGCCGGAATGCCTGTCACTTCTCTGATGGTCGGCTGCTCCTAGAATGTGGCATTGGAAAGCAGCCCCGGAACATAACTCATGAGAATATCCCCTGCTACACTGCTTGGCCGTGTACTGGCGGCTCTATGTAACTGGGGAAAGGGAAATCTGCTTTAAATATTAAGTTCTGTACCGTCTGGCTTCTATCCACTTTGGGTCCTATCAAACGGGCGCACAAAAGGCACAAGGGAACCCCTGGGGAATACTGAACGGAGATTCTGGCAAACACAGAAAGAGTTTATTTGTGTAACTTTTTTTTCAACATCCTTCAAAGGGCCTATTATAGTTTTTAATAGCCCAATACACCTGCGACACAGCGGATATGTTGAACTCCTTGCAATAATAGTTAATAGGGATCCTATCTTTAGGATCCTCTGGGGGAAATCTGTGAAAAATGACATGGATATAACAGAACAGGTCTAGCGTTACTCCGACAGCAAAATACGGGCAATAAGGGCCCCGTTAAATATGTTGGGATTGTTAATCATTCTACATAAATCCCACCTTTCCTGGCAATGTAAATATATCAAGTTATTTATGGTTAACCCTTAGGGCTCTGGCACACGGGGAGATTAGTCGCCCGCGACAAATCTCCCTTGTCACGGGCGACTAATCTCCCCGAACTACCATCCCACCGGCGAACATGTAAGTCGCCGGTGGGATGATACACGCAGCGCAGGCGATTTCGGCAAATCGCTGAAGTTGCCTCATGAGGCATTTTGGGCGATTTGCCGAAATCGCGCCGCCGCGTGTGCCATCCCACCGGCGACTTACATGTTCGCTGGTGGGATGGCAACTGACGGCTCTCTGATGGCAACTCGGGGAGATTAGTCGCCCTCGATCAGGGAGATTTGTCGCAGGCGACTAATCTCCCCGTGTGCCAGAGCCCTTAGATGTAGAAAACAATTAGAATTTACTAATTCATTTATCCAGTGATCCGAGTCTATCTATGGTATCAAGCTATGGTACCTGCTGTGCATTTCTACTGTATCTTTCTTTATGGTTCTTTATCTACCTTGTACCTAATTCTCTGTCCATACATCCAGGCATGAACTGGGATTCAATATAGACCCAAACAGCTCCCCCACCAGCCCAATAAATAGTGACTATGGCATCTTACAGCAGCCCCTCTGGCATTTGCCATTATCCACGGATTGCCAGTCCGGGCCTGCATACACCCAACTAGTTTTCTATAAAATGTAAAAACATATTTAGAATCACACCTCAATAAAGGGCTTTAAAACCTAGAGAAGAGAAGATCTTCCCACATGGTTCCACCTCCTCCCAGTATAATACAGAACCTCAACATCTTGGCTGCAAGAAAAGTGCAGTTGTACTATTAATGGCCATGAATACCCAGGGGTTAGACAATGCCACATTTCTTTGCTATTATGCCTATTCGTTACACGTACAAGATATTACTTTTTACAGGATATATTGCTCGCTTTAATTGCCACAGTATGATGTAGTGAGGACTTCACAGCAACATTCCCTCATCGCTGAGTGTGTTCTTGCATTTAGCCTTCTGGGAAATCATTTTGTTGATTGCCTCGTGATTATAAATGATGAAAACCATGGACAATAGAATACATTCTGCTTATCCCCGTGCCAAATTTCATTTTCCTACAGCAGGGAGCTGCATTAAAAGCATGTGTTATATACATATATATACTACACGGATAAAAGTATGTGGACGCCTACACCCCACCCATATGTGCTGGTGGAACAGTTAAATTTAAAACCATTAACATGGAACTGGTCCTGCCTTTGCTGCTATAACAGCCCCCTCTCTTCTGGAAAGCCTTTTCACTGATTTTGCTACCATTCAGACACAAAGATTTACTGAGGTTGGGCAATGGGCCCACAGAAGGTGATTCATCTCAAGGGGGTTCAGTTTTGGTCTTGGTGGAGGTCAGTCATGTTCTTCCACATCAGATGCAATAAACTACATACTTATGGACCTGCAATGGAGCATTGCAGGCCCCAAGCCATTATTCCTTGCACTATCCACTCTCCAAAATAACCCCTTCTACTTTTTTAACTTTGTGTCCGCCATTTTGAAAATTTAAATGATGTCTTTCTGGTACCTCATTGGTGGCAATGGACGTACAGCCTAGCATCTATGGATGTGGATCATCTAACAGTGACCCTGCATGGGTTTACAGCAGTGTCGACTGAAGAGCCCATTCTTGGGTTGCTGATCAGCAGATGTGAGGGGGAGGGAATGTGATGTTACCCAAGTTTTAGATTCAATGCTTCTGGAATGGATTAGAAGCATCAGAAAGCACTTCCAAAGATATTAACCATGCTGATTGGATTAGCAAAGAATGGCCAACCAGATGTGCAGGAGCAGGGTGTCAGAGAGGCTTTAGTTATCCTTTAAATTCTAAATGTTTAGTAGGCAACACACAACTCGGGATCAATTTCTCAGCTAGAACTTTCCAACCCTAAAGGTTTTGGGTCAACACACTCATTACTATCAACCACTAAGTCACATAAACAGAGTGAAGTCTATGGTTGGAAAGAATAACAAACGTTTCTTTCCTATAAAGCCCCATTTTTTTTTTTTTTACAAAAATTGCCCTGGGTTTTTCGCTATTAATCATATATTATCACAGCTGACAATGTGAAGATATGTGATGTAACAATGATGTATGAGATTCTACGACTCTCCTGGTGTTCCTTGACAGTTGCTTATTTTGTCGCAGAGAGCAACTCACTGCAGAGAGAGATAAATGTTTCCCAAGTTGTCTGCTCGGGATTGTATTTCTGGAAGTGTGTACTGAGTGCTTGTTTATTTAAACAGGCATCATAAACCCAGTCTTCCGAGGTTTCCACCTCTTTCCCTTCAGCAACACAGAGGGTTGTCTTTAGTCATGGCTGTCCAACCTACAGTTACCGACCAGCACACCCACCAGCCGGAGGATTCTGGGAGCTGTACAATAACAAAGAGTAAAGAGCCACAGTTGGACAATGCTTGCCAAATTCTCACACCCTACTCCCTTCCCAGAGGCTATTATCCCACTGCTACTATAGGCACCATCTCTCCCTACTATACCTGCTATCCCACAGCCCCAGTCCCTTCCCAGAGGGTATTATCCCCCCACTGCTACTATAGGCACCATCTCTCCCTACTATACCTGCTATCCCACAGCCCCAGTCTCTTCCCAGAGGCTATTATCCCCCCCCACTGCTACTATAGGCACCATCTCACCCTACTATACCTGCTATTCCCACAGCCCCAGTCCCTTCCCAGAGGCTATTATCTCCCTACTGCTACTATAGGCACCATCTCTCCCTACTATACCTGTTATCCCACAGCCACAGTCCCTTCCCAGAGGCTATTATCCCCCCACTGCTACTATAGGCACCATCTCTCCCTACTATACCTGTTATCCCACAGCCCCAGTCCCTTCCCAGAGGCTATTATCCCACTGTTACTATAGGCACCATCTCTCCCTACTATACCTGCTATCCCACAGCCACAGTCCCTTCCCAGAGGCTATTATCCCCCCACTGCTACTATAGGCACCATCTCTCCCTACTATACCTGTTATCCCACAGCCCCAGTCCCTTCCCAGAGGCTATTATCCCCCCACTGCTACTATAGGCACCATCTCACCCTACTATACCTGCTATTCCCACAGCCCCAGTCCCTTCCCAGAGGCTATTATCTCCCTACTGCTACTATAGGCACCATCTCTCCCTACTATACCTGTTATCCCACAGCCACAGTCCCTTCCCAGAGGCTATTATCCCCCCACTGCTACTATAGGCACCATCTCTCCCTACTATACCTGTTATCCCACAGCCCCAGTCCCTTCCCAGAGGCTATTATCCCACTGCTACTATAGGCACCATCTCTCCCTACTATACCTGTTATCCCACAGCCCCAGTCCCTTCCCAGAGGCTATTATCCCACTGTTACTATAGGCACCATCTCTCCCTACTATACCTGCTATCCCACAGCCACAGTCCCTTCCCAGAGGCTATTATCCCCCCACTGCTACTATAGGCACCATCTCTCCCTACTATACCTGCTATCCCACAGCCACAGTCCCTTCCCAGAGGCTATTACCCCCCACTGCTACTATAGGCACCATCTCTCCCTACTATACCTGCTATCCCACAGCCACAGTCCCTTCCCAGAGGCTATTATCCCCCCACTGCTACTATAGGCACCATCTCTCCCTACTATACCTGCTATCCCACAGCCACAGTCCCTTCCCAGAGGCTATTATCCCCCCACTGCTACTATAGGCACCATCTCTCCCTACTATACCTGTTATCCCACAGCCCCAGTCCCTTCCCAGAGGCTATTATCCCCCACTGCTACTATAGGCACAATCTCTCCCTACTATACCTGCTATCCCACAGCCACAGTCCCTTCCCAGAGGCTATTATCCCCCCACTGCTACTATAGGCACCATCTCTCCCTACTATACCTGTTATCCCACAGCCCCAGTCCCTTCCCAGAGGCTATTATCCCCCACTGCTACTATAGGCACCATCTCTCCCTACTATACCTGCTATCCCACAGCCACAGTCCCTTCCCAGAGGCTATTATCCCCCCACTGCTACTATAGGCACAATCTCTCCCTACTATACCTGCTATCCCACAGCCACAGTCCCTTCCCAGAGGCTATTATCACACAGCTACAAGAAGTATATGCCTTAGTCAGCCTTACCACATTTTTCCCCACATTCAGCTACAGCTCTGCCGGGGGCCATGCCGTTGGCCCTGGTTGGAGCCCACATAAGACAAGGCTCTAGCAAAGGGTAGACCCATATATTTTAAAAAGACATAAAATGAGATGTTCACTGTGTCCTCCTGACATCTGTTCCATACTCAGCTCAGACCAACTGTGGGAAAGTGCAAGTATCTCCTGTCAGCGTTGGCACAGATGAGTACACATATCAGCACTTGTGTCAGTCTCCATGTGATTTCAGCTGAAATTGCTAACCACAGAGCCATATTCCTATTTAAACCTTCCAAAATGTACAGGAAACACCTGTTTATCAGCTCTACCCAAAATAAATCGCCATAAACCTAAAACAGCAAATCTGACAGTGGCAGTGAAAAAAAATATCCTTAAAGCAATGATATACAATTTGCTGCCATCTTTATTTTCTTAGTGGGTCTGCGGCCTTGATTCCTTATGTTACAGGGCACAGTATATGAAACACACAGTCCATTTCAGTGATGAGAATGAAAGTCAAACAGTTAAATTATTGTATAGGATTACCCTATGGCACATAACACTGTATTATATATATATATATATAGAAGAAAGAAGGTTCATTAAGTAATGCTTTCACAGAACTTGATTTAATGCATTAAATGACTTATTGGAAAGACCATATTGGGAACATTTAAAGATGGTTTATTATTGATATTAACGAGTAGTTATTATTATTATATATTTTATTTATAAAATTCCCTTCATTTTCATTGAAGGTGGCACTGCATCTTTTATAAATATAGGGAAATCACTGTGTGCCAGATTCACTATGAACTTGTATACATTTTACTTTATTTTTGACCCCTAGAAATGATGGGCCCAACAGCAAAAGCTTAAGGCTTGGTAACAATAATCTAAATCCATATATTTGAACTGTGAGTCAGGCAGGTTCCCTGTGGCCTTCGTACCCTTGTACGGCTGCCATTCCTATTGCTACAACTATTATTTCCTATCGCTCTGTGTCTTTCACTGTTTGTAATTGATGTACGTATATTTAATGGCTGATGAACTTCTGTTTGGTCACCAAGATGTTAAATATTTCACCTAGTCTATCCACATATATCCCTCAGCTCCTGCATTTTCCATCCCCGGTTTTAAAAGAATTCAATGTTTTGTACCCAGAAGCCCCCTCAGGCCCTGGAATTTGGGTGCAGGACCCCTGTGGCCCCTTTTTTCCCATTGGAATAAACTTTAAATTTTACTAAAGTTGATTGCTTATTTACAGTATGGGATTCCTTATGCGGAAACCTGTTATTCAGTAAGCTCCAAATTACGGGAAGGTCATATCCCATTTGAAGCAAGTAATTCTAATGTTTAAATATTATTCCCTTTTCCTCTGTAATAATAAGACATAATACCTTGTATTTCATCCCAACTAAGATATAGTTAGGCAAAAGAATAATATTGGGTTTATTTAATGTTTAAATAATTTTTTAGGAGACTTAGGGCTCTGGCACACGGTGAGAGTAGTCGCCCGCGACAAAACTCCCTGTTCGCGGGTGACTAATCTCCCCGAATTGCCATCCCACCATCGAAAATGTAAATCGCCGGTGGGATGGCATACGAGGCGGCGCGATTTTACTGAAATCACGTAAGTTTCCTCTCGAGGCAACTTGCGCGATTTCACTGAAATCGCGCTGGTGGGATGGCAATCCAGGGAGATTAGTCGCCCGCGAACAGGGAGTTTTGTTGCGGGCGACTAATCTCCCCGTGTGCCAGAGCCCTAAAAGTATGGAGATCCAAATTATAGGAAGACCCCTTATCAAGAAAACCCAAACATTATAGATAACAGGTTCCATTCATGTATTATAAAAAAAACATGAATACTAAAAACTCAGATGCATCAAATTCATATTCTTCCCATCATTTTCAATGGGTCTACAAAGTCTCAAAACATTAGAAAAATTTGAAAAATCCAAAATGAAAAAATCACATACATTTTGCCTAGGACAAACTCCCATTGACTTCTGTATGAACTCAGCTTGTAGATGCTGAAGATTTATCTAATTTTTTTGGGCTTAATAAATATTAAACATTCAAGTTTTGGAAATCATAATTCGAATTTGGGAGTTTTTTTTGTGAAAACAAAAAATTCGGGTTTGATCGTTGATAAATGAGTCCCTAGGAGTGTAAGATTTAATCAACATGCAGTCTATTCTGCATAGATTTTCCTAAGTGCGTTGACAATAAAACAACTAGTAAGTGAATTTCTGAGACTTTAATGATGCTTAACAAAAATAAAAACATCCCTAGGGATGGCAACACTACATATTCTGTCCTCATATGCTTTCTGTGAATGCTTTAAACATAAATCATCCCAAAAAATGTATATGGTTTATAAAAGGGCAGCCGAAAGCAGTGAGCAGGCTTCAGTAGCAAATGGAGGCAGAATGTAACAGCTGCAGAACTGCTCTCCAAAGCTAAGGCCCTAACAGCTGGCAGCTCTGACCCTTTCTATGGTATGTTTGGGGGGGTATAATAAAAGCTAGCATGGCAGTTCATTATGCATCTCATTGAGGCCTCCGACGAGGAAGGAATAGAAAAATCATGCTACACGACTACAAAAGATAAGGGGCCTGATTCACTAAAAGGCGATAAAACGTGCACTATTTTTATTGTGCGCTAAAATTTTTACCGCGTCTTAATTTTGGCGATTTTTCGCACGATTCACTATAAGCATACTCGCGCTTTTTTACGCGCGATATTGCATGCGTTATTTAACTCGCGAAGACTATTTCAATGCGGTATTTGCTGGTACATGTGCTAAATTACGCCCGCGAATAGTCACCGCATATGAATGGTAGCTTAGAAATAGTGTATAAAAATTGTCCCCGCATATAAATGGTGTATATAAATATTAGCCACATATAAATGGTATCATATAAATAGTAGATGCTTATAAATAGTAGCCGCTAGTGATGAGCAAATGTGTTCTGGTTATCTTTAGTGAAAATTAGCAAATCTTTCGAAAGATCCACGAAACGGCAAAAATGTTGTGCGGGCAAAAAAATTGTTGCTGTGACTATTATTTTTTGACGCTTGTATAAATTTTTGGATGTGCGGTGAAGTTTTGCGTGGCAAATTTTTTCAGGCGTTTTGCCATTGGCGGATTGTTTTGCGAAACGCATTAAAAAATCCGCCGCAAAAAAATTCAACGCACGTCCAAAAAATTGCTGCGAATCCATGCCTGGCGAAACATTTCATCACTTGTAGCCAAATATAAATAGTCGCACAAATGAACGCACGCCATGTTAGCCATACACGCCAATACTTGCAGAAAATTACTGTATTAAAAATGAACATTTCGCTGCAAACTGGCGGCTGCGTCACTCTAGGGGAAACACAGACTTGAATAAATAACACTGTAAGTCCATATTTTATTGCAAAAAATCATTTACTGTACTTTTATATAATTTTTCGCCTGCCTGTAGTAGGTGTTAATTTTCGCATAGCCGAATGCGATATTTAGCGCGCAAAAGTTATAGTGAATCATGCGATCGTATTCTTTTCAGCACAGAAATGAACGTATGCGGTAAAACTAGCGCGAGAAATACCGCATGCGAAAATGCAACTTATCGCATGCGGTAATGCTGTAGTGAATCGCGCGCTAATTGTCGCGTCTTTTTTACCGCAAAAAAGCGTGCGATAAACTTTAATGAATCAGGCCCACGATGTGTGAAAATAATCAGAGAAAAAGGAATTAACATATGATTTTGACCCAGTGTGGGGGTAGAAAGGCACCTTTCTCTCTATACCATAACCAGAAAGTAGAACTAATATAGACTGATAGAACTGATATACAGGTTGGAATGTTCTAAGGTAAAGGAAGTCCCACATGGGAACTATAACCTACCGTCAATTGATGCCATAGCACAAGCAGGAGCGGACTTGCATTCAAAATAGGCCCTGGCAAGAAGTCCTAACAGCCCCCACAGGCCACTAAACAGTACTGACTATGGCATCTTACAATAGCCCCTCTGGCATTTGCCTCAAGAACAGGGTTTATGATACTGTCATGGTTTCCCACTGTGCAAAGACTCTGCCCAGTACCCGACCTGTTTAGCATTGGTTCCATTTCTGGAAAAACAATACTGATTTTTATATCTTACCCTTTTCTGTATCAATAACATCGGCATCAGGGACCTATTACTCTGCAAAAGCCCATTCCTTAACCCCCTTACAGCATTCTTTAAGGCCAACGTACATTACAAGTATCTAGAATGCTTGGGACCTGGGATAAGGGGTCTTTTTGTAATTTGGATCACCACTTTGTCTACCAAAAAGATCATTTAAACACTAAATAAACCCAATAGAATTGTTTTGCATTCATGCAGCTTAGTTGGGATCAAGTACAGGTACTGTTTTATTATTACAGAGAAAAGGGAATCATTTAACCATTAAATAAACCCAATAGGATTGTTCTGCCCCAATAAGGGGTAATTATATCTTAGTTGGGATGAAATACAGGTATTGTTTTATTATTACAGAGAAAAGGGAATCATTTAACCATTAAATAAACCCAATAGGATTGTTCTGCCCCAATAAGGGGTAATTATATCTTAGTTGGGATCAAGTACAGGTACTGTTTTATTATTACAGAGAAAAGGGAATCATTTAACCATGAAATAAACCCAATAGGGCTGTTCTGCCCCCAATAAGGGGTAATTATATCTTAGTTGGGATCAAGTACAGGTACTGTTTTATTATTACAGAGAAAAGGGAATCATTTAACCATGAAATAAACCCAATAGGGCTGTTCTGCCCCCAATAAGGGGTAATTATATCTTAGTTGGGATCAAGTACAGGTACTGTTTTATTATTACAGAGAAAAGGGAATCATTTAACCATTAAATAAACCCAATAGGATTGTTCTGCCCCAATAAGGGGTAATTATATCTTAGTTGGGATGAAATACAGGTATTGTTTTATTATTACAGAGAAAAGGGAATCATTTAACCATTAAATAAACCCAATAGGATTGTTCTGCCCCAATAAGGGGTAATTATATCTTAGTTGGGATCAAGTACAGGTACTGTTTTATTATTACAGAGAAAAGGGAATCATTTAACCATGAAATAAACCCAATAGGGCTGTTCTGCCCCCAATAAGGGGTAATTATATCTTAGTTGGGATCAAGTACAGGTACTGTTTTATTATTACAGAGAAAAGGGAATCATTTAACCATTAAATAAACCCAATAGGGCTGTTCTGCCCCCAATAAGGGGTAATTATATCTTAGTTGGGATCAAGTACAGGTACTGTTTTATTATTACAGAGAAAAGGGAATCATTTAACCATTAAATAAACCCAATAGGATTGTTCTGCCCCCAATAAGGGGTAATTATATCTTAGTTGGGATCAAGTACAGGTACTGTTTTATTATTACAGAGAAAAGGGAATCATTTAACCATTAAATAAATCCAATAGGACTGTTCTGCCCCCAATAAGGGGTAATTATATCTTAGTTGGGATCAAGTACAGGTACTGTTTTATTATTACAGAGAAAAGGGAATCATTTAACCATTAAATAAATCCAATAGGACTGTTCTGCCCCCAATAAGGGGTAATTATATCTTAGTTGGGATCAAGTACAGGTACTGTTTTATTATTACAGAGAAAAGGGAATCATTTAACCATTAAATAAACCCAATAGGGCTGTTCTGCCCCCAATAAGGGGTAATTATATCCTAGTTGGGATCAAGTACAGGTACTGTTTTATTATTACAGAGAAAAGGGAATCATTTAACCATTAAATAAACCCAATAGGATTGTTCTGCCCCAATAAGGGGTAATTATATCTTAGTTGGGATCAAGTACAAGGTACTGTTTTATTATTACAGAACAAAAAAATGTGATTTAATTGCTTAAAATAAGTTCTGTGGGATATAGCCCTCCTGTAATTTGGAACAGTTTTCCAGATAACGTATCCCATACCTATTTGCATACAAGGTAAGGAAGAGTTAAAAAGAACCATGAATGGTAAAAAAAATTCAACTTTTTTTTCGTGTAACAAAAAGTCACATCAAGGATTCGGATTCGGTTCCACCAGGTACTTGGATTTGGACAAATCGGAATCCTGCTGAAAAAGCCAAATCCTGGCTGAATCCCAAATCGAATCCTGGATTTGGTGCATCCCTGAATAAACACAGGCAAAAGAAAAGTACCCATCATTTTCTGACGGATAACATTTTTGTTGAAGTTCACATTTGAGTCCCTTTCCACTGCACCAAGGAATAGAGAGGCAATGTATGAATGAGTAGGCAATATACACAGAATATCATGGAGTAGCAGCAGGAACACAAGGATCTTTGTCCTGGCCTGGTCGCCTGATGTTGGGCCTTTTAGCACAATTTATCTTTCAACAGGAGAAGACAGCTGTCGGCCTGATTGACAATCCAGTCAACATAAAGAATTCCTTAAGCTCAAATGTATATAATCAAGCTAAAATAAAGGCAAAGAGCAAACCAGGAAAAAAAAAGAATTCCGAGCTGGAATAAAAGGAAAGTATGTGGATCTATTTTCCCGGTTGTTTAAAGCAATTTCCTTCCCACACAAAATTTCCTTCCCTACAAAGGCATATGCAGATGTGAAAACAGAGGAAGAAAGGCCGGGCCCATTGAGATTATTTATCCACAAACTGAACATATAAACCAGAGGGTATTTCCAGGCACCAAGGGAATCAAACCAAAATGATGCCCGCCACAGAGAGTAACAGAAAACTACCAAGGCAACCAACTACGTCTATTCTGCATTCTCCTGGGCTGCACAGTTATACAGCAAAGACAGAATGTAGGCACTTGTCTAATCATAAGAACTTGTACTGCCGGGATGATCTAGAAGCTTCTGGCACATTGACTCTCATTGTAACCTGCCTTAACCTTACAAGAAAACTAGAACTAAAAAAGTCAGTTAATATTTTGAGAAAGGATTTGCATGAAAAATGGCCCAAGGGATTCTAAAGCTTCCGAAAAAGCATGAGGGCATTCTTTTTGTAATGGCCAGGTAAGGGAAGCAAATTGCCTCTGCGCTACTCACTTCCTGAGCATGTTATCTAGGTCTAGAACATACAAACATTTCATTCAAACCAGAAGAAAACTTCAAGTCTGTAAAGAAAGTCATTATTATTATTGTGCCATTAATTTCTGCAGCGCTTTACAGAATAGAGGGGTACAAAAGACATAACAGTTAACATGTACATATACACAATTCACAAAAATGGTTTGCAGTTACATTTGGATGAGGATTGGAGACACTAGGGGGAGGGCCCTGCTCACAAGAGCTTACATTTATCCTGACGGCATCAAACAATATGTAGAATATAATTTCAATTATAAGTCCAATTTAATGTGCTCATTTTAGGCACAGGTGCTTTTAGGTCCATACTGTCCCTTTAACATGTAAATTGATATTCCAGTACCTAAATAGTTCTTTTCAGCAAAGCCCACTGACAGTTGTGCAAGTGAAACAGTAGGTGCAGTCTCTTTCTCTGGCCAAAAGGATGTTCCGCAGCTTTATAGCTCAGCGATGAGTTGTCACAATTACTACTGGTAAACAAGCCAGAAAGGAGATAAACTCCCTGTGAAATGGTCTGTTTCAAATTAGTGACCTCAAATAAAAACAAAAAGCACGGTCACAGCAAAATAATTTATAGCCGGGTTCATTTCCATCCAAGAAAGTCAGCAGCCCCTGAGATTTATAGTTACAAATTTTGTCTAGGAGAGAAAAAAACATTAGGCTGGAATAAATCGTTGTTGAGTTTGCCGGCTTTGTCATGCAGAAATACGACATTGGCAGGATATTTGTGAAAAGATGCCCCGCTGAGAATGGGAAAGAGATGGCTTGGGTTCTATATAAGGCGTTAGTAGCCTGCAAGGGTGGACAGGGATGCGCCCGCAACTGGCTGGAGATTTGGGTGCCTGTGGGGATTTTAAAAAATGGTTTATTGCAGCTTTCTTTGGTAGTTGTGGCTTTGGTTATTTGTTGTAAATTTGCTATAAATTCCTGAACATTGAGGCAACCTGAGGGGATGTGAGGGGGGAGGTTGGTTGGGCTTCAGAGTCTTGTACTACAGTGCAGGCAAAATAACACTACACCCTTCGGAAAAAGGCATAAATGTGCATATTTATGATGAACATATGAAGAATAGGGTTTGTTAACAATTGCACAAGCGCTAGAATGGATTGCAGCCAATGCACCTCTCCAGCCATGAACTGCATGCATGAGTGCACGTTAGGGATTATTATTATTATTAACATGTATTTATAAAGCACCAACATATTCCACAGCGCTGTACAATAAGTGGGTTTCATACATTGGACATACAGAGTAACATATAAAGCAATCAATAACCGATACAAGAGATGAAGAGAGCCCTGCCCAAAAGAGCTTACAATCTACAAGTCCCTAGAACTGATGCCAGCCTAGACCTGGGGGTAAATTCAAGGTTGCCCTCAGGCCCGGAATAGGATTCAAAATAGACACAGAGGCCCACACAGTCCCCCACCAGCCCAATAAATAGTGACTGTCTATGGCATCTTACAGCAGCCCCTCTGGCATTTGCCAGAACCCACAGATTGCCAGTCCGGGCCTGGTTGCCCTAAAGGGTTGCTTCCAATGCCGTTACTGACACTTTGCTCTTTGCTCTGCAAAAATTGCTGCAATCCCCCTGCTGTAAATTACGGTTTTACGTTTGCGCCTTCTGATTTTTTTTCAATGTAATAAATTTGTGGTTTTTAAGCATTGTTCAAATTTTTTTTCGTAACTGCCCCACCCCCCTTTTGCTGTACCCTAGGCAGCTGCCTCCCCCATCCCTATTTCTGGCCCTGCTACATGCCATGTACCAAAAATTATTACAATAGTCTGAGAAAAAATGCTGCATTGTGGGTTAAATACAGTGTGATTTGCATCCAAAAGGTGCACTTTGCACACAGCATTGTGGGTAAACAACGTGGCGTTTGGCACCCAAAAATATAACTTTGCACATAGCACTGTGTTTGTAAATGAGCCCTGATGCATTAATACAGACACACTTTAAGCAGCTATGGTTTTAACATCAAATGTGCAACTCGATCACCCGATATGACCCCGTTAGATGGAGGGGCCTGTGGGCAGCTGTGGGTGAGGAGTTGGACAAGCTCCTGGCATGTCCCTGACAAAAGCCCAAAAGAGCTGCGTATTGTTCATACACATGTCTGTGTCCCACTCCGCACACACTGATCTCATCCCAGATACAGTAGGGCATCTGCAGACTGTTCCAATTAAAAAGAGCTCATTAATTAGGAACAAAGCAATAAAATCTGTATGTGGGTAATTCGGTTAACAAAGACAGGAACTGAGCAACTACTGAAATATTACTCATCTTGTGTCCTTTCAACTATCCCTTCCCTTCCACTAAAAGGAAAAAAGATCCCAAAACTACAGTTATTTATATTCTACAAACATAGGGGGCAATTTTATTTACTAAACTGGGGAGGCACTCCCCTTACCCATCCCCTTAGATTTAGGTAACACTGGTTGGAAAAGAGGGGGTAGAAATTCTGAGGACATTATTAAAGAAGGGGGGGGGGTCAACTTTCAGTTACCTTTTAGTATGTTAAAGAATGGCCAGCAACTTTTCGGTTGGTCTATTGGTCTATTTACAAATGGGCCCCCAGCCAAAATATCTATTGCTCTGAGCAGCTACAATTCCACTGTTATTGTTACTTTTTATTACTTATCTTTCTATTCAGACCCACCCATTTCTCATTTGATCACTGCCTAGTTGCTACAGTAATTTGGACCTTAGCAACCATATAGCTGCTAAAATTCCAAACTGGAGAGCTGAATATAAAGCTAAATCATTCAAGTAAATAATGAAGACCAATTGCAAAATGTTTCCGAAGGTGAACAACCCCTTTATGTAAATGTAATGGATATCTCTATATAGCACTATTGTACGTTTTGTATATGAGAGATATGAAAGTAGTATAGGACAAAAGCTGCAACAAAAGCTAACAACTTATCACAATACTGCTAATCCAAGTCTCATAGTAAGTCCTGGTGGTTTGACCAGAAGGTTCAAACAACATACTGTAAAGCAACCTCAATGGGCAATAGACTCTGCTTGCGTGTGGCCAGCTAACATTCTGCATTTACAAGGGAGCATGGAATTTTGGAAAATCCTTTGAGCAGCTTTAACCCATGTAAGGCATTAAAAATCATTTGTTAAACTAAAGAGGAAGAACAGATACAAGCAAGTAAGATTAATATGGATAAAGCACCTGGCCCAGATGGTAGAAACGCACATGTGCTGAGGGAATCGAGTTTAGAAATAGAATATCCCTTACAGATTCCTGTACATGCCATTTTCAGGGAAAGGTAACATGGAAACCAGAAGGGAATCATCCACTTGCAATTCTGGAATAGGTAGTCGGCCTTGAATTGTCAGAAAGTTCCAATGACCAAGGTTTACAATGGCAGGTTGACCCTACTGTATGTATAAATACATTTTAATGTACTGTTAGGGACACGTGTGTTAGTGTGTTGGCTCTTTGGGAAGGAGACTCTTATTAATTAATATGATGATCAGTGGTAACCTATGGAACGAGACCACTGGTTACGACAGAAGACATGGCCTGGGAGACATAAAATCACCATTCAGTCCTGTAGGTACTGCAATCCAAACCTGGTTTTCTGGTCAGCCAGACTGGACTTCAAGACATTGTGTCCCAGAGCTTGATCAGCCTCTGCCCCCGAGCCACTGGTTGGGGATCACTGCTCTAGCAAATGGGTGCAGCTACCGAGCCAAGCCGGAATGTAAACATTTTGTTATTACAGAAAGAGCCCTCTGTGGCACAGCTATATCTCAGGGAGCCTTCTGATTCTACACAGCGGCTATAAATTAACAAGTACAATGGTTGCCAGAGCCCTGCAATCCGCTGCCAGCTATCTGATAGCTCAATCTTTTAACTGCATTAGGCAACTTAGTGCTAACTGCTGCTTGGTTGCCACTGGTTACTTGAGCTGGTCCAATATTGCCCTGGTTACCTGATTCTCCCTTTTGACCGCACATAGATTTCGCCCATCCCTCTGTGCCGGAGCTGCACTGGAATGAATTACACACTGAAAGAATGTGATAAATCCATAAAGATGACCTGAAGCCCAGCTGTATATGGAACAATCCATTAACAGTGACTGTCTGTGGAGGCTGCACAATGAAGCAGTTCAATTACTAGAGATCTAGGAAGTTTAGCCCTATAAATTCCCATTTGGGTGAAGCATTTAGGGACATTCAATTGAGCCCATTTCATCCCATTAGCTGTATAGTATATTTACTTGGGGATTAGGGTTTTTTTTTATCAATGCTCCAATTTAAATTTTTTCTAAAATTTGAATTTTTTTTACACTAAAACTCCCAAAATGTAACTTATAGTTCAAAAACTTGAATGTTCAATATTTATTAAGCACAAAAAAATCTTAAAACTCAACTTTTTATATTACATTTTTTTTAATAAATAAGCAAACATTCAAGTTTGGTAAAATGTCTAATATATTTTCGAATTGAAAAAAAAATCCGATTGGTTCGTATTTTGTGCGACTTTTTCGTCGCCGTCACGACTTTATCGTATTTTGCACGATTTTTTCGTATTGAGCAATTGTAAACGGCGGAAAAACCAATCCGAATTTTTCGCGGCGGCGACGAAAAAGTTGCGGAAAATACAAAACAATCGCGACCACGGCGAAAAAATTCGCAAAAATACCGATCATCGGAAGCTTTCGGACGTTCGTGGATTAGTAAATGTGCCCCTAAGTCTACTAAAAATCATTTAAACCTGAAATAAACTCAATAAGATTTTTTTTTGCCACCAATATGGACTCACTAAGCTTAATCTCGATCTGATCAAGGTTCTGTTTTATTTCTACAGAAGGAAATTGTTTATCAAAATTAGAATTATTTGCTTCCGGATACTTGTACATAAATGAGATCTGAAGATGCTTTAGATTTATGGAGGGAAAAGCCGCCAGTTAAATTTGCCAGTTGTTAATGGGTCTCTCAATTTGCCAAGCCTTTCAAATGATGGGCAATGTATCATGTCACATCTGCAGGCGCTGTTTGTTGGTCATTTGTTGGCCCAAAAGCATTTGCTTTTGTCAAAGGGCAAGTCAAGGAGGCCACACCAAAATGAATGTAATTTAGCATGACCTGAACTTTCAGTGGATAAGACAGGACAAGGCACATTTGTCAAACAGGGAGACTGACCTCTCTAAGAACCCGCTCCGTCCCCACATTACCAGGATCACCAGGAGCTGCTAGAGAGGCTTTTCTTATGTTCTACACCAGAGCAAACAAGAAACGGATCTGTACGTGAATCATTCAGCCTCACTGTGCCACAAATATGCAGTGAGCTATTATTTCCTTTAATTCATTCTAGAAATCTAATGGGATGAGTTTTGATGCTGGCCAGACACCACAGGCCATCGAGAGTCCAGAGCCCTGACTCCGCCATCACAGTGCACTAAAATGCAGAGCCGCTCCGTCATTACCCCCAGCGCAGTATTACTAACGCTCAGCTATGGGCTCTAACCACAAACTCATTTACTAATTTATCAAAATTGCCATACTGTGTATATATATTGTAAAATGTCTGTATATTTGTGTATCATGAACAAGAACCATTAATATCCTGTAAATTATTTCCTTCTAAACAGTAATAATCAGTGTTTAGTGATGGCATTTGTGTCACATGACTCTGAAAGTTGTGTATTTTTGAAAAAAAAAAGGAACCCCCTGTTATAAAATATGAGGGTATTAGGAGTTATTATAAAAACAGGTCTCGGCTTGGGGTTGTGCGTTTAATATGGTCTCTGACTTGTAATATAATTATAGTTTAAATAGGGGGTACGTTATATCCTATCATGTATTTATTTCTACATATATATCATATTTATTTCTTGGGAGAAATCTACTATATTCATATAGTCCCAATGTAGACAAGTGGAATAATAAGAGAGCACTTTTGTATCCCATGTCAGTGTAAAAGCAGCACAGATTAGCAACGCATTTTGTGCAACCGAACACTGAAATAAGAGCCGTGACCTTGTGCCGTATTTGCCCCACAGGAGATTATTAACCTAGGTACAGAGGCTGCTTGTTGTGCCATTTCCATGGTACCTAATGAAAAATACAACTGCCCACTGATATGTTTACTAGTCTTCTCTGTAAGGCATTCTTTATTTCCTTTCTCTACTTTCCATATTGCCTTTTTAAGCTTCTATTGTACCCCATTCATGTATGAAAGAGAATTGCTATTTTATTTAAGCATATAAAATCCAGCTACACTGTTTCTGAGAGCTCACTGTCATACAGTGACAACACTCTGGAAGCAGCAATGATATTTTTCAGGACTTGAGCCAATGCTTGATGAGTTTTGTATAGCCCAAGTGTTAGTTATTATCCTTTATTTATTTAACACCAGCACATTCCCATAACTCTTTACAGAGATTATACATCATTCCCATCAGTCCCTGCCCCAGTGAACTTACAATCTAAGGTCCCTATCACATTCCCATCAGTCCCTGCCCCAGTGGAGCTTACAATCTAAGGTCCCTATCACATTCCCATCAGTCCCTGCCCCAGTGGAGCTTACAATCTAAGGTCCCTATCCCATTCCCATCAGTCCCTGCCCCAGTGGAGCTTACAATCTAAGGTCCCTATCACATTCCCATCAGTCCCTGCCCCAGTGGAGCTTACAATCTAAGGTCCCTATCACATTCCCATCAGTCCCTGCCCCAGTGGAACTTACAATCTAAGGTCCCTATCCCATTCCCATCAGTCCCTGCCCCAGTGGAGCTTACAATCTAAGGTCCCTATCACATTCCCATCAGTCCCAGCCCCAGTGGAGCTTACAATCTAAGGTCCCTATCACATTCCCATCAGTCCCTGCCCCAGTGGAACTTACAATCTAAGGTCCCTATCACATTCCCATCAGTCCCTGCCCCAGTGGAGCTTACAATCTAAGGTCCCTATCACATTCCCATCAGTCCCAGCCCCAGTGGAGCTTACAATCTAAGGTCCCTATCACATTCCCATCAGTCCCTGCCCCAGTGAGCTTACAATCTAAGGTCCCTATCACATTCCCATCAGTCCCTGCCCCAGTGAGCTTACAATCTAAGGTCCCTATCACATTCCCATCAGTCCCTGCCCCAGTGGAGCTTACAATCTAAGGTCCCTATCACATTCCCATCAGTCCCTGCCCCAGTGGAGCTTACAATCTAAGGTCCCTATCACATTCCCATCAGTCCCTGCCCCAGTGGAGCTTACAATCTAAGGTCCCTATCACATTCCCATCAGTCCCTGCCCCAGTGGAGCTTACAATTTGTGCCCTGACTGGAACCAAACCCAGGACTCCGGCATTGCAAGGCAGCAGAGCTACCATTGTGCAGAGCTACCATGCTGCCCTATTTTCATTTTCTTATTTTATGTTTCATTTGTAGTGTATATGTATGGCAGTGGCTGTCTCCCTTGATCCAAAGATTCACCTCCAGGGTCAGACTGGGGTGTCAGGGACCCACCTGGGTTGCCACTCAAGGGCCCTACACCCCAGTCATTGAGGCCCCAACATCGCCACAAATCCCTCAGCCGCACCCCCTGCAACACGCACCTCTATGCCACTCTCCGTAATTTCTTACTCTTGCTGCTGCCTGCTCCTGCACATCCTTAACTCCTAGTGGGTCTCAGCTGGTAGGCCCCAACGGGTTTTCTCCCTGTGCCCCACTGGCCCAGTCCTATGCTGTCCACCTTTTGTTATGTTCCTTGGTAGCAGAAATTTAGGGCCAGATTTAAGAAAATTTTAACTGAGAACTCCTGAAAAATCCCCATCAGTTCCAATCTTCTCATATTTGTCAGCACTTTCCATTCAGCCTGAATATCGATGTTCATAACACCATGTCCCATAGACTCCATTTTCATCAAATCACATTTTCTTTTAAAAATGATTCCCTTTTCCTGAAATACTAAAACAGTACCTTGTACTTGATCCCAAGTAAGATATAATTACCCCTTATTGGGGGCAGAACAATCCTATTGGGTTTATTTAATGGTTAAATGATTCCCTTTTCTCTGTAATAATAAAACAGTACCTGTACTTGATCCCAACTAAGATATAATTACCCCTTATTGGGGGCAGAACAGCCCTATTGGGTTTATTTAATGGTTAAATGATTCCCTTTTCTCTGTAATAATAAAACAGTACCTGTACTTGATCCCAACTAAGATATAATTAATCCTTATTGGGGGCAGAACAGCCCTATTGGGTTTATTTCATGTTTAAATGATTCCCTTTTCTCTGTAATAATAAAACAGTACCTGTACTTGATCCCAACTAAGATATAATTACCCCTTATTGGGGGCAGAACAGTCCTATTGGGTTTATTTAATGGTTAAATGATTCCCTTTTCTCTGTAATAATAAAACAGTACCTGTACTTGATCCCAACTAAGATATAATTACCCCTTATTGGAGGCAAAACAATCCTATTGGGTTTAAATAATGTATAATTGCTTATTTAGTAGACTTAAGGTATGGTGATCCAAATTACTAAAAGACCCCAGGTACTGAGCATTCTGGATAACAGGTCCTATATCTGTATATATTAACTAGGGAACTGGGTTTAGGTTTTTATGGATCATGCAAATGCTTGGGCCAAGTTAAAATTCTCCTCTGTTACTGAAAGAGCTACTGTGCGACAGAGACACCTCCAAAACCCAAGCACATCATAAGCGTCAATGTATAGAAGCAGCTTGGACGCTTCTTGCCCCTATCATTAGGCACATTATAGCTGTGCTGCTTATTTATATTGTAGTCATTTGGAGGTAGCAAGAGATTATATTTTTATTAACATTCTGCGACGCTTATAGAACAAATATCGTTATCGGCTATGAAAACAGCCCCGACGTTAACTCTTGAGTGCATAGCACATAATCCATCAAACCCATTGCAATTAAAGGACTTCATTTTGTAAAGCCAGATTCGTGCTAATGTTGACATTGGAGGAGTAGGGCGGCAATCTTGCAGGTCAGGTTTTCAGCAGGTTCCACCAAAAACTGTGGCCATTTGCCCAAAATGTGTTTTGTAGGCTGTCTGAACAGCTTTTGACAGTGTTCTCAAATATCTTTAATATTGAGCAATATTAACTTTGTGTGACCTGGGTCCTATTCAAAATGGAGAAAATATAAGTGAATGTGAATATGAATAGCATGAAGGAATTTATGTAAAATTAAGTAGCATTGAGCTTCTCTTCTACAACCGGTTTTCTGTTGGGAGTTATATCTACCCAAAAACCTGCCATACCAATAGCTTTCCCCCAGAACTCTGGGAATATGGACCAACTAATGAAATGGGGCCAAGGCTGCCTCACCATGGTCTAAAGGGATAGTCATATATTCCAGATTTTAATTTAGGAAAGTGTCAATATGTCTACAGAATCCCCAGCACCCCCATCCCACTCCATACTAACCTGTCAGGGCTTAAAGTTAAGCAGCTACATGAGTGACAGCACATTTGAGGGAGGGACAAAGTTCCAATAAGCTGAAGGACAACTGTAAACAGTGCCCCAGCCTATGAGAATATTGCCCCGCCCCCACTCAGGAAGCTGTTCAACTTCAAGCCAGTTGGTAAGGTGGGAGCTGGGGGGAGGCGGGACATCAGTTATAAAAGAATAGCGGCACTACTTGTTACAACTGAAATGTGTCACTATACCTTTAAATACAGGACTCCCATAAAACATGGGAAAAATCAATAATTGTAGGTGCAATTAAGGCAGGGATTTGGAATCTAATTTTATTAAGCATTCACCATGATGAACATTCCTGCCTCACCCATATGAAAAATGCACTGAATCGGCTGTATTCATTTTTATATTGGCTCACCATGGAAATGCGTAACCAAAACAACTCTAATGCAATGATTTATCCTATATTTATATCCTAGAAACAAAGCTGCTATATAAGCTATGATCTACTATAATACAACTATAAACTCTGAGCTAAAAGGGCTCATTCGTGATACACAAAAATAGATGCAGTTGTTGCGCATATTGACGCCATTCATTCTAGGTACTTGCGCCTAAATGTGCTCTTTGCACTTGTGCCCAACTAGTCTGCAATCAAGTTGCAACTGTGGAATCACATTTTTTTAAACATTATTATTAAACTAAAGACATTTTCAGTGTTCTAAATTACTTTAGAATAATAAAAAAATGGAAAAAACATTGTAGTAAACCTAAATAGGTTAAAATGATAGTAGTATAATTTCACATATAAATAGAAAATATTTATAAATGAATAAAAAAGAAGACAAGTTTCTGCTTTATCTAGTAGTAAAGGAATGTTCCTTGCTTTGCTTAGCAGGAATTCTAGCCGCTTGTATAGCTGACCTAGGGCTGCCCTCCTCCCCAGGACCCCGCAGACACATGACCGCTTGACAAACGGAGTGCAGCAGAGTCGCCTTAGAAGACCTATCAGCCCATAATAAAGTCTTTTTCAGTGAGTTTGTTTGATTGGAACTAATCTCCCTAATAGGAACATCTGCAAGCTGTTTGTTACCTTGGGTTTTTTGGGTGAATGTATAATATAATGATAGTGTCAGATAGGATTAGTATAACAGGGTGCAGCCAAAGCCTCATTATTGTGTTTGGGGTATTTAGAAGCTTAGTTTCAGTGGTCTGCCTTATGCTGGCAATTATTTACCTTAAGTTTGTTAAGATATTAAATTAAAGAGCAACTAAAGGCCTTATAGTGTCCACATCTAAATAAACTACTCCTTGCACTGAGGTGGTGTATGGTTTTCATTATTTAGCAACTCTGTCCAAAGCCAATACAAATGCTCTTAATAATGTATTTCTTGCTTGTGTTCCATCTCTGGCTCTTCTACTCTGCCTTCACCAATGCACTACTGAACATAACCCGGCCAGACCGCCCCATGAACATACTCAGCACAGAGACTGTATAGTCATATCTAGTGTACATATACATTCCCAGGGTACACAGTGGCCATGGAAAGCCAGCTCTGTGCATGTCCAACAAACCAGGGTAGCCATAGATAGAGATGGTTTTCCATGGCCACCATGGCTGTGTGCAACTTCTTAGTGTGAATAGCTGGAGTAAGAAGCGATGTTATAGACCAGGGGTCCCCAACCATTTTTACTTGTGAGCCACACTCAGATGTTAAAAAGTATCGGTGAGCCACACAAGATACAAAGAAGGACTGTGATTGGCTGTTTGGTAGCCCCATGTGACTGCTGGCCTGCAGGAGGCTCTGCTTGGAGTAAAACTGTGTCTCTGTGCTTCCACAGCTTGCCCCTAAGACAGAAATGTAAAAATGGGCACCTACTTTGAGGCCAAATGGGAGCAACATCAAAAGGGGAGAAAAGCAAAATGGTGCTCACAAGACACTGATCTGCACAGTAAAACAGAATGTTATTTTATACTTATGTTATTTTATACTTATGCAGTTCTCCATTATTTACTAGATCCCCTCCCTCCAGCAGCCACAATCATTTTGTGTAACAGTTTCACCCAAACAATGACCTTTAACTGCAGGACAAATGCAATTCACAGAGCACTAATAACGATGGGAGTATGTGAGCCAACAAAATCTTGAACTCAAAGTGACCATGCAGTACCTGGAAGGTGTCGGCTCAGTCCTGTCCACAATAGCCACTCAAATCCCTCTGCATACCTTTAATAATTTAGATACAGATATACTGTACAAAATACACATGCAATATTTAACCACTGATAGTAGAGGAAACCTAAAAACCAGGGTTTGATAAGAACTTACAATGAACAAGAGAATATTACACAATAATCCGCAAGATATTCATATTTTCCCTCTTTGCTTGGGTCCCATAAAGACCAAATTACCCCATGTCCAAAACTGTACCCAAGAGCTGCATTCAAAAGTATAAAAAAGTTCCTGGGGTGCCAAATAAGGGCTGTGATTGGCTATTTGGTAGCCCCTATATGAACTGACAGCCAACAGTAGGCTCTGTTTGGCAGTGCATCTGGTTTTTATGCAACCACAACTTGCCCCCAAGCCAGAAATTCATAGATAAGCACCTGCTTTGGGGACACTGGGAGCAACATCTAAAGGAGCAGTTGGGGGACCGCTGACATAGACAGTCACTATTTAGTAGACAGGTAGGGGGCAAAATGATATGCAAGATGAGCATATCCATATAGCATTTCTGTCTGCCCTAGGGCGAGTGTGTATCCCATAGTTTACTCAGGAGTAACCAGTTGCTTGTCAGGATTTAGATGCCACCGTTAGCACTGACATTATCACAAAGGATTTAATGATGTCTCCACTGAGCTTGAAAATTCTTCATTTAAAATGTAGGACACGAACGGCCAATTCAGTCATTGGGGTACTTCAAAAACTGTAGTTTTCCTTTTATAGAAGGAGATGTCAAACTGCTAACAAAATGTCTTTTATGTGCGGGGCTTTCATCTTGTGGATAAGCCTAAGTGATACCCCTGTAGTTTCCCTCTGTTAAAGGCAAATTAATCCCAACCACTCGGCCCCTGCTGTGTTCTACAGAATTCTCCAAGTCTCTGACTGAGAAAATCTCATTTTTAGCCCAAGAAACACCTCTCTTATCTGCTTCTGTGACTTGGATCATGCCACTATTAATTACATAATAAACCTTTAATGCCAAGGCTCTGTTAGGCTATTGACCAGGCTGCCCAACGGTTCTCACTCATTAAAAAATGTACTACTTGTGTGAACTTGGGAGCATATTGAGAGAAACATTGGTTCTTTTGTTGTTCAGGCAAAGACTATTGTTCGCTGTCAGGCCCGATCAATTAGCATCATTCACCAATGCTTGTCAGACTGGACCCAGAATACAGAGGGTCAGTCAGATGCTAATTTAGCTACAATTGTGACAGTGTGGTGGGGAGAGAGTTGCACTCGAGGTGTCTTCAGGGTCTTATGAATTAAGCTGCTTGTGTTTTAATGACCCTGTAGAGGTAATTAAAAGCGGTGTCTGCACCTGAAACATAAAACGATTTATTTCTATTTCTAAATCCGCTAACAAACAGAAATTAGGCCCCCAGGGAAAGAGATTGTCAATTTTTAAGTTTATATTAAAAAAAAAGTTCCTTAATTATCTGAGCTCTGAACATGACATTTAGCCGACTGACCCAGTAACTGAAGTAATGCCGACCTGCTACATGTTAAGCGTTTTGCTTGGCTCCTGCTGCTATACTCACTTGTGTCCTTCAGAGATGAAAAGAAGTGGACTTCAGGATTTATGGGTCCATTTGGTCTTAAAACAACACTCAGCAGGGACAGTAATAAAGTCACCGAAGACTGAGATTTATTATGGTCAGAAGAATGACAGGAGAGGATGGAAGTGGTTCTCTAGTTACCTTGTTTTACACACTTGTTCCATTTGTGGCAGAACTAGGCGACTGCAGAGCTAAATAGCAATAGGTTGGTACCGCTATTCTTGCACCTGTCCCAGCCTACCTGGGAGTGCATTATGGAGCCGCTAGTTGGCTATTGCTTGCCAGTTCCTATTCTAACATCTGGCTGAAGCAAGAACCTAAGTAACCCTCAAAACTTGCATTCTATATATATCTATTTATCTATAATCAACTAAATTAGCCAATACAAGGTATCACCTACTCTATATTTTTGAATCTGGCTGTGAATACAGGTACTGTGGGATACATGGCCAGAAACAGGTTGACTAGTGCATACACACTGCCATAAAAACTCTTGGGAAATCATGATACACACACTTTTCAATGATTTACAAAAAAAACAGGGGTCATGTGGGGTGCTGCATTTTTTGTACTGGGGACTCTCTATCCTCTCTAGACTAAAACACATAGTTCCATTTAAATTTAAAAAAGTGAGATTTAATTTAATAAAGCTCAACTTGACACCTGTCCCACACAATATTTCGAGGGAGGTGTGTAACTTAATCCCTTCCTCAATTCTCTATTTTCCCTCTTTTTTATAAAGTATACAATATGTACCCTGTTTCACACCACAAAATGTGTCTTCTCTATTAATTAATTCAATTCATAATTAATGATTAACATTGCCTGAGTTCCTGGGCACCGTACAGTGAAACCCAAAGGCTACACAAATGTTATACAGTGAGTTAGCCTCCTGCCCTGATAGGTGGTTCTTTGTGCAATGCTGTAAACTGAAAGGCATAAAACAAGCTATACATGTACACTAAACATGTACAACAAAGTACGTTATTAAAATTAGTAAACTGTGTACAATGCACATTTACATCTATATATATATTTATATATAAAGTTTGTTATATATATATTGTTTGTTCCTGCTCCCTCCTTTCCCAGGCTGTAACAGAGGAGCCGGCAGTATTCAGTATACTGTAGGATTGAGACCAATCAGCGGCTAGGCTGACCTGATAGGGAACTAAAGCATCAAGAATGCTTTTGTGGCTGAATGGAAGCCAAGCCCGCCAACAATGTCCCAGAGTAGAGGATATTATAGCAGCACTTTGGTCTTTGACCTTTTTTAACCCAACTTAACTATGTAACTATAACTTATTGTGATACTAAAATCTACAATTAGTATTGATATTGGTACATATAGTATAGTTTATGTATGTGAGTGTATAGATAAGTCGGTATGGGTCTGTATGTGAGTGTATAGATAGGTCAGTGTGGGTCTGTATGTGAATGTATAGATAGGTCAGTATGGGTCTGTATGTGAGTGGATAGATAGGTCAGTATGGGTCTGTATGTGAGTGTATAGATAGGTCAGTATGGGTCTGTATGTGAGTGTATAGATAGGTCAGTATGGGTCGGTATGTGAGTGGATAGATAGGTCAGTGTGGGTCTGTATGTGAGTGGATAGATAGATCAGTGTGGGTCTGTATGTGAGTGTATAGATAGGTCAGTGTGGGTCTGTATGTGAGTGGATAGATAGATCAGTGTGGGTCTGTATGTGAGTGGATAGATAGGTCAGTGTGGGTCTGTATGTGAGTGGATAGATAGATCAGTGTGGGTCTGTATGTGAGTGGATAGATAGGTCAGTATGGGTCTGTATGTGAGTGGATAGATAGGTCAGTGTGGGTCTGTATGTGAGTGTATAGATAGGTCAGTGTGGGTCTGTATGTGAGTGTATAGATAGGTCAGTGTGGGTCTGTATGTGAGTGGATAGATAGGTCAGTGTGGGTCTGTATGTGAGTGTATAGATAGGTCAGTGTGGGTCTGTATGTGAGTGTATAGATAGGTCAGTATGGGTCTGTATGTGAGTGTATAGATAGGTCAGTATGGGTCTGTATGTGAGTGTATAGATAGGTCAGTGTAGGTCTGTATGTGAGTGGATAGATAGGTCAGTGTGGGTCTGTATGTGAGTGTATAGATAGGTCAGTGTGGGTCTGTATGTGAGTGGATAGATAGGTCAGTATGGGTCGGTATGTGAGTGGATAGATAGGTCAGTGTGGGTCTGTATGTGAGTGGATAGATAGGTCAGTGTGGGTCTGTATGTGAGTGTATAGATAGGTCAGTGTGGGTATGTATGTGAGTGTATAGATAGGTCAGTGTGGGTCTGTATGTGAGTGTATAGATAGGTCAGTGTGGGTCTGTATGTGAGTGTATAGATAGGTCAGTGTGGGTTTATGTATGTGAGTGTGTAGATAGGTCAGTATGGGTCTGTATGTGAGTGTATAGATAGGTCAGTATGGGTCTGTATGTGAGTGTATAGATAGGTCAGTATGGGTCTGTATGTGAGTGTATAGATAGGTCAGTATGGGTCTTTATGTGAGTGGATAGATAGGTCAGTATGGGTCTGTATGTGAGTGGATAGATAGGTCAGTATGGGTCTGTATGTGAGTGGATAGATAGGTCAGTGTGGGTCTGTATGTGAGTGGATAGATAGGTCAGTGTGGGTCTGTATGTGAGTGGATAGATAGGTCAGTGTGGGTCTGTATGTGAGTGGATAGATAGGTCAGTGTGGGTCTGTATGTGAGTGGATAGATAGGTCAGTGTGGGTCTGTATGTGAGTGGATAGATAGGTCAGTATGGGTCTGTATGTGAGTGGATAGATAGGTCAGTGTGGGTCTGTATGTGAGTGGATAGATAGGTCAGTATGGGTCTGTATGTGAGTGGATAGATAGGTCAGTGTGGGTCTGTATGTGAGTGGATAGATGGGTCAGTGTGGGTCTGTATGTGAGTGGATAGATAGGTCAGTATGGGTCTGTATGTGAGTGGATAGATAGGTCAGTATGGGTCTGTATGTGAGTGGATAGATAGGTCAGTGTGGGTCTGTATGTGAGTGGATAGATAGGTCAGTATGGGTCTGTATGTGAGTGGATAGATGGGTCAGTGTGGGTCTGTATGTGAGTGGATAGATAGGTCAGTATGGGTCTGTATGTGAGTGGATAGATAGGTCAGTGTGGGTCTGTATGTGAGTGGATAGATAGGTCAGTATGGGTCTGTATGTGAGTGGATAGATAGGTCAGTATGGGTCTGTATGTGAGTGTATAGATAGGTCAGTGTGGGTCTGTATGTGAGTGGATAGATGGGTCAGTGTGGGTCTGTATGTGAGTGGATAGATAGGTCAGTATGGGTCTGTATGTGAGTGGATAGATAGGTCAGTGTGGGTCTGTATGTGAGTGTATAGATAGGTCAGTATGGGTCTGTATGTGAGTGGATAGGTCAGTGTGGGTCTGTATGTGAGTGGATAGATAGGTCAGTATGGGTCTGTATGTGAGTGGATAGATAGGTCAGTATGGGTCTGTATGTGAGTGTATAGATAGGTCAGTGTGGGTCTGTATGTGAGTGGATAGATAGGTCAGTGTGGGTCTGTATGTGAGTGGATAGATAGGTCAGTATGGGTCTGTATGTGAGTGGATAGATAGGTCAGTGTGGGTCTGTATGTGAGTGGATAGATAGGTCAGTATGGGTCTGTATGTGAGTGGATAGATAGGTCAGTATGGGTCTGTATGTGAGTGGATAGATAGGTCAGTGTGGGTCTGTGTGTGAGTGTATAGATAAGTCGGTATGGGTTTGTGTGTGCTGGGTTCACCTGGAAGGGTGGAACATGATGGTCTTTTTTTGACCCAACTTAACTAAGTTACTATGTAATTATAGCAAAAGAAGGTACAACTTATTATTAATGCCCTTAGTTTGGGAATGAGATGTTAAAAGTCCAGATACATTTGGTAATATACTGTAGATTATATGCAAAGGCCCAGACTAAGTGCTAGGGATTTAAATGTAACCAATGTTCTAGGTGTGAACAGTGCCAAAGGGGCAACAGGGTGAAACGTGATACCAATAGCATTACACATACTAAGCACATATGAATGAATACCATGGAAATTGTCATATCCCTGCTTGAACAATGAAGTCTAGTTTCTGTAAATCATGTAGCCCCTTCCTAATTCCCACAAGCAGCACTGCTATCCTACTTCATGGCTGAAATCTGCTCTTTCAACTTTGTAGGCTTTAAAACTGTCTTTGGAATGGAATGAAGGAAAGAAGAAAAGAATATATATATTTTAACACATATAATTTTGCTATACGGTCCCAAGTCTGCTGGTTAATAGCTGAGGCTATTGGGCATCATGTAAAACAATAAGCCATCTATAGGTAATGGTTAACCATTCAGCCACCAGTGCTGTACTGGGAAGTCTGGAATTTGTCATGTGCGCTCAGTCTTAAAATGGAACAGCTGTTGTAAAACCCCACTGACATGTCCCCTATCTCCGTAGCACTGACAGTCATATCACCGGAGCTTATTGCAAAATCCCTCAAAAAAGTGAAAACAGAAAAGAAATACAGTCTCAATAGGATAAGATTTCATAGAAAGGAGGCAACAAATGACAGTCTAAAACAATGGCAAATCTTGGAATTATTATTATCCCTTATTGTCCATCATTCCTAACGCTCCCTGCTGTAGCGGAGCTTACAATCAAATGTCTCTCCCACATGTACTAGTGGCAAAAGCATATTTAAAAGAACAGTTCAGTGTAAAAATCAAACTGAGTAAAATAGACTGCGCAATATAAAAATATTTGTAATATAGTTAGTTGGGCAAAAATGTAATCTATAAAGGCTGGAGTGGGCAGATGTCTAACATAATAGCCAGAACACTACTTCCTGCTTTACAGCTGTCTAACCTCTTAGTTAGTCAGTGACTTCAGGGGGGCCCACAAGGGACATAACTGCTGTTAGTTTGTGAGCACGCAGGTCAGATTCAAATGCAAACTAACTGAGCAGTTATGTACCATATGGTCCCCCTCAAGTCACTGATTGGCTACTGACTGCTAACAGCTTAGTGAGCTGAAAAGGAAGAAGTAGAGTTCTGGCTATTATGTTAGACACTGTCCAGTATTTATAGATTACATTTTTGCCCAACTAACTATATAGAAAACATTTTTTTATTTGCACAGTATTTTACCCAGTTTCATTTTTACACTGAACTGAACCCCTGAACACTGTAGGTGTCTATAAAAAATATATTGCATAAAACAGCTCATGTGCTAAACCCTGCTTCATCTAAATGAACCATTTTCATAAAAATATACTTTTTTAGTAGTATGTGCAATTGATTAATGCTAAATGGAAAATTGCCATTTTAAGTACTAAGGGCCGCCTCCTGGGGTCATACAATTCATTGTGCACACAGATAAACCAAGAGCACACATACATGCTAGGCCCCATCAGCCAATTAATTATCCTGTTACAGTCAGAGCTGCATTATTTCCTGTCAGCTGATCTCTGAGGGAGCACCCAGCCCATCACTAAATGGCGGCTCAAGGGAAAAGATGTAAAAGGACAATATTTACTGATATATATATTCCAGTTTGGTAAGGTTCTTTAATAGGTCACTTAATATGATATAAACTATTTTGGGGGTATAATTTGCTTTTAACCTGTTCGTATATTTTCGGGTGTGTGAAAACTTATGTAGACACAGAAGATACAGTCTAGCTCTTTCCAGTACTTATAAAAATGACTTATCAGAAGATCTGATTTCTTTTTTGTTTTCAAGCGTTTGTTGATGTCTTCAGACATCTCCTGCAAGAACAATCTCTCTCTGATTTGGTCACAAATCTATTATGTTTATCAGAACATTCAATAGATGCTCTGAAACAAAAGTAGGGGACTTTATTTTTATGGTGATTTAATATCCCTCCCTTGTATTTATTTCAATTTAGTTCCACTACTTGGATTGGCCATGTAATTCTATCAACTCCACCAACAGGCGCTAGAGCCTCTCCGGAGGAGACAAAAGCCAGGCTTAGTCTTCTGACCCCTAGAGAGGACATTACGGAGCCTGCAGCTCCTGCTAAATGGAGCAGGAATAATTCTGAGTGATAGATAAAATAATTACAATGAAAGCCAGTGATTTTGATGGAGAAGTGCAACAGCTGTTTTTGTGCAGCGGGTCCAGCTGCAATAATCCAAACTGAGACTTGCAGCAGACTAACAGCATGGCTTTCACAGGGAAATGGAATAGCCATTAGTACTAGAACTTACAATTGGACTCCATTTAGTAATAGCAATCACCCTATCAACATTCCTGATTAAAGTCATTTTTGCCACCCCCTGTTATGGCAGGCCCAACCCTATAGAGCGGGACTATCCCACCCAAAGGTCCAAGCCCACTGTGTTATTTTGTGTTCTGGAAATAACCATTGGCCTCTCATATTTTGGCCTTCCTGACATGCTGTGGTTGCAGGAGTATAAATACCTTAGGGCAGGGGTACATGGGGAGATTAGTTGCCCCGGCATACACGTCGCTACTACGGGCGACTGCGGGACATTGCAGCAATGTGTATGCAATCCCATCAGCGATTTGCATTCTAGCTGGTGGGATGGCATTGCAGGGAGATTAGTCGCCCGTGACAATGAAGATTTGTCGCTGGGCGACTGATCTCCCTGTGTGCCCCTGCCCTTAGAGGCAAAGGAGTGCAAGTGCAAGAAGCAGAAAAGTAGACGTTTTCACCTACTTTTGGTGCAGACACCCTGGTCATACCCTGAATAGGGTTAACTGGCAAGAATGCAGCCCGTTCAAACTGATTCACTCATTACTATGAGCACATGCTTTTATAAGGTTTAGCCTTGACAAAAGAATATTTTTTATTGTTGCCTTTGTATTTTAATGCACTGATTCCCTTGTTGCTTTCTTATTATTATTTCGTACAGCAGCTACTCCTATTTATATTGGAATTATTTCAGGTTCCTCTAGTCTAGAACATCTTTATACAAAACAAACCTTCAGAAGGTGCATCAGAAACTGACTGCAGTGAACTAGAGTTATTACAATGAAATAGAAGGGGCTGATTTATCAAGATTCAAATTCCGATTTGACCATGATTCATTTTTATTTGTGTCAAAACTCATGAATTCAGAACTCCAATGGGCGATATTTATATAGGGCAAAGAACTCAAAACACTGGAATGTAAAACTTTGCCAACTAAAAGCTTGCGAAGTCATTTATTCAATTCAAGTTTTTTGAGGTTTTTTTGAGAGTTTGTAGAGCCACTGAAAATGATGAATAGAATGTGAATTCGCTGCAATCAAGGTTTTTTTTCACAATTTTATTCAATCGAGTTTTTTATTGAATAAGCAGAAATTCGAGTTTGGTAAAACTTTAAGTTTTTTTTTTAATTAAGGGGCCAATCTACTAAAGTTGCTTTCTTTTTACCGCACATTTTTCACCATTTAATATGAGTCAAAGCTGTAAATGTAAAAATATGCCATCTAAAAGCTATTGAGGCCCTGCAGAAATCAATGGCAGCAGTCCAAGGCAATATTTTTGTGTTCCTTTTACTTGAGATATTGAGTTTTTCATATTTTTTTGTGTGCTATTTAAGTGGTGTAGCATTCACAATTTGAAGTTTTTGTTTGTTTTTTTAAACAAATTTACACATCTGCTGGACTTTTTGTTGTGGTTTTTAACAGGGCTGTGGAGTCGGTAAATAAATTCTCCGACTCTGACTCCTCAGTTTCTGATACTTCCGACTCCGACTCCACGACTCCGACTCCTCTGTTTTTAATATGCTAGTGTATTTTATACATTCATACAGTCAATGAAAAGCTTCATGGTCACTCAATGTGTTCGTTTATGCACTGCGTGCATTGGGATTTATTCTTATAGCAGAGAAGTAATTAATTATGACTGTTTGGGAATTGGGACATTTAAACTTGCTTTATTTTATTTTTTTTATTCCCATTTAAATTTAGTAGGAGTCGGAGTTGGTTCATTTTTTGCCGACTCCGACTCCAGGTACCCAAAATTGCCTCCGACTCCGACTCCAACTCCACAGCCCTGGTTTTTAAGATGAATGAGTAGACATTTGTGCATTTTTAAAAAGTGAGTGTAGTAGAAAAAACTTCTAAAATGACACAAATCTGAATGACAGTCAATAGGCCTCCACAATTCCCAAATTCAAATAAAAAAAAAATGCGCCTCCATTTGTCTGCCTTTTTGCCACACAGATGGGCCTATATTTAACAGACATACAGTTCAACTTGACTAGGGGTGAATACAAATGGCAATGAAAAAATGTATTTCAGGAGTTTGTGCTGGTAATTGTGTGATTTGTCTCGTGTTACAACAACTTTCCAGTCACATGAGAAATCTGACACAGGTTGTCACTTGTTATGATCTCTAATGAGACCTCCACTAACTCCGTGTCATCTGGAAGATAATAACTTGTAAGACCTTGTTCATTGTTACTGTTGGGTGTGAAGGACAATACAATCTCTGAAATACCAGGGCTGGATCATTATCTCCATGATGACATGGAATGAGCGTCTGTATAATCTCACAAGCCTCTCTGTAGCTGGGACCATGGCCAGTGATATCCGGCTAGTGTTTACATGGGGGAATTTATTACTGCATTTGCCAGTTCGGATGGGGAAATTCACAAATCATGTGTATGTTTTTCTTCCATACCCATAGAAACTAAGCAAAATTTCGGTTTTCTTTTTTTTCTTTTTTGCAGTCAACCAATCACAGAAGTTGCTGAAAAGCCACTGTAAACATTGAATGTGCAATTTAGTGATTTGCAACATAGATGTATTAGCTAAACTAATATGTCCATGGAACTGTTGAGCAACTGCTGGGGATTAAAGTCACTTGGAAGATCACATCTGGTAGATGGATTTTCAATAGGCCAGCCCTGTTCTACATTATATTATACCCTACCTCCCCCAGCCCAAATGCCCTGGGGCAAGTAGGACATAGAAGGCATCTGCTGTGGAGCCTGAGTCTCAGAGGAGAACCTTAGGCTGAAAACAGCTTCAGTAAAAGGTAAATGTACTACATTACAGGTAGATATTTTGGGGTTGATTCACTAAAGTGCGTTAAAACGAGCGATATTTATAGCATGCGGTTAAAATTTTAGCAATTCTTATTTTTCGTGACTTAACGCACAATTCACTAAAAGGATACTTGCGTTAATTTAGACGCAACGTTGTTTGCGTTATTTTACGTCACAATGATCGTTTTTCTTGCTTTATTTTTCGCGCGTGCGTTAATTCCCGCTGCACGCGTTATATTTCGCTGCTTGCTATATTAGCGCACGATTTACGTAACCATTACGTCCGTAAAACTACTTTTCTGAAAATGCCCATTTCCCTACAAACTGGAGGCTGCATCACTCTGGGGCCAACACAGACTTGAATAAATCCCACTGCAAAGTCCATATTGTGTTGCCAAAAACTCACCAACCGCAATTTTCTTTAAGTACCGCCTGCCCCAAGAAGGTGTTAATATTCGCACATACTCATGCGATATTTAGCGTGTTTAACGCTTCATATGTGTTAGTGAATCATGCGTTAGTACTACTTCTATTTGGTAATTAACGCAATGCATTAAAATTAACACCTTGCGATGATGTGTTATTTAGCCCATGGGATATGCGTCTTAACGCATGCGAAAAGCATGCGATAACGCTTATCGCACTTTAGTGAATCAGCGCCTTTGTGTTTAAGGTTTGAACTTCATGGACATTAGTCTCTCTTTCAAGCTTAACTAATATGTTACATGTCAGGAATGTCTAACCATAAGTCTTCCAGCCTTTATGAACTACAATTTTAGTTGTCAGTGACAACGGGTTCACCTTAAATTTAACTTTTATCATGATGTACAGCAGGGATCCCAAACCTTTTTTACTCACGAGCCACAGTCAAATGTAAAAAGACTTGGAGAGCAACACAAGCATCATAAAAGTTCATGGAGGAGCCAAATAAGGGTTAAGATTGGCTATTAGGGGCCTCTATGCACACTAACAGCTTACAGGGGGCTTTATTTGGTAGGAAATCTTGTTTTTTTCAACAAAACTTGCCCCCAAGTCAGGAATTCAAAAATAACTCCCTGGTTTGGGGGCACTGAGAGCAACATCCAAGGGGTTGGGGAGCAACATGTTGGGGATTGGGGAGCAATCACTGATGTAGAAAGTGATAATCTCAGACTTCTTGTTCAACTCAACAGTTTAAAATTTCAGCACCTATCTGGTTGCTTGGGTCTAAATTACCGTAGCAACCAGGCAGTGGTTTGAATGACAGACTGAAATATGAGACATGGGCAGGGACTGAATTTTGAATAAGTAATAAAAAGTAACAGTTACAATAGGTTTTTCCCTGCTGAGGTCAGTGACCCCCATTTGAAAGCGGAAAGAGTAAGAAGAATAAAAAAAAGAATAAAAAATGAAGACCAAATGAAAAGTTGCTTAGAACTGGCCATTCTATAACATACTAAATGTTAACTTAAAGGTGAACCACCCCTTTAACATCTTGAGGCTTCTATTTTCTAACTCTAAGGGTAAATGTTATCCAAATTGTCATTTTCTGCAATTTTTTTCGACAAAAAAGTGATCAAGTTGAGCTACAATCAGACCCAAGGAAAGATATTATCAGCAATTAAGTTATTTTATTTTGCAATGCAATTTTGGTTGCATCAAGCTTTTTTTCCAGTGATTAATGTAATCAAGGTTTTCTTAATTTGAGTATTTACGTACACATGGAGGCAACTGAGAACAAACTGCGATAGTTAAACAAACAATGGAATTTAATAAATTAATAATTTTTATTTATGTACTGAAAATGATGAAGTTTTCCCTCTGTTATGTGTCCTTCCATAATTAGACAAAGGCCAAATCTGAGATATTACATGGCTACCCAGACTTCCCAGGTTCAGTCCCTTCTCCCCACAGAAGTGTAATGTCAGCAGGGAGCCTGCCATTTGTAGCATTGTTATCCTCTTAAATCCTCAAAAGACTAGAATGTAGAAACATGTCAACTGACAGATTAACTATGGGCAGCTCGTAGGGAAGACAGAAGATAAGCGTGACTTGGAACAGATGTGGCTTCCTACTGGGAATGGCCAAAGCCACATTCCCACAAAAACAATTAGCGAACAAATATGTATTTAGCTTTAGACTATTAATACACTGAGAAAAAGTAAATACGTTATCACTTTCATATTATTATAGTCAGTTAGGAATGTGGAGAACTAGATATAATGAGCGGGCCAGCAGTACAAGTTGATCCAGGGACTGGTCCAATTGCCATCTTGGAATCAGGAAGGAATTTTTTCCCCTCTGCGGCAAATTAGAGAGGCTTCAGATGGGGTTTTTGCCTTCCTCTGGATCAACTAGCAGTTAGGCAGGTTATATATAGGCATTATGGTTGAACTTGATGGACATGTGAATTTTTTCAACCCAACTTACTATGTTACTATGTAGTTCTACCACCACCTGCACAGTATGAGTTATACATTGTAGTTAGGACTTTTGTACAGTAAGTTACATGCTCCATGCAGACCCGGGACACAGGGTTGACTATTAGGTGAAGAAATGACTGGATACAGGTCCCCTAAGTGCTACATAAATTCTACCAGTTGTTTTAAAGAGGATGTAACCTATAAATAATGAATTCATATAGACAGGGAGGCTTATTTTCAAATTTCTGAATTTTAGGCTGATGCCAGGCGAGGCGTAGGGCAGATATTTTAGGCAAGCGGAAAAGCACTTGCTGAAAATTCCGCCCTACGCCTGCTACTTGTGCCTGCACTGGAATGAATGGAATACGCTCAGGTGCAGGCACATGTAGCCGAAATATGCATAAAAATGCGAGACTTTCAAACTCTCACGTTTTCATGCGTATTTCGGCTACATTTGCCTGCACCTGAGCGTATTCCATTCATTCGGGTGCAGGCACATGTAGGAGGCATAGGGCGGAATTTTCAGCAAGCGCTTTTCCGCTTGCCTAAACTATCCGCCCTACATCTCGTCTGCCATCAGCCTAAGATTGACTTTTTTAATAATAAACTCAACATTTTACCATAACTTTATTAACTGAACATAAAAATCTTGATTGAATTAAACCTTAAAAGAAAATCTGAATGCACTGAATTCATATTCTACGCATCATTTTCAATGGGTTCCCAAACGCCCCCAAAAAACTCCAACATTTTGCATACATTTTGCCCCTCTGACATCTAAATGAAGGCATTTAGATGCCAAAGTTTTACTTACGGGTGTTTTCAATTTACTTTCACTTAATAAATACTGTATATTCAATTTTTGGAAACTATAATTCCAATGTGGGAGTTTTTGCACAAAAAATCTGAATTGCCGAAAAAAGTAAACTTCAAACATTGATCTGCCCCAGTGTGGTGCTTCCCTAAGCGCTCATGCTATATATGTGGGGACGTAATGGGTCGCTAATGGAAAAAGCAGTTTCAGCGGGACTAAAAAGCCACATTGCAAAGAATGTTGCCTTTGTGTGAATGTAAAATACCTTTTTGCGAACCCTCAGCAATCGCTGAGTACAGTTTAATTGAGCAGTGCAGCAGGGTTTAGTGTGCCTTTAATCTGCAAGAATTTCAGAAAACAATAAAAACAGCAAATTAAAGTAAATTGCATATTAGAATTCTTGTGGATCCCGTATGGCATTACATGCATATAGACTACTCCGTGTGGGTAACGAGAGACTAAACTATTACACATTTGTATTTGATTGTCAGCCTGGAGCTTTCAGCGCAGAACCAAATATCAAACACATTTAAAGCACAAGACAGCGCTCAGTCAGGCCCTAGGCCCCATGTAGTAAGACAGCCCTATAAATTACCAATATAACTCTGTTTAAAGTAAGAAACAGATGCTTAGAGAGAGTTTAAACAGGTGACGCAGGAGAGAATCCTGAAAATAGTTGCAGAAGTGAGGTGCCCGCGAATGAAAGGAGGAAAGCCTGTAATGAGTTATTGAGGCGTTAGGCAGATCTTAGCTAATTACAGTGTAATCTGAAGTCTCCTCTGGCCCCATCATAATGGAAGAAGGGAGCTAAGGTCCAATTATTCTCTCCTTGTTAAGCTCCATTTCTTTCCTTCAACTTGGGTGCAATTTACATCAAAATAACTTTAAAGAGAACAACACAAAACTCCAGACTTTCACTATATCTAAAAGGAGGTTTGCGACACACAGATCTCTATGTAGTGAGTTTCTCATCATGACTAAAGCGACAGTTTGACTGGAGGGGGTTGATTTAAAGAGACACTGTTATCAGAATCAGAAGTCAATGACAAGAACCCTCTCTCCTCAATGTTTCTACTGATTACGCCCCTTAATAGGGTGGTTCGACTTTACGGTAGCTTTTAGTTATAGAATGGCTCATTCGTAGCAACTGTTCTGGTTCTTTCAATTGGGGGTCGCTGACCCCAGCAGCCGAAAAGGATTGCTCTGTGAGTCCACAATTTTATTGTTATTGTTACTTTTTATTACTTACCTTTCTATTCAGTCCCCCTCCTATTTGTATTCTAGTCTCTTATTCAAACCACTGCCTGGTTTCTGGGATAAACTGGAACATAGCAAGTGGGTATCTGATGATATTTAAGGATATCTAAGACCCTAGCAACCAGATAGCTGCTGTAAATCCAGACTGGAGAGCTGCTGAACAGAAAACTAAAGCATTCCAAAACCAAAAATAACAAAAAATAAAGACCAATTGCAAATTGTCTCAGAATATTACTATCTATATCATACCCTTCCCATTGTTGTCAATGAAAAGACGGGATCTTAACCACTGTTTTAAACAAATTGCGGCATAATTCTGGTGCACTGGGGCTTTTAATGCTGGTTTCTGACACTCAGGGGCACATTTACTAATCGACGAATCCGAATCCCGAATGGGAAAAAAATCAGATTGAAAACGAAAATGTTGCGACTTTATCGTCGCCGTCGAGTTTTTTCGTATTTTGCGTGGTTTTTTCGTCGCCGTCACGACTTTATCGTATTTTGCGCAACTTTTTCGTTGCCGTCGCGATTTTTTCGTATTGAGCAATTGTAAACGGCGGAAAAACCAATCCGATTTTTTCGCGACGGTGACGAAAAAGTCGCGGAAAATATACGATAAAGTCATAATGGCGACGGAAATATTGCAGGACATACGAAAAAGTTGCGACGGCGATGAAAAAGTAGCAAAAATATTGATCATTACGAAAAAACGCGTTTGGACGCTTTCGGTCCGTTCGTGCATTAGTAAATCTGCCCCTCAGTTTTGAGATAATTCATGCATACAACACAAGCAAGCCTGCAAAATGCACAAGGTAAATTTATAGGAGAAATTATAGGAAAATGTATTACACTGAGGTAGTGCTGGGCGGTATACCGGTTTAACCGGTATACCGGTTTTTTAAAAAATAACGATATGATTTTTGAACATACCGCTATACCGGTATGCGCGCCTCCTGCAGTTTTTCTCCAATTACATCCGGGTTGCGCCCGTGCGTACGTGACGTCGGCGCTCATGTGACGTCATCGCGCACGCGACGTCGCTAGGACGCATCGCTGGAGCTGGAGGAACCACAAGTTGGGCAAGTTGGGCTGGGGGGGTTGTGGCTGGTGCTGGGGGGGTTGTGGCTGGGGCTGGGGCTGGGGGGGTTGTGGCTGGGGTTGGGGGGGTTGTGGCTGGGGTTGGGGGGGTTGTGGCTGGGGCTGGGGGGGCTGGGGTTGGGGGGGCTGGGGTTGTGGCTGGGGGGGTTGTGGCTGGGGGGGTTGGGGGGCTGGGGTTGGTGTTGTTGGGGGGGGGCGCTGGGGTTGTGGGGGGGGTGGGGGGGCCACCAATACTTATTATTTATTTTTTATTTATATACCGTCAAATACCGTGATACCGATATAATTTTGAAAAATACCGTGATATAAATTTTTGGTCATACCGCCCAGCTCTACACTGAGGTGTTACCAGCAACTGGGAAAATACAGACAAAGGAACTGAGTACCCAGAAATGATATTACGGGATGCTTTATAGATAGGCACCTCGCACCTACGCAACCCAGCTATTTCATTTAATATAAAGCCCAGTAAATTTGAAATATAATTTAGGCAGAAGGCAAATGTGTATTTTCAATCCTATGCTAAAAGTAATATGATTTAAAAGAGTCCTCAAAGGCCGCTCAAGACAAAAAAGTGCCCAGCTGTGCTCATAATCCCACGGTTTCAGCACGGCAAGAACAAAGGCGACTCCCAAGAATGTGATGTGCCTCCATCTCCTGGGGTGGAACAAAGCCTTAGCATCATAAATGCACCCAGGGCCCAAGAGGTTAAATTCAGCCTGATGAAGTGAGTGCTTTTGGCACATCTGTAACCAATCGCACGTGTCCAACCACGTAACTACAATTGTTATTAGCCGCAGCGACAAGAAAGGGAAAATGAAAATAAGATGTGCTGGACATTCACCTTGCAACACAGCAGCATTCAGGGATGTTTCTTGCTTTAAAATTTACGACTCTGGAAATTATACTATGGTTTATATTTAAGGGATTCGCAGCCTTAGGGGATACAGCTTGTGTGGAGCTCTCAGAGCCAAGCCTTGCACTGTTTAAGAAATCAGTTTTTGACTTATTGCTGAGGAATAGAATTCAATGTAATAGACTGCTAGGGGAGATACTAGAGAGGAGCTGTCTCACCTCATGGCACAGGGGCTCGGGTGCAAGGCTGGACGATTAACCTCAGCTTTATTATCCTTTATTATTATTGTATCATCTTACTATGCGCTTATTACGGGCAATAACCTGTAGAACATGTGCTGTAGGTATCTTCCAGGCCATCTAAATACTGAATCCAGTAACAAAGAACTCAAATGCAGTCATCTCAAACAAACTAGGCGCTTACTCTTGCCCAAAATAGAATCCTCAGGAACCATTTGCACCAATTAGTGATTCGCGGTGAAATTCTGCATTTTGCCATTGGCTAATTTTTTGCCATTTCCCAGCAGTTTTTCAGCAGTTTTTTGAATTTTTCTGCAGGTTCACTTATTACTAGCACCAATGCCAGGTTCCAGTGACTGGACAGGGTTTGACCTGAACTGAAGGCAGTATTGCAAACAAGGAGGGCTTGGGTCCTGAGGTGCAACACAAATGTATATCTATACCATGTGGGTCACAGTATTACACTTAGGGGCCCATTTATCAATGTACGATTGAGTCCCGCAACTTTTTTGTACTTTGCGACAATTTGTGCGACAAAATCATATTTGTCGCAACAGGTACGAAAGTTTCAGATTCATTCAAGTTTCGGTATCGTGACTTTCCTTGGGCCAGGTTGGAGCTGCAGAGTGCCATTGAGCCCTATGGGAGACTTTCCTTGGGCCGGGTTGGAGCTGCAGAGTGCCATTGAGCCCTATGGGAGACTTTCCTTGGGCCGGGTTGGAGCTGCAGAGTGCCATTGAGCCCTATGGGAGACTTTCCTTGGGCCGGGTTGGAGCTGCAGAGTGCCATTGAGCCCTATGGGAGACTTTCCTTGGGCCAGGTTGGAGCTGCAGAGTGCCATTGAGCCCTATGGGAGACTTTCCTTGGGGCAGGTTGGAGCTGCAGAGTGCCATTGAGCCCTATGGGAGACTTTCCTTGGGCCGGGTTGGAGCTGCAGAGTGCCATTGAGCCCTATGGGAGACTTTCCTTGGGCCGGGTTGGAGCTGCAGAGTGCCATTGAGCCCTATGGGAGACTTTCCTTGGGCCGGGTTGGAGCTGCAGAGTGCCATTGAGCCCTATGGGAGACTTTCCTTGGGCCGGGTTGGAGCTGCAGAGTGCCATTGAGCCCTATGGGAGACTTTCCTTGGGCCAGGTTGGAGCTGCAGAGTGCCATTGAGCCCTATGGGAGACTTTCCTTGGGGCAGGTTGGAGCTGCAGAGTGCCATTGAGCCCTATGGGAGACTTTCCTTGGGCCGGGTTGGAGCTGCAGAGTGCCATTGAGCCCTATGGGAGACTTTCCTTGGGCCGGGTTGGAGCTGCAGAGTGCCATTGAGCCCTATGGGAGACTTTCCTTGGGGCAGGTTGGAGCTGCAGAGTGCCATTGAGCCCTATGGGAGACTTTCCTTGGGCCGGGTTGGAGCTCAGAGTGCCATTGAGCCCTATGGGAGACTTTCCTTGGGGCAGGTTGGAGCTGCAGAGTGCCATTGAGCCTTATGGGAGACTTTCCTTGGGGCAGGTTGGAGCTGCAGAGTGCCATTGAGCCCTATGGGAGACTTTCCTTGGGCCGGGTTGGAGCTGCAGAGTGCCATTGAGCCCTATGGGAGACTTTCCTTGGGCCGGGTTGGAGCTGCAGAGTGCCATTGAGCCCTATGGGAGACTTTCCTTGGGCCGGGTTGGAGCTGCAGAGTGCCATTGAGCCCTATGGGAGACTTTCCTTGGGCCGGGTTGGAGCTGCAGAGTGCCATTGAGCCCTATGGGAGACTTTCCTTGGGCCGGGTTGGAGCTGCAGAGTGCCATTGAGCCCTATGGGAGACTTTCCTTGGGCCGGGTTGGAGCTGCAGAGTGCCATTGAGCCCTATGGGAGGCTTTCCTTGGGCCGGGTTGGAGCTGCAGAGTGCCATTGAGCCCTATGGGAGAATTTCCTTGGGCCGGGTTGGAGCTGCAGAGTGCCATTGAGCCCTATGGGAGACTTTCCTTGGGCCGGGTTGGAGCTGCAGAGTGCCATTGAGCCCTATGGGAGGCTTTCCTTGGGCCGGGTTGGAGCTGCAGAGTGCCATTGAGCCCTATGGGAGACTTTCCTTGGGCCGGGTTGGAGCTGCAGAGTGCCATTGAGCCCTATGGGAGACTTTCCTTGGGCCGGGTTGGAGCTGCAGAGTGCCATTGAGCCCTATGGAAGACTTTCCTTGGGCCGGGTTGGAGCTGCAGAGTGCCATTGAGCCCTATGGGAGACTTTCCTTGGGCCGGGTTGGAGCTGCAGAGTGCCATTGAGCCCTATGGGAGACTTTCCTTGGGACGGGTTGGAGCTGCAGAGTGCCATTGAGCCCTATGGGAGACTTTCCTTGGGCCGGGTTGGAGCTGCAGAGTGCCATTGAGCCCTATGGGAGACTTTCCTTGGGCCGGGTTGGAGCTGCAGAGTGCCATTGAGCCCTATGGGAGACTTTCCTTGGGACAGGTTGGAGCTGCAGAGTGCCATTGAGCCCTATGGGAGGCTTCCAAAATCATGCACTGAAGGGTCAATGTTAAAAAGGTGTTTGCGCCATTTACGATTGTTTGGATACGAAAATTTTGTAACTTTCGGATCGTTCCACTATATTTTCATACAAGCTTGACGTGACTTTTCACAAAATTAAAGCACATCATAAATTCTCGTATTTAATGCGAATTGTCGCAAATTGACTTGTAACTCGTACTTTAATGAATCGGCCCCCAAATCTAACTTGTGCACTTCAATCACTTAGAAGAGAAATGTAGGTGTCTATGCCCAGTTCTGTAGTGTCTTCTACTTATTTTCCAGTATATTAAGACATTATATTGTCTTAATATTGAGTACTAGCAGATAAGTGTTCCCTTATAAAAAGGCATTCCTAACATACACCCTTTCCCTCACTGGGGTATTGTTGTGACTGGCCAAACTAAAGCCCTATCTGAAGTCTTTCTAGTGACCACGCTAACTGGAAGGCTGCTCATGGTATAACTCATTCTGTCTTATCAGTTGGGTCTATGGCAGGGACTTTGTCTAGATAAGAAGGAACCAAGCACACCAGTAACCTAGAACAGCCATTAGGAGCATCTGTATCTCCAATGAGCTAAACATGGCTTTCAGTCTTCACTATAAGCAGCAGGCTGTACCTACAGGTGACTTCCATGCATGCCATACAACCTGCACCCTGTAGTTCAGTTTTTTAGAGGTTTATGCTAAGTTCTGGAGAAATACGGCACAGAAGGTTAAAGTATGGAACAATATATGAAGTAGATGCATAGGAAAGAAGCAAACTATTTATATGGAGAATTTTCTGACCTTTATCATCCGCTGTACACATAAAACATGAAGAATCATATTCAGAGAAAAAGCACCCACTGAACACTTTTAGGAATAGCAATGACATCTATATTGGAAACCTAAAGTGCAACATGAACATTATAAGCTTTGTGAGAAACAACAGCAGGAGAACAGAAAGCCGCTTAACACTGTCACCCTAACCGAAACATGAGTGATTTAGGAGAGCAGGTGTAACAATAATGGGCGGTGTCCGTATGGCTAGTAATACACAAGGAAATAGAACAGGATATGGGTGAATAGGCTGGATACCAGGCTAAAATCCAGTCTGAATGTGGGACTACAAGGCATTAGAGAATCATAACTTACTTTCCACTTTAGCACAATACATAAAAGCTAGCGTGCCCTGGGGAAATCTAAATCCAACAAAAAATTCAGCCACAAAGCTGACAGGCATGATCTCTATATTACTGCCACCAGTTACTTATTGTTGTTATACTTCCACAGTATCACAGGGCTAAATAATGTCCCGCCCTGATATGAAAGTCTGGGTTATGTATCTGAACCAGCGCCCAATAGAATGTATTACAGCTTCCTTAGCATCTCAGTGGTGAGACGGATAAATATAATATTAGCCTTTCATTTTGCATTTAAGCAGGAGATCTATCATTTGGCATTTCCCCCATCCCATGGGATCCCAAAGCAGGAGATGTGGAACCTAGAAGGAAGGTCAGTTCGGGTGAGATTTGAAGTCGTTGCTCATTTACTATCCTACATATTATTAGAAGCTCAGCTTGGAGGCCAGCCAGGGTGGCATTTAGAGAGAGTACTTATCTGATGTTTTCATATACCTTCATATAAAGCAACTGGATCCTGATAAAATGCTTGGGTCACATCTCATTAGAAACTCACCTTCAAGGCCAGCCAGGGTGGCATTTAGAGTGAGGACTTCTGAAGTGGCATTTAGAGTAAGCACTTTTGAAGTTTTCATACATATTGATATGAAGTAACTGGACCCTGATAAAATGCTGGGTCATTAGGGGGTCTTCAACCTTGAGGGGTGGAATGTAATAAATGTTGGTAACAGGAACATTATTCGCAATGCAAAAATTTCTGCCTCTGTGCGAACAAATTTGCTTTTGCGTGAATTTAATATGGGAACACCGAAACCAACAGTGAAAGAAAGTTTGGGAATGTTATTTTATTATTTGTGTGACTTTTTTCCATTTAGTTACAGGGAAATAAGCAGAGTTTATAATACACTAACTTTCCTTTGTCTGGGCTATGTATCAGTAGCAGCGCCCAATAGAATGTACTACAGCTTCCCTAGAATCTCAGTGGTATGATGGCTAAATACTATGTTAGCCTTGCACTTTGCATTAAAGCAGGAGATCTATCAATTGGCATTTCCCCCATCCCATGGGATCCCAAAGCAGGAGATGTGGAACCGAGAAGGAAGGTCAGTTTGGGTGAGATTTGAAGTTGATGCTCATTTGGTATCCTACATATTATTAGAACCTCAGCTTCAAGGCCAGCCAGGGTGGCATTTAGAGAGAGTACTTATCTGATGTTTTCATATACCTTCATATAAAGCAACTGATCCTGATAAAATGCTTGGGTCACATCTCATTAGAAACTCAGCTTCAAGGCCAGCCAGGGTGGCATTTAGAGTGAGGACTTCTGAAGTGGCATTTAGAGTAAGCACTTCTGAAGTTTTCATATACCTTGATATAAAGTAACTGGAGCATATGACTAAGTGCATGAAAGGCTTTTGAGATGTTTTTTCTTTAAATAAATTTACCTACTAACTGCATTAATTCTTCTGAGATGGTCCATTTATTGTGCCAGTCTGTGGCTGAAGATTAATGAAGTAACTGGACCCTGATAAAATGCTTGGTCACAGGGGGGTCTTCAACCTAAAATAAGTAGGTTTTATATTACTTTGACTTTTATAACTTGCCCAACTAGGCATCCAGGGCAGCCCCCAAAAAGATTTTTTTTAAATAGTTACATCATTCATTTGTATTGAAGAAATTTTATTATGTGGAATGTTGGATAATAGAGAGTTTAACGCAATGTATCTAAAAGTTAGATTGTAAGCTCTACGGGGCAGGGACCACCATCCTACTGTGTCTCATACCACATGGCACTTACTCCCTGTGCATTTATATATATTTATTGTATTTATTATAACACTTGTCCTCCCTGTGTGTAATTTTGTATATTGTAAGATTGTACAGTGCTGCGTACCCTTGTGGCGCTTTATAAATTAAGCTATATACATACATACAAGTTAAAAAAATACTGCAATTATTAGCAAATAATATATATAATATATATATATCGAATCCAAAGAGAGCACTCACGGCTAAGATTCAGTGAAAAGAGTCCTTTATTCGGACATAGTATCTACGCGTTTCGATCCCAAAGGGATCATCATCAGGATCACCCTGAGGACAATCCCTTTGGGATCGAAACGCGTAGATACTATGTCCGAATAAAGGTCTTTTTTCACTGACTCCTGTGCCGTGAGTGCTCTCTTTGGATTCGATGCATGTTTTTGGGTCAGCACCCGGCCTTTGTTTATATGAGTGGTGAGTGCCGATATTTGGAAAATTATATATATATATATTTTATTTCTATAAATAAAAATACAAGTCCCTTCTCAGATGCAGGTGTGTATTCTGCAATATTCTGACTGAGGAACAGATACAAACATACCTCCCATTCACCAGTTCTGCTCCAGTTGGTGAACAATTATTATTTCAGAAGACTAGCTGCCATATGTTCTATTCCTTAAATTCCTGTCTTAGGCCATAGAAATGGGAGCCCCTGCAGCTGCCGGGGTTTATTTACACACATTCCTGCCTTCGACTGAACTAATGAACATCATTTTAAACTGGGCAATGCCCTTTGCCTGCTGCTAATACTCTGTGCATGGGCTGACATATTTTTTCCTGGGCCGAGCAGTAAATTATGACACGTTGTAATTACACACACAGGGCAGAAACACTTCGTTCTGACAAAATAAGCATGTGGTGTGCTGATATACGGAGCACGGGGAGTTAATGCACTACGGCCAGCCATATTACGTTTCAGCTTCCTTCCAATAGTCAAAATGTCAAGCAGCAACTTGCTACAGAAAACCACAAGATTTTTTTTTAATATTCCCTAAATCATTTTAATAACTGTATAAACAGAGATTAATCATTGTAACGGGAAAGTTTGTCTGAAGTTAGCCAAAGCAACCTGGCTAAAGAGACAGCAATACTGTATATATATATATATATATGCTCAATGTGCAAAACTCTATCTCCTTGGGACTTATTATGCAATTACCTGTCCCAACAATGAAGATAAATGCTACTCAGAATAATGGCAAAGCAATAAGTTTCTTTATATATTTAGACGGAACAGTGTGTCTGACCTTGTTAGTCCGGTCTCATTGGTGCAGCCTGTTAGGGATCTGCTAGGGCCCAAGCGGATTCTTTCTATCTTATACGCGATGATTAAAAACAAAAAAATGAGCCGGACTTGAGATTTAATACTAGAAGAAAAGGTTTGTAAAATTCTCTTTTGCATTTCGAAGATAAAACGTTATGCGGAGAGACTGAGAACTCTGAAACATTAATGTCTGGAGACAGCTGTAACTGGAATAAACTTTAAGTGGTCCTATTCCTCTTCTGTCTTTGACTCTTAACTTATTGCAACTGCATCTTGTATTTATTTGTATGTATTGTTATGCTGTGTATTTATCTATTATCTTAATAACTCTGTTTGTATTAATGTATTCCACTGTATAAATAAAGATATACATACATATTTAAGGAGGTAGTTTACCTTCAGATTAACTTTCCCTATGTTATAGAATGGCCTATTCTTATCAGCTTTTTAAGTGGTCATCTTTTATTTCTTATTGTTTTTGAATTATTTGCCTTCCTCTTCTGACTCTTTCCAGCTATCAAATGGGGGTCACCGACCCCAGAAGCTAAAAAAAACTATTGCTGTAAGGCTTTAGTCCAATTGGCTAGCAGTAGGCTTAATGTTCTACTAATGAATAACAAGATGCTCAAAAGCCATGCTCAGAAGCCCTGGACCCCCTTTGCTGAGTTGAGGCTCGTTTCTATGGGATGGGTAGGCACAATCATTATATATTTATTACATAAAAAGGGTTAATTTTGTATTGGGAAGTGTTTCTTTTGCAAAGAGCGGGACAACCCTATTATTGAAAGCCATATTCTGCACCTGGCATAGGCAGTTTGCATTGTGGTCTGTGAAAATATATGTTTAATGCAGTTACTGCAAATAAATAAATAGGTTTAGTGCAGCTACTGTACATATACATTAGTTATGACAATAAAACCAGCGGCGAATAAAAACTATATGCAAGTGGAAAGTCAAGGGAACGGGCAAGAATGAAAAACTGCCCCCCCCCCTCGCCCAACAGCTTTCCTGATTAACGTTATTTTACTGCAAGGGTTCACACAATAGTACATCAAACCTTATATTTATAAGAAATAATGAGGGGGGGGTCACATCTGTAGGTTGGATCTGTTGGTCATTGTTTAAATATCTGATACCATCTTCTGTGCTTTAGAGAATCACTAGTATAGTGTGGCCTGGGATCCATACTCCCACACACTTAATCACCAGTGCAGCATATGGGTGTAATCAGACTATAGCCAGGGTTTTATTCCCCCTTCTAGAACTTTATTGAACCGGCAAATGTAATAAAGCGCCAAGCACTTTGTTCTCTGTTATAAACCGAAATGATTGCCCGATGGGTTTCTCAACCCTAAGAGAAGTCCAATGAAAACACTTTGCCGTCTTTGTTTATAGATCTGAAATAAAAATGGCCTTGTAATGATCATGCCAGTGCTAATATTGCTTAATCCAAACACTGTAAATGTAAATCTTATTCCTTAGAATATCACGTTGCATTATAAATCTCCCGTGCTTTTGGGTTTTATGAAGTGACGTGGTCAACCCTGTTTGAGCATTGTTGTGAAGAATCAAATCTCTCTCTACATCTAACTAAATATTTAATGTACTTTCACATCTCCCTGGAGAATAATTAGGCGCGAATTGGTATTTAGCCCTGAAGCAAATGGAAAGTTTGGGAAGAACGATTGTGAACCAAATCCCTGTTTAAACCTTTAGCAAATGAGCAGCTGAGTTTGGCTCAGGTTATCATTGGTTGGGACTTATTTAATGCATTTAAAGGGGAAGTCAGGCTTTCAGACCCAAATTTGTTAAAGAGCCCCACACAACACAGAAACCTCTTATATACTTATCACTGTAATCTGTTTCTTCAAAAAGTATGAATAAATACCATTTTATATGCTGAAATCCAGCTGCAAAACAGTTCTTCTCTTTCTGCATTATTTGAAATCCTGGCAGGGGAGGAGGGACTAAAACACTGATGTTAACAACTTCTCCACAGCTTACAGACAGCATATAGGAACTACATATCCCACAATGCATTGCACTGTGATGTTTCTTTATTTTTTGACATCATGTGTGCAGGGAATTGTGGGATTGGGAGGATGCAGGCTGAAGGCAGGCTGAGGACAGTCGACTACTGTTACATTTTATTTCTCAAAGTAGTCAGCCAGATCAGCAGGAGAAAAAGGGGCCAGGCTTAGGCAACTGTTCCAGACCAATTATAAAGTAAATTTGTAATTTCAGCTCCGGCCATAGCTGGAGATTAAAGGTGGCCATACACGAGCAGATCCGCTCGCTTGGCGATGTCGCCAAGCGAGCGGATCTTCCCCCGATATCCCCACCTACGGGTGGGCGATATCGGGGACCATTTAGGTAAAAAAAATAATAATCCGATCGTTTGGCCCTGGGGCCAGACGATCGGATTATGTGGGCGGCAATGGGGTAGTCGGATCGGGGACCGCATCAACGAGCCGATGTGGTCCCCGATCCGACCAGATTTTCTAACCTGGCCGATCAAGATCTGGCCAATTTCAGGCCAGATATCGGTCGGCCAGGCCGATCTGCTCTCCCCATACACGGGCCGATTAGCTGCCGAATCGGTCCAAGGGACCCATATCGTCAGCTATAGTCGGCCCGTGTATGGCCACCTTTACTGGCTGGGCTGGTCAACCGTATTCATTGTGGAAATGGAAGGCAAGAGTGGCGCCAAGTGCAACTATACGGAGGTACAAGGAGTGCATTTTGGCGCAATAACCTTTAATTAAATTGGTTTTAGGCACAACAGACTGCGGGGAATTATGCAAGTTGCCCACTGTGCTTGCGGATGTAAATGAGCCCTATTCTCTACATGATACCCTCCATGCTAATATCCCATGGACATCATTGCTTTTTTTTTCACCAGTGTATTTTACTAGCATAATTGCAGTGGGGAAAGTCTGCTGGTGTAATTAAGCAAACTAATCATGCCTGCAAAATGTTGTCACTTTACGCTCGTAATGCTGTAATTACAAACTTTGGCGGGGTTTATTTAGTAAATATGCAGCTTTGTGCCGTGATCTGAAAATTCCAGCAAAACAAACAGAGGAATGTTTCTTTTAACCAATCTTATAGTTATTGTTCTCGCTGGTCATTTATAAAAAATACCTTCCAAAGACGGAGACTTTGATATTCCTATTGCAGTTACGTCAGTTTGCAGTTTTATAGATACAATCTCAAGGTGTTTCACTGACTTTCTATTGCACTGTCGGCACAAATAACCATTAACTCTGACACAAAGCACAAACCTCCATCCAAAAGAGCCCGTGCACTTAATCATAGCCGCTGATGAACTGCCGCACTATATTACACTGATTATTGTCTTCAAATGTTTGTCTTAATATACAGGCATGGGATCTGGAATGGGAAACTCTTTGGAGGTGGAGTTTTCGGATAGGAAGGCTTTATGCATTCAAGCACAATTACAAAGCACAGAAATGGATGTTCTGCTCCTCTACACACTACTGACAACACGCACAACGCACCAATGGGCTCCTTCAACAATTGAGTACATGGAAACATGGGCACAAGGGGTCCCAGGGATAAACACCTTCCTTGAGAAGCTGGTATTTCCCTTGTTGCTGTATCATGTTAAGACTACATACGGAACTGAACTGCACCAATACACCAACTGCAACTAGTACATAAACACCTGCAAATTCATTTAAAACCTAAACCCCCTAAAAATCATACATTGTATGTCAAATACAAGCTCAGGACCTGAAAATCCATGGCGCCACACTATGATGGCCACAATAGTACCACCTCAATCTATCACACTATAAGGTAGAGGACGCCAAGCGAGCGGATGGGTGGGCAATATCGGGCTAATTCGATAGTTTTGCCCTAGGGCTAAATGATCAAATTAAAACAGTGGACACAGGCACTGTTGGTTCGGGGGCCGCATCAATGAGCCGTTGTGGTCCCTGATCCGACAGAAAAATCAAACCTGCCCAGTTGAGATCTGGCTAATCTCAGGCCAAATGTCGGTCAGGGAGGCCTGTCATTGGTGCCCATACATGGGCAGATAAGCTGCCGAATCGGTTTCAAGGACCGAAATCAGCAGCTGAAATTGGCCCGTGTATGGCCACCTGAATTTCTATTAGGCCATGTAAACAAGAGGGGTCATTTATGTCCCCCAACACAGTTGCAAAGTGCATTTTGCAAATCGTGCTGCGTGCATAATGAATTGCCACAGGCTTCTGTGGTCATTTTGGAGCCAAAAGACCTGCAGGTAGCCTCTTGAATATAATACTGGCCGCGTTAGGCAGTGATCTATTTAACAGAAGTGGGCAGGGGGAGGCACATAGGTGTTTCCTTTCTTGCCCCCTACCTGTTCCCTAACACTTTCAAAAGGCACAGGGCTATGACTGGGCTTGTCTGCGCCTCCTGCTACTTGTGCCGCATAGAAAATGGAGCCGATGATTGCTAAGTAAGCACTAAGGGGTGCACTCTAGCGCCTGCACCACAAGGATCAGAAAATGATCCCCAATGTCTTTTTCTTTTTTTAAAGATACATCTTTAAGATCCTCTTCCCTTCTTTTTTCAAAATCCTGGGGCCAACATATGTGCAGTAAAGTGAAAAATCTTCTTTTCACTTTACTGTGCATGTTCAAGCGGCGCAAAAATAAAATAAGCAGGAAAAAGATTGTTTGTTCAGATGTACCCTGGCTCGGGGCAGTTTTCTACTCACATGAAACTAGCCAGCTTGATTCCCATGGAGTGCATAAGGCCCTTTGGTGGAAATGTATGGCGTAGGCTGTCTAAGGACTGCCTAAATGACTTTGTAAGGCATCATAGTTCTTTTATATAGCTGCAAGTTAGGCTTTACTTAACAATAACAGACAGAAGCCAAACTCAAAAAACTTGATTTTTTTGGGGGGGTTTTGTAGCACAAATGAAAGGGTCAAAAAACCCTGAAGACCTCTTAAACCACAAAGCAAGGAAAGTTTAGCCAATTGAAAAAAGACAGCTGCCCCTAAATCCTACATGACCTTGGCAGGTTTTAAATGGTGTATTTTTTATTTCTGATTTGTCACATAATAAATGGCAAAAAATCTTGTTTTTTTCCCTGCAATAAATCATTTTTCGCACACAAAAAAAAGAGTTATGAAAAAAAATAAAATACGAACATAAGTAAATGCCCTCCATAGACCCAGGGAAGCACTAAAAGGTTCTGTTTCTTTTCCATTGCTTTTCCAGCCCCGAGAAGACCTGATATTATTCCCCCCAAGCTGACGTTAGTAGAGCATGAAATGAGCAAAAAAAGAACTGCAGTCAGTCATGAAGCTGTGTATGAGCATTGCATCAAGGCAGATCTGCGCCTTTACGGAGAGGTCAGAGTAAGTCAGATACATAACCAAACCACTTTAAAACAAGTACCTGGAGTTCCGGAATATAACTACGAGTTGGGGCTGAAATGACACTCTAGTGTTTCTCACACTGGTAATTGGATTTTTCCTTTTAGAAGTAGAAAATCTGAGACATGCAATTGTAACACTTTCATTTCGCCCGAAGGAAAAAGCTGTTTAGCTCTGTGAAAACCTAACCCGGGATACAATGCAAAAAGGGAAAGGAATACCAAACACATGGTTTGATTTGCCCCAGGAGAAACAGCGCAGCCACTCAATCGGCTGACAAGAGAAACGCTCACCAGATTGATTTGAGAGATTAACAGGAACACACTTGCCTTCCCAACAATTATATATCTAGGGGATGTTAGTAGGGAAAACATTCTACATTTGTGCAGATTTATTGGTGTTTGTGTTACATGTGCGCTCATAGGAGGGCATTCCATTCACTAAAGTGGTGATAGCACAATTCTTAAAGTGTCAGTATCCAAATTGTGACAGTGTTGTTACGTACGACAAGGTCACAACAGGTGCAATTTTATGGATCTGTTGTATTCTGGTCTGATTGTGAATAGTTCGGTGCTGTTCCAGTTTCAACTGTCTGCACAATAATCTGGTCCGTAAATGGAAAACCTTTAAATATTAAGATACTCAGCTTGGTTTGTTTCTATCACTATGGCTTAGTCATCATCACCTACAGTTCTTATTATTACAGAAAGAAACAGCAAATCGGTCAAAAATTAGAAATTCAGAACTTTTATAAATAACTAATTTCGTACTCCAGATCCCATAACTTTAATTAATATACAGGTGTGGGATCCCTTATCCGGAAACCCATTATCCGGAATTATGGAAAGGCTGTCTCCCATAGACTCCATTATAAGCAAATAATTCTGAAAATGATTTCCTTTTTCTTCATAATTATAAAACTGTACCTTGTACTTGATCCCAACTAAGATATAATTACCCCTTATTGGGGGCAGAACAGTCCTATTGGGTTTATTTCATGGTTAAAGGATTCCCTTTTCTCTGTAATAATAAAACAGTACCTGTACTTGATCCCAACTAAGATATAATTACCCCTTATTGGGGGCAGAACAGTCCTATTGGGTTTATTTCATGGTTAAAGGATTCCCTTTTCTCTGTAATAATAAAACAGTACCTGTACTTGATCCCAACTAAGATATAATTACCCCTTATTGGGGGCAGAACAGTCCTATTGGGTTTATTTAATGGTTAAATGATTCCCTTTTCTCTGTAATAATAAAACAGTACCTGTACTTGATCCCAACTAAGATATAATTACCCCTTATTGGGGGCAGAACAGCCCTATTGGGTTTATTTAATGGTTAAATGATTCCCTTTTCTCTGTAATAATAAAACAGTACCTGTACTTGATCCCAACTAAGATATAATTACCCCTTATTGGGGGCAGAACAGCCCTATTGGGTTTATTTAATGGTTAAATGATTCCCTTTTCTCTGTAATAATAAAACAGTACCTGTACTTGATCCCAACTAAGATATAATTACCCCTTATTGAGGGCAAAACAGCCCTATTGGGTTTATTCAATATTTAAATGGTTTTTGGCAGAGATAAGGTCTGGAGATCCAAATTACAGAAAGATCCCTTATTCGGAAAACCCCAGGACCCGAGCAATCTGGATAACAGGTCCCATACCTGTATTAGACTTACTCATCAGGCAGAATTTAGGGTTGCAACCTGTCCAGTTTAGATCTTGAGGTGCCAGTTTTTTAGAGGGCTGTCTGGATCACAAACATAGGAGGCATTTACTAACATTCGTATTTTTTTTTACGATTTGTGCACTTCTTCAGATTTTCAAATTTTTTTCGTGTCAAGTTTTTTTTGCTGTGGTTTTTAATAACTGAATAGACATTCATGCTATTTGAAAAAAGTGAGTTTAGTCGTGGTAAAAACAAAACACAAAACTGTCTGGTTTAAAACATAAAGAATTGAATCTAAGTAATGCAATAACCACGCCCAGAGTCATAACCCTGTCACTGCCCCACCACTTAATTTGTTGTAATGCCATGAACAGTAGGGTAACTTCAATACAACCCACCACACTACCCAGCATCATGAGTGGGCTGTGGGGGCGGTAGGGGTGGTAGGTGGTGGGAGGGAGTGTCAAGTTGAATTTTCAAATGTAGATAAATGTAGGTAAACGCACCTCTCTCTTAATGGCATTATTTGCAGTGAATTTGTCACAGTTATCACATGATCTGAATTCTCCCCCCCCCCCCAAAAAAAAATTATTTTTGGTACACAATTAAACAAACCCTTTCCACAAAGTCACCTAAGGTGTCACGGAAGGGGGTCACACCGCCTCCTGTTGACTTTAATGGAAGCCACCTGACTTGCTGGCACAGATGGTTTCCATGATAGTGAATGTGATGTAGCACAAGCTATTTCAGATGTTTCTTTTCAGACGTGTAACATGCCCCATGTGACACAGAATTTTGTCCTAATCTCCTTCTACTCTCTACTAGAACACACTGTTCCAAAGAAGCCTCAGTTCTCTTCTTTTCTACACGAATACATGTCCCCAAAGCTTTAATACAGAAGGTTGAATAATGTGCAAATCCTGCATAAAACAAGTAATTGAATTTTTTGATCAAGAGCAGGATACATGTTTAAAGGAGAAGGAAAGGCAAAGTCACTTGGGGGTGCCAAAATGTTAGGTACCCCCAAGTGACTTGAATCGCTTACCTTCTGCCCTGGGTTGGTGCCCCTGTACGGAGAGAACAGCACCTGCCCGGGGTACCTGCAGCGAGCGCTTCCTCCTTCCTGTATAGCTGCGCATGCGCAGTAGAGTGAATAGCGGAACTTTAACAAAGAAGTCAGCTTTTCACTCTACTGCGCATGCGTTTGTCCGGGACAATTGGCTAGCGAGCGAATAGGAAGAAGGAAGTGCTCGCTGCAGGTACCCCCGGGCTGGTGCTGTTTTCTCCTAACAGGGGCACCAGCCCGGGCTAGAAGGTAAGCGATTTAAGTCACTTGGGGGTGCCTAACATTTTGGCACCCCCAAGTGACATAGCCTTTCCTTGTCCTTTAAACTAGGGAGGCAATGGGACACCATGACTAGAGGAAGAGCCCTCACTGAGAGAGATAATACAACTTAAACTGGCCATACACTCACCCATATAATCATGCAAAACTACATTTTATACAATTTCCGTACCGTGTGACCTCCGGATTATTGTCCCAATAATTTTCATTCCATGGCAACTGGTCATTTAGTCAGTAGGACAGGTTAGAACATTTCAGCTGGATAGTGATAAAATCTGTAGGTCCCTCAAGGCTATCTTATAATAGCCTTGAGAAACCTACAGTGTATTTTCAGGACATAACTTTTGTATGATTGGTATCTGCCAACTATCTCATGTTCAGAACAGCCCTGATTTGTTATTTTTAGGGATTTAACCTAATAAATGAATGAATGTTAGTTTTAGATCCTTGCATTTAAACGTATGATCGATATCTGAACATTAGTCGGAAGAAGACTTAAATCTAAACATGTATAGCCAGCTTTATTCACTCAGCTTTGCCTGCCCAAACTTATCTGATTCTATCTGTCACTTGTTATCAATACAGATTGTGGCAGTTCCGTTGCTTTATCTCCTGGAAACACGTGTAATAAAAAAGCCTTCACCTCCTTCCAAAGTAACCAATGTGGGAGCGCTGTGCAGTTCCTTGAGGGGTTCTATAACAAAGGGCACGATTGAACTCACTGGATACACAGACAGGCCCTTTGCCCAGAGCTTGGATAATATTATTTTCTCTGCCTACACACATATACCCTTCAATAGCATTGTGTGTATGCGCTGGAAAGCAATTCTGGAATACCTCATGTAATGGGCCTACTGAGGGCAGAAGCTTTGGGAGGCAGGATGTTTATTCCCACGTTTTTCATTTTTTCCTGTGGAAACATCCAATTCCTGGTATAATTAAGTTCTTTATTTGTACTATACGGTGATACTGCACTTTCCTACGTACTTACCCTATCTCTGGCACTGCACAAGCAAAATTACAAGGAATGCACAACATCCACAATATTTGGATTTAGCCAAAGGCCTCCAATGCTTAGAAACAGATATGGACTAATCGGAATCCTAACTTATATATTTAAATTTGAATACAGTCAAGAAAACCCACATTACCAAACATTGTCCTTTCCCTGATTAAGGCAGCATCAGCCTTTTTAATTGTGTGGAAGTGTTTATTCATCATTAAATGTACTTTTGGAATGATGTAGAGAGTGATATTCTGAGACAGTTTGCAATTGGTTTCCATTGTTTATTATTTGTTTTTCGGCTGTTCTCCAGTTTGGCATTTCCACGGCTATCTGGTTCAATGACCCTAGCATTGGTTGGAAGAAGAAGCTGGAATATGATCAGGAGACGGTCTGAATAGAAAGGTGAGTAATACAAAGTAGTAATAACAATAAAATTGTAGCCTCCCAGAGCATTTGTATTTTAGATGTTGGGTCAGTGGCCATTTGAAAAGCTTGAAGAAGGCAGAAGTCAAAGGCAAAAATTCTAAACTATATAAAAAAGAAAATATTAAGCCTAATTAAAAATTAACTTAGAATTAGCCATTCCATAACATACGAAAAGTTAACCTAAATGGAAACCACCCCTTTGAGCCTCTGTACAAAATGATAGCCTGTGGTACACATGCCAGTAAATCAAAGGGCGCCTTTAACAAGCGAAAGGATTGACAGGCATTTGGCAAGACATTTAGAGATATTTAGAGGCACATGTTGTACTGGAGCCCTAGGGCCCAAATTCCAATGGTGATGATGCTTTGTAATGCCTGCCCTACAACAGCTTAGAAACACATACAGTACCCACTCCCCCCACCTAGGAAAGCCGAAATGACTTCCATGAACAGGTTGCTAAAAGGCATTTTTTTTTTTGACATCGTGAACTGAGTGACATATAAAAGGATGTGACAGCGAATGGAAGGCCACACACTAGCCATACACATACAGGAATCCTCAGCATACTTGCAAGAGTTCTATAGCGTGAGTCTCTAACAAAGGGCAATAAGAAGGGCAAGAGAAGTGCTAAAAATCTTCATATAAACAAGGAATTTTGACAGAGGAGCAGCTGCTGGGCGGTCTCTGCTAGTGATCTCTTGCTTCAAAGCCCTCATTATCCCATTACTACATGTATTTAAACTGATCATTCATTGATCTAGGCTTAACATAGGGCAGATCTGCCCATCTGTCCCAGAGGCAGTGAATTATTGGCCAATGTCTTGTTAGATCACTAATGGAGTTATTTTAGCCAATGGCCACTTAGGGGTACAGTTATATAAGGAATTTTACCTACCAGAACCTTATCATATATAACAAGACTCAGAGATAAGGTAGTTTAGCAGAAAACGGCTGCTTTATTGTAAGTCAAAACTACAGTCTTGGGAAGTGTTCAGCCACACAGAATAACATGTATCACAGAAGGCTTCAAACGTGGCTTTACAAGTAACAGCTTTTATAACAATTACAAATTACACAAAGTCACTAGTAAGAATCCTATAGGTTATTGCTAACCCACCCAAAGAATCCCATTGGCCCAATCTAGCCCACCCCAAGAAGTTCTGCATTGACAGCATATACACCAACACAACACAGCAGGGCAGAGATAAGGATAATAAGGCTTTTTGTCAACTTTTTGTTCTGTATGTCTTTAACCTATAACACAGAATGGTTTATGTATATCTATTATGTATATAACACCTCTGTATTACTTAATATATTTGCAAATAAAGTATCCAAATATATTTTACCTGTCTTAGTCTGTCTTTCAGGTGACACCTATGGAGGCCTTAAGCCAGTCTGGACTGATAGCAGAGGGCGACTCTAAGATTCCATAAACGGTTATCACTTAATATAATGGTGTAGGCCTTTTGGACTCAGGTGTCCCTTCAGAACTTACCCATCATCAGTGAGTGTCTCCATCAGTTGTTTTATTAAATAAATGTAATTTTTTAATGAATTGATTGTAAGTACATTTCTTGGTACTCATAAGACTCCTACTTCCTTTCTGAAAAATAAACAGAAATCCTGTCTTGCTTTGTGGCAGGAATAATATGTATACACCTGAATTTGGAATTTTGAGAGATATCTATATATATGAGCCTGTAATATTACAGAGTAGAGTTGCCATCATCTTGGAATCCAGACAATAATGTCACAAGGATGGGATAAATCACATCGGGGAAAAAGATGATATTTACAGGCAGGGCAATGATGTCAGTGGGTGGGATAATGACACAGTAGGAGGGGATGGGTATAATACTGGGACTTGGGATTTGTCTGGGTTCCTTGGTGCTTTGCGCCAGACAACCTGTGTAACAAATGAACTCTCCAAAAGAACAAAGAGTAAACACATATCAAATATAAGGTATGATATAGGATCCCTTATCCAGAAACCCATTATTTAGATAGCCTAGAAAGTCCATTTTGAGCAAATAATTCTTGAAATGATTTAATTTTTCTCTATAATAATAAAACAGTAGATTGTACTTGTTGGTAACTAAGCTGCATGAATCTGTTTTGGTAGCAAACAATCCTATTGGGTTTATTTCATGTTTAAATGATTTTTAGCAGACCTAAGGTATGGAGATCCAAATTACGGACACCCCCCAGTCCCAAGCATTCTGTATAACAGATCCCGTATAAGTATAAGAAGTTGAAAGGGGAGAAATTTTTGTGACACCGATACCACTTCAGACTTGCTGGTCTCTAACCAGTTGTCCCCACTCTTTAAACCAGTGGTTGCACTGGCAACTTCTTCCAACCTAATTGACCAACACTGCACATTCCACTCCACAAGCCAATCAAATTTTCCATTTAAAATGCAATAATGTGACAGCGACCTTCAAGGGACACTCTGCATACAAATGATGCTGAATTCTCACCAAACATGTCCGAATGATGAGCCAACCCTGGAACTGTGCTTGGTCAGCCCATAAGCAGCATGAACTTCACACAAGTACATCCGTTTTCCTAAAGCTAATTAAAGTGGCTTTAATAATCCCTATTGAATAGATATTGCTGAATGGAGGGTGTTATCATATTTGGAAAATGAGAAAATTAATGAACTGGTTATACAAAACATAATTAACTGATAGTAGTTAGGAAAAGCCATTATCCTTCTCTCGGGAGGATTTACAGTTGTGATGAACAGAAAAAAAAAATTTCAATGAAATTTCGATTAACCCTTTTTGCCACAGAACTGTGCCGGCTGAGGAAGGAATGTGCAATATGAATAATAAGAATGCTATTGCATGAGCCATGAAATCCATATATATATATATATATATATATCTATAGAGTAGCTGTATTATTTTGGGACTGCACCCAGGCTCCCTTGGACCTACTTATACGTGAGTGCCTGTCTTCTTGCAACATATATATATATATATATATATATATATATATATATATATATATAAAACTGCCTATGTCTATATACTAACATACTTTTTAGGGACTGAACCCCCAAGGCTCCTTTGCTGGTTTCTGGTACTTGCCTAGGGCAAAACCATTTGGGAGAAGAGGGGCAATAACTCTTACAGATTTAAGGGGTAATGGTGTGGTGGGACCATAAGGAGATTTCCACTCTTGCCTTGGTGACAAAACTCAGCCCAGTTCTACCTCGCTATATCAGTAAAATATAGCCCCATGCTTAAGCAATCATTATGCATATATATTGTGTTATTTTGTGTTATTACTTTAGTTTTGAAAGCAAATTTGTGTCATGTGACCAAAGAAAATTAGAATTGATCGATACGCAATTGGGGTCATTTATAAACACTGGGCAAATTTGCATCTGGGCAGTAACCCATGATAACCAATCAGGTATTTGCTTTTATTACTCAACCAGCAGGGGGATGAAAAAGCTAATCATTGATTGGTTCCTATAGGTTACTGCCCAGGTGCCAGTGTGTGCAGTCTTTATAAATGACCCCCAGTGTGGGAGGAACCACTGACAACCCTCCAATGGCCTATCAACAAGTTCTTTGTTTTCTGTACGGTATGCTTAGAACAGTAACTATACAAACAGAACTGGGGGTTAAGAAAAGCAAGAATGTACAGGGCACACAAAGGAAGGCTTGGGTTTTCAAACCGTAGTTAGCAAGTGTTTGTTTGAACCATAGCTAGTTAGAATGTGTATGTACTATAGGCCAGTGCTGTCCAACTGGCGGCCCGCGGGCCGCATGCGGCCCGCGACCCCCCTCTGTGTGGCCCCCCACCTGTCTGGCTGCTTTGATGGCTTCCTCTTGTGTAAGCTTTAAATGGTATCAGTACTGTGATTAACTGCCCCCCCTGCATGGTTCTCACCTCAGATTCAGGCTGTAATCAGGCTGTATTGTTTAAATATGTAATCCCCTGTGTTGTTCACACCTTTTAATCTCTGCATTGTTCACCCCCTGCAGTGTTCACACCTCAGGCTCAGGCTGTAATCACCCCCATTGTTCCCCTGTTCACACCTCAGGAGCAGTAGAAACCCACAAATAATCCCTGCACACTACAAAAAGAAAATATACTGAGGTGGTACTGCAATTAAAAAGTTTTTTAATATATAGTTATTGTGCAGACTGTAGGAGCAGTGCCAGCATTGTGTCACTGTATGCTGCCTGTGTGTGCCATACACACAGGCATCATAGGGCAAGCAGAGTATGGCACACACAGGCAGGGTAGGGAAGGCAGAGTATGGCACACACAGGCAGAGTATGGCACAAACCAGCCAAGTATGGCACACAGGCAAGGTAGGGAAGGCAGAGTATGGCACACACAGGCAGGGTAGGGCAGGCAGAGTATGGCACACACAGGCCAAGTATGGCACAAACCAGCCAAGTATGGCACACAGGCAGGGTAGGGAAGGCATAGTATGGCACACACAGGCAGGGTAGGGAAGGCAGAGTATGGCACACACAGGCCAAGTATGGCACAAACCAGCCAAGTATGGCACACAGGCAGGGTAGGGAAGGCAGAGTATGGCACACACAGGCAGGGTAGGGAAGGCAGAGTATGGCACACACAGGCAGGGTAGGGAAGGCAGAGTATGGCAGGTTTTTGCTGTACTACAACCATTAATATGGGTATGGTCATGTGATAACATGGGTGTGGTTTCAAGTGGGTGCGGTTTCAAAAAGGGGAGTGGTCAAAACTGGCTTCCATTATCGGCCCTCCACCACGTAGGTCGGAAAAATTTCGGCCCTTGGTACAACAGAAGTTGGACAGCACTGCTATAGGCCATCTACAGCCAGGCCGTAAGCTTCTAGCAAACCCCAGCTGTCCCTCCCTTCGGCTCAGCACCTGTCCCTCCTCCCTTGTCCCCCACATTTTGCTCAAACAATCATAATAGAAACCCCTTGTAAGTTAAGGAACTTGAAGGGTTTCGGGAAAAACCATGTAAGATGAAGTATTTCTTAAATAAGAAAAAGTTTGTAACCTTTTTTTTTAATTCGAGAAAGCCTGCCCCACTAACATTTTTCTCCGACACAAAGGGTTTCCTTTATGCCTTGAGTTAAAAGGCTCTAGGAATCCTGAAAAATGGTTCTGGGATTTGATTTTTTCCCAAATTGAATCCTGATAGAAGTGCCAGTTCATTATTCCATTTCTACATCTGCAACTACTAAGTTAGTACAGGTATGGGATCTGTTTTGTGGAAACCCATTATCCAGAAAGCTCCGAATTATGGAAAGGTCATCTCCCATAGACTCCATTTTAATCAATTACATTTTTTAAATTGATTTTCTTTTTCTTTGTAATAATAAAACAGTAGCTCATAGCCGATCCCAACTAAGATATAATTCATCCTTATTGCAATCAAAACAATCCTATTTGGGATTTCCATGATTGTTTTGTAGACTTAAGGTATGGAGATCCAAATTATGGAAATATCCCTAATCTGGAAAACTCCAAGACAGAGCCTGGATAACAGGTCCAATACCTGTACTTGCATGATGGGCAATTAGAACACACACATATGTGAAAAAGCATTTTCAGCTAAAATGAATCATGACCCCATAAATGTGTAAATACACACACACACACACACACATGTATATATGCATAGGGAATAATGTACCCCCTACTATACAATAGGTGTATATACACAAAGAGGTGACCTCTAATATCCTCATATTTTACAAGGGGGGGGGGGGGCACATGTTTTTTTTATTATAATACACAAGTTTCAGCGAGAAATGTGACACGCGTGACACAAATCACATCACTAAGCACCAGTTATAACTGATGATATCACGGATTTATAAGGATATAATTTACAGGCTGTTCATGGCTCTTATTATTATTGTACATATATTATTGCATTTTAAGTCTTCAGTATCATTTCTTTTTCTCTGTATTATCCAGCTTACCTGTCCAAGCATATCAGGAGCAATGGGAATAGTTGGCCAGATCGCAGAATAGGCTCCAAAAAATACCAGCCACATCAGCATGCTGCCCCAAACTGCCAGGTGACTGAACTGAAACAGGAAAATCATGTACTGTCATTGTGCAATACCCAGTGTGCCATAACCAACCCCATCATTTGCCTGTCTCTTTTTAACTATGGCTCCCTAATACGCTGCAGGTAGGCCTGGACTGGCAACCTGTGGATTCTGGCAAATGCCAGAGGGGCTGCTGTAAGGTGCCATAGACAGTCACTATTTATTGGGCTGGGGGGTGGGGGGGCTGTTTGGGCCTATTTAGAACATCGTAATGATCATCATCGTAATTATATTTTTTTGTATAGTGCCAGCAAAACAAGAGTAAGGGATACACAATAAAAATAGCATTAGAGACCCCTGCTCACAACAGCTTATACTAAATAATGATATAAATCTCACACCGATCATATCTGGCTATAGCTACCAAGAAAAAAGTTTGGTCTCTTACCTTTGTCCATGCCGTGGTCTCCAAACCAGCTTTCAAACAGACTGTCACTACAACGTACTGTAAATACAAACAGAGTAACAAGAATTCAGCCATCTTGAATATTTAAAGTTGAGTAAATGTAGGCCTGTAAAGTCTATGTACTCACAGTGTAAACAATGTTTCCAACAAATAAATAGTCTGTAACCTGTCCATTGGTAAACACAGCATCTGAAAAAAAAAACCAAAGAATTAGGGATCATTTGATAAAGAATTCCCATAATGCAGTTTTAATTCCAGAAGTTCAGCATCATTTGCACCAGATACCAGAGGTGTAAAGACAGGGTTGAACTGATGTGTGCAAGGCCCAACTGGGTTGCTACCCCAGGGGCCCCCACCCCCCTCTGGGGCCTTTGCCAGGCCTTCCCCCTTATTCTTACTTTTGCCACAATCAGGGGAAGGAGGGCAGCGAGGAGGGCCCTGGGGCCCATCAGGTTTTCTCCCAGTATCCCACCCAGTCCAACCCTGGAGACTAGTAAATTAAAAAAGGGGTTGTTCACCTTTAGATTAACTTTTAGTATGCTGTAAAGAATGCGATTCTGAAATAATTTGCATTTCATTCTTCATTTTTTATTATTTGTGGTTTTTGATTTATTTAGCTTTTTATTCAGCTACTCACCAGTTTAAAATTCTAGCAGATATATGGTTGCTAGGGTCCAAATTACCTTGGCAAATAAGATACTGGAATATAAATAGGAGGGGGTCTGAATAGAAAGATAAGTACAGGTATGGGAAAAGGGAATCATTTAACCATTAAATAAACCCAATAGGGCTGTTCTGCCCCAATAAGGGGTAATTATATCTTAGTTGGGATCAAGTACAGGTACTGTTTTATTATTACAGAGAAAAGGGAATCATTTAACCATTAAATAAACCCAATAGGGCTGTTTTCCCCCAATAAGGGGTAATTATATCTTAGTTGGGATCAAGTACAGGTACTGTTTTATTATTACAGAGAAAAGGGAATCATTTAACCATTAAATAAACCCAATAGGGCTGTTCTGCCCCCAATAAGGGGTAATTATATCTTAGTTGGGATCAAATACAGGTACTGTTTTATTATTACAGAGAAAAGGGAATCATTTAACCATTAAATAAACCCAATAGGACTGTTCTGCCCCAATAAGGGGTAATTATATCTTAGTTGGGATCAAGTACAGGCACTGTTTTATTATTACAGAGAAAAGGAAATCATTTAACCATGAAATAAACCCAATAGGGCTGTTCTGCCCCCAATAAGGGGTAATTATATCTTAGTTGGGATCAAGTACAGGTACTGTTTTATTATTACAGAGAAAAGGGAATCAGTTTTAAAAATTAGAATTATTTGCTTATAATGGAGTCTATTGGAGATGGCCATAATTTGAAACTTTCTAGATAACAGGTTTCCAGATGAGGGATCCCATACCAGTAATAAAAAGTAACAATAACAATAAAATTGTAGCTTCAAAGAGCAATAGATTTTTGGCTGCTGGGGTCGGCGACCCCCTTTTGAAAGCTGGAAAGAGCAAATCATTAAAAAAAACTATAAAAGATACAAAATGAAGACCAACTGAAAAGTTGCTAAGAACCAGCCATTCTACAGCATACTAAAACTTAAAAGTGAACCACCCCTTTAAGCAAATATTCCCTTGATCCTTCAAGGAAAGAGATGATAATTATATGTCCTTCAGTTGTGAGATCCTGGTAGGCAGCAACAAGAGCCTACAGAGATTTATGCAAAAATGGTGCAAAGTTTTCTACTGGTCTAAAAACTTATAGCAACCAATCAGCAGTTTACTTATTATTTTTGTACCCTGTAAAGGTGCAAAACTCAATGGAGTCTGATTCCATCTTACTGCACTTGAGCAGCTAACTGCTTATTGGTTGCTATGAGCTACAAGGCTTGGACTGGGTTTATGCATAACTCTCTGTCATCCTGCCCTTTTATATCATAAGTCTATTCCTCCTCTTTTGTTCAGAGTTGGACTGAAGTACCCAGGGCCCACCGGGTACCAGACTTATGGGCCCACCCCCAACTACTGCTGCTCCCCCAGTGCCCCAGCCACTGTCGCTCCCACTGCACTATTTACTACATAGTCAATTGTGCCAGGGGAAAAAAAAAAAAAGATGGCTGTGCATTCCACAGTGAAACGCACAGCCATCTTCATTTTTTGCTTGAATCTTTCTGATGTTGCTGATTGCTGGCTTGCAGGCAGGTGGAAGGGCTAAACAGGGTTGGGGCCAACCAGGATTTTTCCCAGTATCCAAGTGGGCCAGTCCAACCCTGCTTTTATTGCTAGCGCCCTATAAGGAGTGCACTAATGGAGGGTGTTCCCACTGCACAACATATACACAGGAACGAGTATCACAGTTCCATACAGTTTTAATGTTCACTTTTCAGGCACTGTCCCTGTAAATAGGAATAATTGGCAACTATGTTTTGGTCTTTTTTGCTGTAATATTATTTTTACTGTAATATCATTGTAAAGCTCAGTATAACCGTAAGTGACATATAATTAAATGATGATGATGGCAAGAGTAGCCAGAGTAATATCTGCCTATATGCTTAGCTAAATATTTATAGGAAACCAAAGTGAAAGTTAAAAAAAACTCCTTATAAATAGGTTATATTTTCCCCTTTCATACTCTAGTGCAGAAGCCTCAATAAAATGTTCTGCCAAGTTTACAGACCTGGGGGAATCATAGTTATTTTACAGGTAACGGATTGGGATATCTAAGTTAGACTCATAAAATCTTGTTTCACATAGAAATCCCAATGAAAAGAAAATGGTCAGGTTCATACACACTGAATATAAATCTCAGGTACACGGTAATACCCTTGGGATTATAAAATACATACATTTTAAACATATTTCATTGCCAGTTTGGCACTGAATAGCACTGGGGAATTCAGTAGAAATATGTTGGATAGGGATACAGCAAGGCCAGAAGTACCCAAAACATTGGGCTGGTCCCACAGGGAACCCAAATCATTGGATAGGAGGGCCAGGTCTGAAGAGCACTTTGGGGTAAATGCTTACATGGTGCTCTGGATATTCCTGCCACTATAATAGCCTGAATGCCACAGTGCACAATAGTGCAGGGGCATTCCCTCAACAATTTGAAAATCGGTAATGTATCAAAAATACAAGGATCAGTCAATAAGGACACAACTGTATCAAAACTAAAGGGTGCAAAAGCCCCTTACTGCTTGTAGGGCTTTTTATTGTCTAGGGTATTGCTGCCAGCTGCAACTATTAGGAGTAGCGTTGTGGGCACAAGATGGCCCTGTCTTTACTGCAGCCAATAGGGCAAGCAATAAGTAGAGGGCTCTGTTTTGGCCCACATCTGCTGGCACTTACTAACTTGCCTTATCCAGCCACCCATAATAACCACAGTGATGCCAGTGCAGGCAGCATTGTACCAATAGCTAATCCATGTATCTGTGCTCTGCGCAGAGACCTGTGTTACTTTTTTCAAAGGGCAAGGCAGGGCACAAAGTAGAAAGCAGATTGCGCACATTTTTGCAAAAAAGGACCACCATAGAGCCATTTGATCTACTACTTACTCATATTAGAGGCAATAACTGGTAGCCGTACCTGACCTTTTATGGTGTACTTAGCAACGGATAATAACAAAAAAATACGTTTTACAGTAATTTGTGTGTTCCAAGTATTTATAAAGAAGGATTATGGACACTGTGGTGATCCCTAACATTGAGAGCCCTGAATAGGTCTCTCCCGAGTCCCAAAAAATCTATTACTTACTCCTAGAAACCACTGAAAGCCCAGCTGGAAGGCCATTTGGGCGAGAATTTGGGTAAACACTTTTTTATAGATAATCCATGAAACTATTGCCAATACAGGTATGGGACCCATTATCCAGAATGCTCGGAACCTGGGGTTTTCTGTATTTCAGATCTCCTACCTTAAGTCTACTAAAAAAAGTATTTAAACAGTAATTAAACCCAAAAGGATTGTTTTGGCTACAATATGGATTACTTGTATCTTAGTTGGGATCAAGTACAGGTACTGTTTTATTATTACAGAGAAAAGGGAATCATTTAACCATTAAATAAACCCAATAGGATTGTTCTGCCCCCAATAAGGGGTAATTATATCTTAGTTGGGATCAAGTACAGGTACTGTTTTATTATTACACAGAAAAGGGAATCATTTAACCATTAAATAAACCCAATAGGGCTGTTCTGCCCCCAATAAGGGGTAATTATATCTTAGTTGGGATCAAGTACAGGTACTGTTTTATTATTACACAGAAAAGGGAATCATTTAACCATTAAATAAACCCAATAGGGCTGTTCTGCCCCCAATAAGGGGTAATTATATCTTAGTTGGGATCAAGTACAGGTACTATTTTATTATTACAGAGAAAAGGGAATCATTTAACCATTAAATAAACCCAATAGGATTGTTCTGCCCCCAATAAGGGGTAATTATATCTTAGTTGGGATCAAGTACAGGTACTGTTTTATTATTACACAGAAAAGGGAATCATTTAACCATTAAATAAACCCAATAGGGCTGTTCTGCCCCCAATAAGGGGTAATTATATCTTAGTTGGGATGAAATACAGGTACTGTTTTATTATTACACAGAAAAGGGAATCATTTAACCATTAAATAAACCCAATAGGGCTGTTCTGCCCCCAATAAGGGGTAATTATATCTTAGTTGGGATGAAATACAGGTACTGTTTTATTATTACAGAGAAAAGGGAATCATTTTTAAAAATGTGAATTGTTTGATTAATATGGAGTCTATGGGAGATGGCCTTTCCATAATTCTGAACTTACTGGGTAATGGGTTTCCGGATAAGGGGTCTGATACCTGTATAAACCTTTGCATAAGCTAAAAGGGGGCCTGGCCAATGTTTGGACATCCAGAGATCTATCGCACCCCTTAATTTCTATAATCCAATCCACAACGTCTTATATTTGGGGCTATTTTAACCTATACATAAAGTGCTGAAGCTACCCATTACCCTACTATAAATGCTTGCGGTTTGGATTTAATTAATGAAAGATATAAGCTCACCACAAAAAAAATCCACAGCTTTCTATTCCTATGGGATTTTTAGAAGCATATTTATCAATGAGTTAAAGTTAAAGTTATATTTCACCTTTTAATAAATAGGCAATCCCACAGGAATGAATAGAAAGTGGGTGAATTTTACTTTGGTGAGCTCTAATCTCACACTTTGATAAATCTGCCCTAAGGAATGAGCGATTATACCAAAAACATTTTTTGCTTGTTCTTTTGTTGCTTTTATATTTCTTGTTTGCCAGAAGGGGGATTCTGTTTTATATATACAGTTGTTAGAAGTGGAACACACTGGAATTTGGAGCTGGGAATATATTTCTGTTTGCAGCAATGCCATTATCCAATCATATAAGAGAGGTGCTTTGTGTGATAGCTAGTTGTCAATGTGTGCCCCCCCTAGAGGCTGAATGCAGAGTCTAATAACTAATGCTAATATGTATAGGTTATGGGTTGGGTTCATATATTCTAAGTAGTTAAAAATAGTAAATAATGAAAAGGTTTTTGATTTTTGATCACCAGACCTGTATATTTTCTAAACAGATTCATCCCAGGAATATATCAGATATTTGCTTGAAGCCAAAGAGTATGTGGCATAATATGATACCCATCAGTGAACGCTCGGAGAAGAGACAAGGCTCAGGTTTCCCTACATAGTAGCCACAATATCCCACCAAAGGGGCCGAACGTTTTCCTTTGAAGGTGTCCCGCTTTCTGCAGGCCCATCGGTTGCTGAGTTCTAATCATGCTCGCTCTTTAACTAATCTCTTCAAGACATTTTACTCCAGGGACCGAAAGTAAAATGAGATCAAGTAAGTGTCAAGAAGCAGATGGATTAATAAAAAACACACGCACAAAGTAGCATTCTCTTTCCTGCTAAACCTGGCCATGCTTCAAGCAATTAGACTTCTGCTTCAAGTGCTTTAAGTCAACTTCCTTAATCAGCATGGCTGAGATTTATCAATGGGAAACGTGCATTTTATGAAAACATGCTTGTTTGTATAGCGGGATGTCACATGAGGACTTCCATTGATAAACCAAAGCATTTGTCAATGAGTGCATTTTCCTTCCACCCCGACAAGCAGATGGTAGCCCGGGGATAAAACCCATCCGCTACCAACCTTAGGCCTGTGTGTCTTCTCCTCCTTAACCCTCTGTGACTTGGAAAACACTGTATAATTAACAGAATAATACAACCACACCAGTCTTCCTCAAATATCCCCCAACCTCCCAGAATAATAATAGTCATAAATGGCAAATACACTCTGGTTCTTAAGGGCATATAAAGATACAAAGTAAACCCAAAATATTGCAGTAATGATTTATAATAGGATAGACCAGAATTAAAACTCAAGTCATAGTCTTAATTTACAGCATTTTGCAGATCTGTTCAGCTTAGGAAACAGAAATATGGTCTATATCAGTGATTCCCAACCAGTGGCTCGGGGGCAACATGCTGCTCCCCAACCCCTTGGGTGTTGCTCTCAGTGCCCCCAAACCAGGGAGTTATTTTTGAATTCCTGACTTGGGGGCAAGTTTTGGTTGAATAAAAACAAGATTTACTACCAAATAAAACCCCCTGTAAGCGGATAGTGTGCATAGAGGTACCTAATAGCCAATCACAGCCCTTATTTGGCTCCTCCATGAATTTTTATGATGCTTGTGTTGCTCTCCAAGTCTTTTTACATTTGACTGTAGCTCACAAGCAAGAAAGGTTGGGGATCCCTGGTCTATATGGTGGGAAGTGCTTCACCCACACAAGCAATGTGTATTTTCCCTTCAAACCAACTTTGAGGTCCTAATCCCTGACTGATGTTCAGTTAAGACTAAACCAAACTCCCATGAGTACAAAATATCCCCCCCAATGAATATAATAGCTAACCTTGGACCCCACAGGGCACCCCGCGGCCATTTTAAAGACTTCCTAGGGATCCCTTCCTTTACTTTCTACTGCAAATATGCCGGCCTACAACATTCTGATTCTGCAAATGGACCACCGGCAGTGTTGCAATGGAATGTAGACCGTAGGCCCACTCCAAACTATTTTTCCTCCTCTCCACACTCAACCTGTTCATTGTCCTAGTCTATTTCTATACATACTATAATCTGTTCTCAGGTATTTCTCCTCTTTGGTGCCATACAGAAGCAGTACCAGGGTCACTTTATTTTTTCAGCTCAGCTCTTCGCATTGTAGAATGGCAGACAATCTCCAGGGAATCAGCAAGCTTGGTGGACCTGACGGGGGACTGCAGTTTATTTTTGCTGTGTAAAAGCAGAACTGCCATTGGTTACCCACATGTTACTGTACTTCTGAGGAATGGGCAAGATTAAGTTCTGGCTGTCGGAGGAGTTGTACTTCAAACAATAACTAAAAAGGCTACAGGTTGTTCAACACTGTCTTTTTACACTGCCACCATCTTGCTCTATTGTCGCCACCTTGCCTTGTCTACTATCTCCTACTCCTTCTACCTATAACTGCTGATCTGAGAGGCCTAACTATGTGCAGGGCCCTGGGCCGTTTCCCCCTATTTGGCCCCACTAATGACAGCTCTGACTCCATTTTGCTTCTTGGGCGTAACTGCCTCTCACAGACATTAAGGAAGTCCCTTCCTACTTTCACTTGCTGTGACGCACATCACCTATGGGCAATTTCATGAAAGAAAACAACAGCAGTCATTTCTGACCCCCAGTGCAACTCTTAAAGGCAATCGACCTCCTGGGAAATTGCCATCCCTGCAATAAAATACCTGTTTTCCAGAAACATGATACTGTCCCTTAGAGGCAGAAAAAACAAACAAGCAAGACAAGAAAAGCATATCTTGAGCATTAAACTGACACTGACTTTTGGTTTCATGAAACCTGACGCGCTGAGCTCCTTTATGGTGCCTTCTACTGACCTTTATACACCTTTTATAAATATTGCATATTCAGGTGACACGCCGATAGAAAGCTGGAGCTATCTGCCAACATTTACTCACCTAAAGCCCTTCAGTAATAACTGAAATGTAATACTACTGAGCTAAACTCGAGGCGAATTTGAGGAGCTTTTCTTTTGTGTCAATAATTACTATGATGAAATAGGACGATTCTCAGAACTTTGTTGTAATCAACAATATTAACCAACTGTGTCCCTCAACCATACCGAGTCCCTTTTATCTTTAAAGAAACAAAGAGAGGGGCATATTCAGCTTCTTTACAGACAGGTTTCATTACAGAAGCTTATTAAGGAGTTTTATTGTGAAATGACAGAATCGGGCCAGGGGGGATTGTAATAAAGTTGGAAATAGGAACAGCAGATAATAAGAACATACAGAAAAGCTGTTATGGTGGAAACCTATTTTGATTTGGCTTACTTGATGTCTGTCATTGTAAACATTATGGGAGTATGGGGCTCCTTCAAAAGCCTTTGGACTCAAGGCTTGTGGGACACTATTTTAATGTAGCGGTGACCAGAAGGACAAGAGGGCTGATACTTTCATAGTGCAAGCTGGACTGGTCCCTGGTTTAACAGTTGGCTTGGGCTGGTCCATAGTTAAAATCTTGGTACTCTAGCTTGGCTTTATTTACAGCGAACCAGTGGAACACACTGGAACTTATTTATAAACACGGGGAAAATATAAATATGGGCAGTAATCTTTTTCCAGCCAGCTGCAAAGCAAACTTCTGGTTGGTTGCCATGGTTTACTGCCAAGGTGCAAATTTGTTTAAAAATGACCCCCTCTGTAACTATTAGCTGTGCTATGCAGCTGGTCTCCCCGTCCCATACTGGCCAGTTAGTGGGAACGGGTTGTCCAGAACCCCACTTCCGTAGTCGAGTCAGGTAACTAAGTACCTTCTCAACCAGGGTAAAGAAATTCTCAAGCGACTATGGAATTTCTACAATGGTTTTGAAAACATGGAATTAAAAAAATCTATTTAGTTATCTAGTAATAGATTTCACTTTGATTCAACCATTTTATTGCTCTGCACCCTTTTCCTTAGTTGAAGCAATTGTCCCAAAGCTAATATATATGGGGTTAATACAATGTTACTCAGGCACCTTCACTTCCACTCTATGTCTAGAGTCATGATAAGGACAGTTTACCTACAAATCAACAGCAGACGGTTTTACATTCAGTTATATACCTTTCAAACTTACCTGTGCGTGGTTCCCAAAGTTTTTTGGAAAGGTACACTAGATGCAGAAATGGGGCACCTGAGGACTGAAAGGAAGGGGCCATGACAGGGTTAAGAAATGGAACCTGGGAAGAAGTTATTTGAATTGTGGGAAATGAAGTGTCACAAGGGATTGGTTAGGGGTGCAGAAAGGTAATTGAGTAATTGAGCAGGACAAGGTGGAGTAAGGCACCATTTTACCTTAGCAGCCCCCGCCATGCCTCCCTCCTTGTGTGTGTGTGTGTGGGGGGGGGGGGGGTTGGAAGGGAATATACTGAGTAAATAGTCACAGTCAACAGGGTCACATGGGGCAGTTTATAATAGGATCAAGGGGATAAAGGCTAGAAGTTCTGGAAGTTCTGGATAGCAGTCGCTGTGAAAAGGGTTTGGATAGTGGGGATTGGTGGGGACCCGGTTGGTCAACTATTAATGTTTTCTGTGTTGGAAAATGTCAAGTTATATGATGGTTAAGTTATGGAAAATAAATTGGCTATAAACTTTTAAACCCATAATCCACCTCTGTGGTTTTTGGTTAGAAGGTGTTAATGGGGGTCAGTAAAGAGGGGTCCCGGACCTGACAATGCCCCCCACCTCAGAATGTTTGTGAACCATGTGAGTATAACTGAGCCAATACTGGGACATGTATATTGACCACAGATGCAGAAAGATTGCTAGCTGTGTGGCTAGTGCCTTCAGAAATCTCTGAGCTGCATTATAAACGGCACAGTTACAGATATACTGATATATAAAGACTGAACTTAAATAAGTGTGAGAGAGGCCAAACAGTGTATCTTCTGTAAATTCCACATTCCTAAAAAACATTAAATCAGTTCATATTTTTTTATAAAGCCATTATGTTTTGACAAACCGCCTCTTCTGGCCGTGACAGCAGATCTGTTTGTTCTAAGTAATTATTCATCTGAACCCGAATAATGACAACACCGCGGCATAAATATTACTGGGTTTGTGTTGGAGATCACTTGCCATCAGTGCGCCGTCAAGCGTTGGCAACTCCTGTAGTGATTTATGGCATTTACAATTAGACTCAGGAATGTGGCTAAAATCAGATCATTAAATGGGTTTGATTTATTGCCTTGACTCCAATCCAAAAAGTTTGGTTTTTTAAAAAAGCACTGCTTTCACTGTATATCTTCCTGACAACATTTGTTTTGGTTTTATCTATGTTCCTAAAAAAAGTTGTTTTAGCAAGAATAATAATATAAAGAGGTTATAAATATAATGTTAGATGTGTGTGTATATATATATAATACTTTTATTTTGCAAGAGGAGTAACATTATACCATATATATGGCGAGCACAACTTTCCCTTTCTTGCTATAGTTATAAAGGAGCAGTCCATGTTGTAGCTCCCATCATTCCCAGCTACAGTCAGGTGATCGCAGTGGTGGCCAATAAAAAGGGCAACCATTTGGGGAGATGTAAACATGAAAGCAGGTAAGTTGCAGGTAAATCTCTGTCTCTTTGTTAAATGTATAATAAAACAGTAGAATTCTTAACAAATCAGATAAAAGTGATTGTAGGGCTGGTCAGACCAGGGATGACTTTGATGCAGTCGGCCAGCTTTAACGGGACCAGAAAAAAATTATGGAAAATCAGGAAAATTCTAAATTAGGAAAAAGTTAGATCAGGGTATGTAAAATTAAGGTTTTACTTTATAATGCAATATATGAACAAACAAATGTAAACCTATATGACACAATCTTATTAAATTTATATGGGACATATATTTACCCTGGGGGTGCAAATGCAAGAGCGTGCCCCTTCATGCTAACTTATAGAGAGATTGCAAGTTAGTGGTATCTGCATTAAGCGCTGGATCATAAATGCACCTTACTTTGTGCGTCTGAACGATGGGGAGCCACTTCTTAGTAAAAGGATACACAGATCTCTGCACGCCTAGAGCAAGTCACACAATGCATGATGTAGCCTGCAACAGGTCACCAGAAATGGCCAATTGTGGCACACTGTGTCCTGCATTGTAAATGAGACCTATAATATTTCTAGGAGAAATTGGCACCATTTTTTAGAAAGTGTCCAAAAAGCTCAAAAGCAAAAATCCACAGCTCTGCGCTCAGCCTGCTGTATACTTTATATATACAGTATATATCTCCTGATCCAATAGGTGGCTTGACTGGCCAGCCCATGATGCTTTGTGCTACACGCTGACATGTGAAATTATGAGTGAGTTACCGTGTTCGAGCATTTTCAGTGGAAACCAGAAGAGAATTATGGAGTGGATCAAGGCGTTGATGCAGTGACCCCAGAAAACCTAAGGGAAAAGAAAGGAAGGGAATTACACAGCTGGCTATCAACACTTGTCTAATTCCAAACAAATGTGTATTGTTGTGTTTGTCCCTGCACTGGGTTTCCTGCTTTCAAAGAAAAGCAACAGGGGGTTGCATGTAAATTTCCTTCTGTGTTATCTCTTCTTATAATCAGGAGCCATTTTAAAGGGGGTAACTATCACTCTTCTTAATTTTTTTGAGATGCTTTAATAGCATAGAGGTTTTGTTTTTTGTATTTTCTTGTAACATAATAGTTTAGGCATTTGATTCAGTTTGCTAAATGGGACCTTGGCAGTGGCAAAGGAGCCCATTATATAATGGGTAATTGATGCTTATGTATCTTATCAACCACTAAAGCTTGTCTGGAGATCTTTTTCTGACCTGCCAACCAACGTTATGGACCAATCATATTAGTTGGCCTATACAGTGCTTGCCCAATAGGATTTTTTAACCAGTCCAATACATATCCAATTTTTGGCTGATTGAGCAGTATATACTGGTTCAGGCATGGCCACCTTTATTTAGATGAAGGCATAAATCACAGCAAAGAAAAAATCCTGTTCCCAATTTCCCAACACCCAAAACCTGCCAAACTTCTGCAGTCTTTAAAAATTTCAGCAGAAAAAAAAACCAAACAAGCAAGCCAAAACACAAATGCTAATTAATTGAATAATTCTGCTACTTTGTGTGAGACTAAAATCCCTGCCATAAAGCAAGACAGAACAGCCGCATTTTGCCAGAAAGAGTTGCAGAAACACTTCTCACACACAGATTTCTTTATAAGTGAAACCAAATGAATTATTGCTTTAAAGCATCAATACTTTATATGGGCATTATATTCAGGAAAAAGTAAAGACTTCAATGGCAGAAAAAAATATTCTTCACTTATATCTGGACATTTTCTAAAATGAATTCTTTCCATTTGATTCTTATGGCGCATTACATTTGCAATTAAGAACGATTTCCTTCAGGTATCTTCTTCTAAATGTATTTTGCTGTCTGTTCCCAGTGTCACATGGTCTGTACAATTATATTAAAGGTGAAGGGTCACCCGGGGGGGGGGGAAGCCAAAATGTCAGGCACCCCCCAGTGATTGTAATGGCTTATACCCTGGGTTGGCGCTCCTGTTAGGAGAAAACTGCACCACCTGAAAGCGAGTGTTTCCTCGTCCTCCTGTCTTCTTTATTTGGAATCCCGGGATCGGCGCAGTAGAGTGAAAAGGACGGCTGTCACTCTATTGCCCCAACGAAGGAAGCGGTGTGAAGACAGAAGGAAGAGGATCCTTTAATGGTTAAATGATTCCCTTTTCTCTGTAATAATAAAACAGTACCTGTACTTGATCCCAACTAAGATATAATTAATCCTTATTGGAGGCAGAACAGTCCTATTGGGCTTATTTCATGGTTAAATGATTCCCTTTTCTCTGTAATAATAAAACAGTACCTGTACTTGATCCCAACTAAGATATAATTACCCCTTATTGGGGGCAGAACAATCCTATTGGGTTTATTTAATGGTTAAATTATTCCCTTTTCTCTGTAATAATAAAACAGCACCTGTACTTGATCCCAACTAAGATATAATTACCCCTTATTGGGGCAGAACAGCCCTATTGGGTTTATTTAATGGTTAAATTATTCCCTTTTCTCTGTAATAATAAAACAGTACCTGTAATTGATCCCAACTAAGATATAATTACCCCTTATTGGAGGCAGAACAGTCCTATTGGGTTTATTTAATGTTTACATGATTTTTTAGTAGCCTTAAAGTATGAAAGTCCAAATTACAGAAAGGTTCCCTTATCCTAAAAACTCCAGGTCCTGAGCTTTCTGTATAAGACGTGCCATAACTGAATATAATATAATATGACTAAAATAAGACTGTAGTTAAATGATGTAAGGCAGTTTATGGTGCATTTATCAGAAATATAACAAATTCCAACAAAATGGATTTATGAATTGGATACATTTTTGGGTCTATTTTTCCTGTGATAAGTCATAGAGCATCACAATTTCATATCTGAGCAGTTGTCTACCACTTACCCGTGTGTTAAACCCATCGGCATTCTGTGTGATCTTGTAGAGCTGGGGAAACCTTAGCATGCTGTCTTGGCTGCACGATCGCTCACAGATTCCCAGCGTAAAAGGCGGTAAGGCGGTGAATATCTGTGAGGACAACATTGACAACCCTATTAAAGGTGATAACACCATAGGAGGAAGTGGGGAGCTACAAGGCTATAAATGTCCCCTGTATGGGGAGGCTTTATGTGTCATGAAATATTCAGCAAATATCAGGATGTCTTTTATCCAAGATTTAGTGGTACAGAAACAGTGCAGATGTCATTGTACTTTTAGTGTCCTATTTAAATCATTTTCCCAAAGCCTGTTGAAAAGAAGTGATTTCTGATGTGAAGTGATAGCTTAAGTACAGAGCCTGTAAAGGAGGCCATGCTCTGTACTGGGTTTAGACTGTTAAGTTGCATGGAGCGCTTACAGCACTATCGGCCCACAGACTTGCCTTTCCAAAGTCTGAATTTCAGTATCAGACGCTAGGGGGCACATTTACTAATCCACGAACGTCCGAAAAGCGGCTGAATTCGTTTTTTTCGTAATGATCGGTATTTTGCGACTTTTTTGCGAATTGTTGCAAATTTTTCGAGTGCTCAATACGAAAAAGTCGCGACAATTCGCGAAAGTCGTCATGGCTATGAAAAGGTGCAACAATTCACGAAAGTCATAATGGCTATGAAAAGGCGCGACAATTCACGAAAGTCATAATGGCTATGAAAAAGTCGCGTCAATTTACGAAAAAGTCGTAACGGCGGCGAAAAAAACGCAAATATCATTCGGATTCGGATTCGTGGATTAGTAAATCAGCCCCTAGGACTGTCTTTCTGCTTCTGGGTGTAAATTCCTAATACCCTATACTAGGGCCATCCCAATCTCCATTTAGTGTCTGTGTATCCAGAACTCACACTCAATTGTCCTGTAACCATCTTTGCACAAATGATACGGAATACAGACTTAAATCTCTTGCTTTCTACAGTATGATGGATGACTATCTTATTTCTTTGTAACACCTGAGAAACAGAAACTTATTAGTTGAGCCCAGTGTGATTTTACTATAGTTTTTCTCTATGGACTGAAGTCCTTGCTGAGTAACCAGCACTGTTTAAGCTGCCACACACCAGGGTGCCCAGCGCTGGATTTGCTGTTGGGGCACCCCGAGGCTGCCCCCATTCCCATTGCTTTGTATGTGAGCAAAATCTCAGGTTGGCTTAGGCGGCATGCCGCCCCTAAATTTGTGCCGCCCTAGGCCCGGGCCTGAGGGTGCCCAGAGGCTTCATTGACTGATGGTGGAAGGTGCTGTTCCTCAACTGAAGGTTTCTAGGTTTTTGAACCCATGTCAAAGATTCATGTAAAGAAATACAGTTACTCAATTGCCCCCATGCTTGATTGCTACACAAGCAGGAGGGACAAGACAATTTACAATTATAAATACAATCATCTTGGAGGTAAATTCTGGAAAGATATGTCTTGTATACTCAACATACTTAGTTATTTAGATATTGGACATTAATTTCATCATCCTTCTTCATCTTTTCATAGTGAGAACCATTTGGGTGTAACACATTGTGGATATCTGACTGTGATAAACCGCACAGACATAACAGTGGTGGGAGAGCTAAATGACAGCTACATGCAATCAAAAACAAGAAAATGACTCACTTACCACATTGTACAAACCAATGCACCATCGCTCAAACAAAACTTGTCCAGAAAATCCATTAACGACTGCAAACCAGAGCTGAAACAAAACACAAAGGCGCCATATTACATTGTGTCGTTCCCCTAAATGTTTCCATAGAATGAAACACAGTGAATGGAATGTGGACCACCAGCTGGACACAGGCCACGTGACTCTCTTATTTACAATGATCAGAGTTGATTTAATACCATTCTCTGCGCATTATGCTGTTGTGGCAGTTTTTTTCTAAGCTGAAATATGGAATTTAGTGGGGTCCACTTTTCCCTACAGCCGTGAACAAACAATAGAACTAACAATAGAAGTATTGTAAATGTTACTGATTCATTTGGGTTGAAAAAACTGTTATTTCTTATCTTATATTACCTATATTATCTATAATTTACTCCTTTAAACATTTTTTTTTAATTAAGATTTTAAACATTTTTTCTAGCCCTGCCTAATTCTGATGATGTCACTTCCAGTTTGCAGCCAGAGCACTTTTGGTTTAATGGCGATCAGGTTGCGGATGTATTGATAGGGCTGGCTGCATGTCTCCAAAGCAGAGCATAAAGATCTACAGCAATTTACTGAAGGTGGAAGGCAGGGTGCAAAGTAGGGATGCACCGAATCCAAAATTCGGTTTGGGATTTGGGCCGATTCCAGGCTTTTTTTTGAAGGATTAGATTTCGGCCGAATCAAATTTGAATTAGCTTATGCTTATTAGCATTTGGAAAGGGTTAAATGGTTGGGGGGGTTAACCCCTTCCGATCCTAACTAGCATATGCTAATTGGGATTCAGATTCACTTCGGTATTTGGAAGAATCCATCGGGTGGGTTCGGCCAAACCCAAAAAAGTGGGTTTGGTGCATCCCTAGTGCAAAGTGCCACAAAAAAAAGAAAATAAATAGATGGCAGATTATGCAATTTTTTTGCACTTTGCCTTTCAATTAATAAACTGATTGGACTGCCTAGAGTTGCAAACTCTGTTATTTACAATTTTCCAGAGATGTAACTGTTGCACAGAGATATTGCTAAGCTACATCATATTACTCTTTTGCACACTTATTCTGCAGACTCATTGCCATTAAAGAACAGTACAGGGGAAAAAGCACAAAACATGAGGCCCAGGTTATCTAGGCGCAGAAAGTGTGACCACTTGGGGGAAAATACTGTACAGCAGGGGTCCCCATTTCGTTTTTGCTTGAATATTTGAATTAAAAATGATTACATATCATTACAGATACAGGCCTACTGGAGTCTCAATAAAAACAAGAACAAAATGCAAAAAAAGTATATATTTTGCACATTTATACACATACACACGTACATATAGGAGGACTGGAGCACTTAAGTAACTATTGCTAATTTATCAGAAGATGAATAAGAGTTAAGAGCTATCAAGAGGCTCCTGAAAACTGCAGATTTATTGCCAGCCTTTCAGTCCTATCATACAGCACCCAATTATAATGGGAAATCTGCCAGAAATACTTGGTAATATTCAGTAACCTGCACCCTATTACAATAACCCTCTTGCAGTTATTAATGGTGGCCACTCATCAAGGTCTGTAAGGTAAAGAGGGTCTCAGCTATAACATAATTGCTATATCTGTCTGCAAGAGAGAAAAGGGGTATTTTTCCATGTCAAAGTTGTAATTTTACCCATAAATTCTTGCCCTAAAGACGTCTAGCACTGGGTTAAAATAAACAGAAGTGGGCTTTCAGCACTATCCCAAGCTGATTTTTAACTAGCACGTTTCCTCTGTATCCCCTGCCTGCTGCCCTATTCGCTTTCAGTTTATTTTCTAAAGTACATTGTCTTATTAGATTAGCTTCATACGACTCGGTTTTCACTTATCTAATAAAAATCATTCGGCAGCCCATCTACTGAATCCATTCTGCTGGATTTCCATAGCAAGGTCACTCTAGGTCTGCTCTAGTGGCCCCCACAGGATTTGCAATGATGGAAAAAATGAGCCGCTATCTTCCTTCTGTCTTTGGCCCCTAATAGGAAAGCAAAATCAATTTTTTATTCACTTTGGGTTTTTTAGCTCAATGGAAGAGAAAAAATGTTCAAAACATTTGGACAATGTCTGACAGTTAGAGGGAACAGCATGACTGGTAATTAGTGAAGCAAAGGCCCAAAAGAGCTGCGGCGTCTGCACTGTATTCAGCAGCTGGGTTCTGTGGCGCTGTATTGGGTTTTTAATGATCTCTTCTCAGATAATGCAAATGTTCAGAAGAGGAGTCATGTATTTCTGGGTGAACCAGAGGAAATGCAGAAATAAATACTTTAATTTACTTACTAAATTAAACAAAAATAACAGTAATGGAGAGTGGAGGACAAGGCAATGAACCTGTGGTGACAGAATCTCCTTTTATTCCATCATTTAAAATTAAAGTTGCATTTCCCCCCCAAATACTACGAATTATGGTTGCCACCAGGCTGGTGTTAAATAGTTTTGTTTCAAAACTGCCTGCCTAGGTTTCATAGATCCTAAACCCAGACAAAACTTGCCCTTGCCCACTACATCACGATTCCACCAATGTCATAACCCTTCTCCATACATCACCCCACCCCCACATCATCTGCTCCACCCCCTGAAGTCATGAGTCCAGTTGTGGAGCTGCTAAAACAAAACAGCACTAATATTCAGCTATGTACTAAAAGAAATGAATGACCATTTTGGATACATTTTTGTGCATCCATTACAAAACTTGTATTACTTAATAAAATGATAACATAATTTTTTCCATATATGTAATAAAAGGCACTAAGTTTGCCCAGAAGCAGTAACCCATAGCAACCAATAAGATGTTTGCGTTTAAACAGGTGACCAGCAAATGCTTCCTGTTGATTGGTTGCTATGGGTAACTGCTCCTGGGCAAACTTAGTGTATTTTATTACATAACCCCATAAATCTGTAAGAAAAATTCAACCCTTCCACTGTTCTATAGATATCCCACTGCAAATAAAATGCCTTCCAAAAGTGCTTTTAGAGCACACTATACGTATAGATATGTAATATAACGCCGGTAGAGTAGGTAGGTCATGTTGGTCACAGCCTTGTTCTATACACTGGCAAATACTGTTCCACCAAGGCATCAAATTATTTTTTTTTGGGAGACACTGTTGTATGTTACAACAGAATTGTAATGTGTAGATTATGTTGATTCTATGTTATAAATTATATTGTAAGTGCCATGGAAGGGAGACAATTGGCCGAGTGATATAGAATGTGGATATAGTCTGTGCCTGATGCATGAAACATCTTATACAGGTCTTTGAGTGCTGATGATCTTGAATAAATGAACCATGGCCCCAACACTTTTTTCAGGTAGGTGATGGGAATATCCCCACATGGTACCTAATTGGACAGGATTGCACAGAAAATAGGGCACATGGGTGCAGTGTTCTAAGGGAGCACTGTATTGGTGTCTGGTAAATGCCATGTACTGATGTAAAATTGAATGTAAATAGTCATTTAATGCAATGGTGATTGTGTTAAATCTAAAAAAGACAAATGACTGTTTGAGACAGACAGGCACACATGTAGAAAGAAATATATTCACACATAATGCTAGAAAAACAAGTGTCTATAATTTTCCCAAATGTAAATAACTAATATAACACACTGTTTCATGTTTGAGAACCACTTCTTCTGTGCTGGAATGGGCCATTGGTTTAATGCCCATAACCATGAAGTGACCAATCCCATGGAGCCATCTGCAGACGTATCAGCATTACAGACACATCATTAACTGTGACAAAGCCCTACGTCCCCAATATATGGCCAGTAAATGACAACTTGTTTATTGAGGCCTCAGGCAAATCAATCGCTCAAGGTCAGTAGAAGTCGAGTTTTCGGCAGCATTTTTTAGGGAAATATCATTAAAACAAAGCCACACTCTAGCTAAAGTTTAATAATTCTGCTTCTTAGAGTTTCTATTTTTTCTTATGCTTTTCAGATATTAAATGAATGATTAGGGTCCTCTTTCAACCCATCATTATTTTCTGCTGTGAACAATTTAGTTGTTGGCCATTCGGGAATTTCAAGTTCCTGACAAATAAAGTAACCAATTTGTTAGACAAGCAAATCATTAAAGGAACAGTTCAATGTAAAAATGAAAATGGGCAAAATAGACTGTGCAAAATAAAAAATGTTTGTACAGGTATAGGACGAGAATGCTCGGGACCAAGGGCATTCTGGATATGGGGTCTTTCCGTAATTTGGATCTCCATACGTTAAGTCTACTAAAAATTCAATAAAATATTAATTAAACACAATAGGATTGTTTTGCCTCCAATAACGATTAATTATATCTTAGTTGGGATCAAGTACAGGTACTGTTTTATTATTACAGAGAAAAAGGAATCATTTAACCATGAAATAAACCCAATAGGGCTGTTCTGCCCCAATAAGGGGTAATTATATCTTAGTTGGGATCAAGTACAAGTACTGTTTTATTATTACAGAGAAAAGGGAATCATTTAAACATTAAATAAACCCAATAGGGCTGTTCTGCCTCCAATAGGGGGTAATTATATCTTAGTTGGGATGAAATACAGGTACTGTTTTATTATTACAGAGAAAAGGGAATCATTTAACCATTAAATAAACCCAATAGGGCTGTTCTGCCCCCAATAAGGGGTAATTATATCTTAGTTGGGATCAAGTACAGGTACTGTTTTATTATTACAGAGAAAAGGGAATCATTTAACCATTAAATAAACCCAATAGGGCTGTTCTTTCCCAAATAAGGGGTAATTATATCTTAGTTGGGATCAAGTACAGGTACTGTTTTATTATTACAGAGAAAAGGGAATCATTTAACCATTAAATAAACCCAATAGGGCTGTTCTTTCCCAAATAAGGGGTAATTATATCTTAGTTGGGATCAAGTACAGGTACTGTTTTATTATTACAGAGAAAAGGGAATCATTTAACCATTAAATAAACCCAATAGGATTGTTCTGCCCCCAATAAGGGGTAATTATATCTTAGTTGGGATCAAGTACAGGTACTGTTTTATTATTACAGAGAAAAAGGAAATCCATTTAAAAAAAATCTGAATTATTTGATTAAATGGAGTCAGGCTCCATAATTCAGAACTTTCTGGAAAACGGGTTTCCGGATAAGGGATCCCATACCTGTAATATAGTAAGGCAAAAATGTAATCTATAAGGGCTGGTGTGGGCAGATGTCTGCTTTCAGCTCTCTAAGCTGTTAGCAGTCAGTAACCAATCAGTGACTTGAAGGGGGGCCATATGGGACATAACTGTTTAGTTAGTTTGCATTTGAATCTTACTTGTGTGCTCACAATGTGTGTGTCCCATGTGCTCCCCCCTCAAGTCACCAACTAAGAGGTTAGAGAGTTGAAAGCAGGAAGTAGTGTTCTGGCTATTATGTTAGACATCTGCTCACTCCAGCCTTTTATAGATTACATTTTTTGCCTAACTAACTATATCATTAATATTTTTTATTTTACTGAAATAACAGTTTCTGTATGTTCAAAATGAAGGCCACCGTGGCTACTGAGACTGACCTCAGCAACTTTAGCAGGTTTTGGCATAAGTCTAAGCACCTCAGGTCCTACAGACCATCAAGCTGTCAGTAGTAACACACATATCAAGCATTAAAAAAGGCCCACCAAGAACAGTTAAACTTTAAATATATATTATGCAGGGTTGGCTAGGGTGTGCAAAGCTTACTGGGGCCTAGGCCCTTGCGGGGGGGCCCACCGGCCCCGTCTGACCCTGATATATAGAAATGTTTCCAAATATTTTTAATGGGGGGGGTTATAAGTAAAGTTTTCATACATTGGAACTTATAAAGGGTTAAATTCCGAGGTCTATATCATTCCCAATCCAAAACTACCACTAAAAGTAAGAGAAGACAGTGTTTCTGGACCCCGGTGTAACAGCTGCAGGCTATGCGACCGCAGATGGCGACGGTTTCATTTAAATATTTTAATGACATACACTGTTAATTTGTTCTTAGGGGAAAAAGAGCGTTTATTTCCTTTTTGTATATCTGAATTAAAGAGGTCAGAAATATGTCGATCAAACCTTTGCCTCTCCAGATGTATCCGCGGCTTGAAATAATTAATGGAATCATTATGGGAGACATTCTGCGTATCACATGAGCCAGCCTACGCCTCGTTACAGCGAGATGGATTCATTAGTACGATACAGAATCCTTACACAGACAGAAACTGGATTCAAAAATGGCATTATTTCAAACTGGATTTCAGATGCTGTAAAACACTATCACCCGCTCTCCATTGCTCATTTAGTGTTATTGTCATTATTTGTTCTATTTCTAAAGCTTCAGCCTGTTTCTCAACTCTGAGCGACATCAGTCAAAGTAGAAAAAGTCACTGTTACGAAGGCCACCAAAGGGCAAGTAGAGAAGGTCCTACTTATTAAGCTTATTTGAGGGATGAAGTGTACTGTCTTCTGCCAGAGGCAGGTGTTGCACATAAAGGCATTAGTAATACAGGTATGGGGTCCGTTTTTCGGAAACCTGTCTCCCATTGACTCCATTATAAGCAAATAATTCTAAATTTTGAAAATGATTTCCTTTTTCTCTGTAATAATAAATCAGTACCTGTACTTGATCCCAACTAAGATATAATTACCCCTTATTGGGGGCAGAACAGCCCTATTGGGTTTATTTAATGGTTAAATTATTCCCTTTTCTCTGTAATAATAAAACAGTACCTGTACTTGATCCCAACTAAGATATAATTACCCCTTATTGGGGGCAGAACAGCCCTGTTGGATTTATTTCATGGTTAAATGATTCCCTTTTCTCTGTAATAATAAAACAGTACCTGTACTTGATCCCAACTAAGATATAATTACCCCTTATTGGGGGCAGAACAGCCCTATTGGGTTTATTTAATGGTTAAATGATTCCCTTTTCTCTGTAATAATAAAACAGTACCTGTACTTGATCCCAACTAAGATATAATTACCCCTTATTGGGGGCAGAACAGCCCTATTGGGTTTATTTCATGGTTAAATGATTCCCTTTTCTCTGTAATAATAAAACAGTACCTTGTACTTGATTATAACTAAGATATAATTATAGCAGGCAAAACATTGCTATTGGGTCCCTTATCCAGAAAACTCCAGGTCCTGAGCATTCTGCATATTAGGTCCTATACCTGTACTGCACATTGTATAAATGATTAGAGATTATATTACATCAAATGGCTGCACCAAATTGCTCAGTGGAGAGTATATTTTATATGGAACCAAATCATCTCTGTTACCACTTGCAACAGGATTCCTGCATAGTAACCTTAACAAGGAGCAGAAGAACTGCATTTAAAGGAGAAGGAAAGGCTAATAAAGAGTTAACTTAAGCTGCAGGCATACCTTCAGTTCTCTCAATAGTGCCCTTATGTCTCCCCATATTTCACCCATTCAGATGATCAGAAGCCAAAGAGGAAGAAAAAACGCTGAGCTGTGTAAAGAAAGTTCCCATAATGCCTCACTCCTGCACCGACACCCAGACCAGTGTACATGTGCAGTTAGTAAGACTATGGGACAGATTTACTAATGCACGAACGGACCAAAAGCGTCCGAACGCGTTTTTTCGCAATGATCGGTATTTTTGCGACTTTTTCGTCGCCGCCGCAACTTTTTCGTATGTACCCCGATTTTTTCATCGCTGTTACGACTTTTCCGCGCCTTTTTCGTCGCCGTCGCGAAAAAATCTGATTGGTTTTTCCGCCGTTTACAATTGCTCAATACGAAAAAATCGCGACGGCAACGAAAAAGTTGCGCAAAATACAATGTCATGATGGGGATGAAAAAATCACACAAAATATGAAAAAACGCTATGGCGACGAAAAAGTCGCAAAACTTTCCAATCCGATTTTTTCCCATTCGGGATTCAGATTCGTGGATTAGTAAATGTGCCCCTATGAGTCAGCTTCCTGCTGATTGGCTCAGATCCACATTCTTAAGGGGGGAGGGAATTCTTAGCATTCCTGAGGGAGGGGGGAGCAGGAGAGGGGAGAAAGCAGAGAGCTGCATGTCTCTGGCAGAGGAAAACAGACACAACAAATCTTTTGACAGAGAAGTCAGTGCAGCGTTTCTGTGAGTGCTTATGGCTGTATTTACATAGACCTTTCTGATAAAGCTTATTTAGTTTTTACCTTTCCATCACCTTTAATTTCACTGGTTCATATGCACTGAGCCCCATCACTATTTAGCGCTACGGCCCACTGCATGTGGGGAGAAAAGATCTGGATAATTATTTTCCATGCTGGAATAAATCATTCCAGGGGGAAAATAATAAATTGTTTAAGTTAAAGGACATTGTGCCCATCTCCCCCACCCACACCGCATCATTGGTACTTAATACACGAGCCCTTTGAACCAACCAGTTATAACACTACAATAAATATATACAATTTCAAAAAACACAGTAGGATATAGTAAAATATACAGTTCATGCATTGGTTTATATTGATAAAGTGATTAATGAATGTTCCATGCCCCAATTCCCATGATGAGCTTCTCTTCCTATTCTGTTGGCTATACTATAGTTGCATTATAAAAATAATAAATAAAAAGTCATATCTCTGCAGTGCAATAATAAGCCCCGTCATCCCATCAGTTGTGTGCCAATTTCAACATTTAAAGGGCCCTGGGGGATTGAACCGTAGAGCGAGATAATTCGAGACACGCCTCCGGTGTCAGGATCTCAAGAAGCCTTGCTTTACTTTGGCTGCGTGTCCCGTTGTAGCAGTCTGGGAAGTAGAAAGTAACGTGGCAGCCAATTACACTCTGTGGGGATGTATCCATTTCTGCATTTTTATTTACTGTTTTCTTTCATTAACTCAAAAAAAAAATCACTGCCAGTTACGAGGTGGCATAAACGCAATTGGCAACCTGTTAACCGACGTAAAAAAAATGAAGTCAACGCGTTTCTTGTATTGAAAGCAGACATGTGCGAAAATATTTACTGTGTATTCCATAAAACTTTCTTCCACTCATCGACAGCCATAGCTCTCGCCGTGGTGCCAAAAAGGGAGCCAATGTTGCTACGGATCCAATCAGACAAAGTTATTAGACCAGGGGATATATTTATATACCTATTACTGTCTATGGATTGTTTATTATGTTTGTGTTTTATGTTTGTAAGAATAGTGCAAAAAGTGTGCAGATACCAAAGTGTGCATAAAGTAATTTATCTCCACTCTCCCTCCCGGTGCAGGAAAAAATGATTTGCTTCATAAAATGAGGATTCCCAGCCGTTGTTTAAGGTTCATTATATAGTGGGATCAGCTCCAGGGCAAAGAAAAACCATTCTCCTTGTGCACTGTTTAAAAGAAGCATTCAGTTGTTTCCCCTGTTGTACCCCTGCAGTAACACACAGCACTATTTACATAAAGTGCAAACAAAGTAATAAAAGATTTAACAAGGAAAATTTAGGGGGTTACCTGGTCTTATTAGGGCCCATACAGGGAGTACCTACATCTGTTCCACTGCCAGACTTGCACAGGCACAACGGGGCACATCCAAACTAATTAGGGCCCATACAGGGAGTACCTACGTCTGTTCCACTGCCAGACTTGCACAGGCACAACGGGGCACATCCAAACTTATTAGGGCCCATACAGGGAGTACCTACGTCTGTTCCACTGCCAGACTTGCACAGGCACAACGGGGCACATCCAAACTTCAAACTCCATCCAAACAATCAAGGAAGGGCAATGCTGGGGAGGGGTGTCCTGCACCCTGCCTATGGCAGTTTCATATATTATTTTGAACCTGCAAGTTGCTGCCTATGCTACTTATAGAAACTCTTTGAACTCCATTTTGCAAGCGCAAAGTACAAAGGCAGTGTCCCTCCCACTCCCTACCTGTCCCCTAAATTATCCAGGATTCGGCCTTTTGCGGCAGAGTTCGGATTCGTACGAATCCATGGTCCTGGCCGAACCTAATCTAAATCCTAATTATCATCTGCTAATTAGGATTAGGAAGGGTTAAATGTCTGCGTGAACATGGAAGTGAAAAAGTTTTGCACGCGGTGATGTTCTTCCTTCCAGGATTACCCTTTGGATTCAGTTCGGTATTCGCCCGAATCCCTTGGGATGGATTCGGCCGAACCTGAATAACTGAGTTCGGTGCATCCCTAATTCAGAGTGCAAGCTAAGACACTAAGGTCTGTACCTCTCATGCATTGAAGAAGTGTTTGCTAAATGAGCATTAAAATATGCCTAGTGTTTGAAACTTCTTCTCCCGGCCTACAGTAAACAACCCATTATGTGTTTTTTGGACTTTTGAATGCCTGCCAGACCGAGGTACGTGAGGCCTATAGAATCCTTTCAAGGAGTAAGGACGCATACCATAGAGCAAACAACATGGATTCTTGTTACTTATAAATATGGTGTTTGCTTTTCTGCACAACTACAGAATCTATTATCCGGAAACATGTTAACCAGAAACCTCCGAATTACAGAAAGGCAATCTCATTTAGACTCCATTTTAATCAAATAATTCAAATTTTTAATAATTTTTAATAATAATAATAAAACAGTACCTTGTACTTGAACCCAACTAAGATATAATTACCCCTTATTGGGGGCAGAACAGCCCTATTGGGTTTATTTCATGGTTAAATTATTCCCTTTTCTCTGTAATAATAAAACAGTACCTGTACTTGATCCCAACTAAGATATAATTACCCCTTATTGGGGCAGAACAGCCCTATTGGGTTTATTTAATGGTTAAATGATTCCCTTTTCTCTGTAATAATAAAACAGTACCTGTACTTGATCCCAACTAAGATTTAATTACCCCTTATTGGGGCAGAACAGCCCTTTTGGGTTTATTTCATGGTTAAATGATTCCCTTTTCTCTGTAATAATAAAACAGTACTTGTACTTGATCCCAACTAAGATATAATTACCCCTTATTGGGGGCAGAACAATCCTATTGGGTTTATTTAATGGTTAAATTATTCCCTTTTTGAACCCAACTAAGATATAATTAAATCTTATTGGAGGCAAAATAATGCTATTGGGTTTAATTAATGTTTAAATTAAAGTTAAAGTATGGGGATTCAAATTACAGAAAGACCCCTAATCCAGAAAGTCCCATGTCCTGAGCACTTTGGATAACAGGTCCCAAGCCTGTACCATTAATGTATAACAAACAATAATTCAAGCCCATACTGTAGCCAACTAAGAAGTGCAACCCTTGCATTTTAATAATCACAGAGTATATGGTGACAGCTAACATTATATCCTTATGATTTACAGAAGGGGGTCCATTATCTCAGCTTTATGTCATATTTAAGCAGTAGCACTCACTAACAGCCCTCGGCTGAGTTTTGGAGCTGTGGATACAATACTAAAGACACCTTTCTTCTATTTGCCAGCCCATTTCTCTTAGAAAAATACTGTGAATGAAAGACAATATAACTTGTAAGGAAAAATCTATCAATACATCACCAGCTTTTATAAAATAATACCTATCACGGCTCAAGTCAGACATGTGCCATTTACTAAAAAAAAACCCCAAACTGCAAGCTATTTCCATGCCTTCCAAAGTGTTTCTGGCATGTCTGTCCGTGGATATTCGGCTCGTTTTGAAACCTGCAAGACTTCTGAATAGCTTGTCAGAACCACAAATATTTTCTGTCAGAGCAGCCAAACCCCATCCCTCCATTGAGCTGGAAATAAACACAGCGCACAGAAATCTTACCCCCATAATCAGGGAAGCTTCCAGGCAATAGGGGGAAAAAGGCAAGCGGGGATCAATTAAAATGTTTGTATCACATTTCTGTTTTAGCATAAAGTATTTCGCGCAATTATACAAATATTTGACTCTTGTTAAATGTTCTGGAGCGAAAAAGGTGCCATTACAAACACATGAGATCTTCTTGAGGGAATATAATCCCCTTATACAGATTGTGGGAATCAGAAACCCAAACATAAACACTGCCAATTACCTTGAAATAATTCATAATTTCATGAAATTGGCTAATTTGGCCGTTTTTAGACAGCAGTAATCTTGCACAAAGCTATTATTAGGCAAACGGAACATTGCTCAAAATACTTAGTGTTATTCAAGTCCCATTACTGCACACTCTTCTGGTTGGCTGTTCTTATTTAAGTTGCTCATACAACTGGCATTCAGGGAGCCATGAATAGGGGTCTGCAGCTGACCATACTACCTTGGCCAATGACCCCGAACCAGTGGTTCAAGAGCAACATGTTGCTCCCCAACCCTTGGATGTTGCTCCCAGTGGCCTAAAAGAAGGTGCTTATTTTTGAATTTCTGGCTTGGAGAAAGTTTTGGTTGCATAAATACCTGGTGTACTGCCAAATATAGCCTTGTGTAGGCTGCCAGTCAACATAGGGGCCACAGAATATTTATTTTACATTTATATCACAGGTACAACCATTCTGGGCACACAAAGAAGCCATTAACTAAGCTGCCCAGGGAATTAAGCTGCCACCAGGAGCAATTAATTAATGCTTACCGTTGGTTGTGACCAGTGTAAACTTTTACAGTATCTCTGCGGGGAAAAGTGCGTGAGCGCAACTGCTCTTCTGGCCATAAATGACCCCTCATATGTCTATGACTGAGAATTTTGGAACCCTTAGAAACCAACATTTTGGTCAAAGGAATATATAGAACAATGTAAGTTAGCTTGTAAAAATACAGAGGTATTACTAGTCTCCAACTAGTTACCTTTCTGACCTAGAAGAGGAGAGGGCTTGCATGCAGGGGGTTGGAGGCAGACCAGGAGCAGAAAAACCAATTTAGTTACCAGTAATTTTGTAATACTGGCCCTGGCCTTGGCTGGTATTTTATCAGCTGGGCCAGGCAGAAACCCTAGGCGATAGTAGCCAAAGGCACTGGGGGTGCAAGGCCCAACGGGGCTTCTGCCTCAGGGGCCCCTGCACCTTAAACCCCCCCTGCAGAGGCCTTTAATACCCTCTGACCGCCTCCCCCAAGCTCTCCTAATAGAAACTTACCTGCAGCGCATCAGGGGAGGAAGACTACGAACCACGGGAGCGCCCTTGGGGGAATTGGATCTGGGCTGCCGGGGCCCACTGGGTTTTTTCCCGGCGGCCCAGTCCGACACTGACCAAGGGGAAGTGTATCTTCAGCATTCAAGCAAGCTAATACTTTTTTTTTTGCACAAGTTATCATCTTTCTTGAAAATTAATGGGAAAATTAGATTCACGATTTTTTGCCATGACTTCACTGTAATAAACCCATTTGAGATTTTTTTACAAATAGCGCACAATCACAGGGGAAAAAATGATCATGTCTATTCATAAGTACGCACACAGTTTATTCCAAGGTCACAATATATATTTTTTAAAAATCTGCCTGTCCTTACCCCCTGCCATAGGGTGCAGCTTGCCGGTGCCTAAAATGATTAGCTAGTTAAGAGGGTGGATAGGAATGAGATGGATGGCACTGAATTCATGGGGCTGCAGTTCTCTGCACTCATCTAGTGAAAGACAGGATGCAATTACCCATACTGCTGGCTGTATTATAGTGTAATAATGTAAAGAAGTTGATATTTCTTGATTTCCCTGCTTGTTCTTTTTGTTGTTGTTCTGTCACTCAAAAGGTGGCCTAGCAAGATCAGAAGATGTGGAGCATGGGGAGACGGGGTACAGAAAACCATTTGCCAAACTCCACCATGTTAGAGTTCTTCTCAACTAGAATAGGTTTCTTACTCCATGTTAATTTTATTTATGAGTGCCACTGATTGCGGCCAGTGCAATGTCATTATGTGTTACAGATGTTAAAATGATGCTTATGGGATCATGCATTGCCAAGCAGGCTAAAATAACCTGGAGCATAAACAAAGCCCATTTTTGATTGGCACATTCCTATTGGAACCAATTCTTACAATTTAGAACCTGGATTAACTATATCTCAAATCCTCAGAATAACAAACAAAGCACCGTTAACATTAGATGCCTAAATGAGGGGGAAACCTAAGCTACGCCGAAAAAAATGATTTCTCCTACACGTCCTTGAGTCTAATCGTTCTACGTTGGCAATCTGAGTTAGAAAAACATTTAAGATATAGATGGGAGCGAGCCACGGCTGTTCTGTTTTTTTAAGTGAATTCAGCATTTTAGCGAGCCATTAAGAGATGTCCAAAATGTTGTTTTTGGATCTAGAACAACATAATGTTTAAGAAAATCTACAATATTCTTTTTGTATAAACACATTTCCAGTTTCTGCACTCAGCCAATTTTACAAGAATAGAATAATATGGAAGCCTGCGAAGGTCAACAGATCTTTACATTCTGAACAGTGCCTATGTATTTGGATGAATAAAAATTGACTGTATTGACTGATCCGCATATAGAATGGCAACATATTTTGTACTATTAGACAATTAAAGTACAGGTATAGGACCCGTTATCCGGAATGTGTGGGACCAAGGATGTGTGAATCTTCATGCCTTAATTCCACTAAAAAATCTCTAAAACCTTAATTTAACCACATAGGATTGTTTTATCTCCACTAAGAATTAATTATATCTTAGTTGGGATCAAATATAAGGTACTGTTTTATTATTACAGAGAAAAGGGAATCATTTAACCATTAAATAAACCCAATAGGACTGTTCTGCCCCCAATAAGGGGTAATTATATCTTAGTTGGGATCAAGTACAGGTACTGTTTTATTATTACAGAGAAAAGGGAATCATTTAACCATTAAATAAACCCAATAGGACTGTTCTGCCCCCAATAAGGGGTAATTATATCTTAGTTGGGATCAAGTACAGGTACTGTTTTATTATTACAGAGAAAAGGGAATCATTTAACCATTAAATAAACCCAATAGGATTGTTCTGCCCCCAATAAGGGGTAATTATATCTTAGTTGGGATCAAGTACAGGTACTGTTTTATTATTACAGAGAAAAAGGAATCATTTAACCATTAAATAAACCCAATAGGGCTGTTCTGCCCCAATAAGGGGTAGTTATATCTTAGTTGGGATCAAGTACAGGTACTGTTTTATTATTACAGAGAAAAGGGAAATTAATTTTAAAAATTGATTAAAATGGAGTCTATTGGAGACAGGCTTTCCATAATTCGGAGCTTTCTGTATAACGGGTTTCCGGATCCCATACCTGTAGTAGGAATTTAACAGACAACAATGCATATAAGTGGTATTTTGCATGTATGTATGTATGTATAACTTTATTTATAAAGCACCACAAGGGTACGCAGCGCTGTACAATCTTACAATATACAAAATTACACACAAGGAGGACAAGTGTTATAATAAATAAATACAATAAATATATATAAATGCACAGGGATAAGTGCCATGTGGTATGAGACACAGTAGGAAGGAGGTCCCTGCCCTGCATATAGCCTTCTGGGCATTGGACAGACGTCCAACCATGGCCTATCTTAATATTTTAACAGTCTTTCAATTAGTGGCTGTCTCAGGATGTACTTGTACCCTTCCAGCCGTTTGAAGCTCATGATACACTTGAAGTACTTTATCTTTAGTACATTGTGTCCTAGAGGAGTCCACTGAGAATTTACCTGCCTTATTCTGCTTAAGAAAACCATTTGTTGTAAATGCTAAAGAAAAATATCCCATTATACCGGCGAATCTGCAACACTGCTTGGTGCAACACATTAATATTAAAATAGTGTTTCCATTCTTCTGCCATCAGCAGTTTTAACATTGAGGTGAGCACTGTCTTAAAAAAAAAACCAAGGCACAGACTGTTTTGAGATTTAGGAGTTGGGAAATAAGTTTGTTTCCTCAGACAGCTCTCATAAAAATTGTAGGTTGTACGCAAATGTTCTGGAATTTGTTTTTCCCACATGAGGTCCTTCCAAAGAACATTCCCCACACCATTTCTGAAGCCAATTCGATTTAATGTACAAAATCAACATGTCAATCAGTAAAGCTATGAAATGCCACAAGGGTCCTTAAGGCAAAAAAATAGTGGTCTTTGTTGAAGGAATGAGTTTTAAAATAACGAAGAACAAAAGAGTTGCACGTATTCCAGATCATTTGCAATGTGCAATAATAAGAACTCAATCCAAATATTATCCCGTATCCCTAGAGCTTGCGGGCCGATATTTCTGACTCTTTCAAAGCAAAGCAGTCTCCCTACTACTGAAAATGTGTTTTAAAAATTGATTACCTTTACATTTATAATCTTTACGTTTTCTTGGGTATGGAGCATCTGAAATGTGATGGAATGAACCTAGAAAGGCCAGAACAGACCAGATTATAACCAGTGTCGGGCTGGCCACTCAGGATACCAGGAAAACTCCCGGTGGGCCCAGGTGTCGGACTGGCCAATCAGGATACCAGGAAAACTCCCAGTGGGCCCAGGTGTTGGACTGGCCAATCAGGATACCAGGAAAACTCCCGGTGGGCCCAGGTGTCGGACTGGCCAATCAGGATACCAGGAAAACTCCCAGTGGGCCCAGGTGTTGGACTGGCCAATCAGGATACCAGGAAAACTCCCGGTGGGCCCAGGTGTCGGACTGGCCAATCAGGATACCAGGAAAACTCCCAGTGGGCCCAGGTGTTGGACTGGCCAATCAGGATACCAGGAAAACTCCCGGTGGGCCCAGGTGTCAGACTGGCCAATCAGGATACCAGGGAAACTCCTGGTGGGCCCAGGTGACAGCAGGCCCTCCTGCTCACCCAACCATTTGCCTTGTATGCCTATACCATGGCCATTACTCAATTCTATATGAGAAGAAATGGAGGAAAGGATAGATAATAGTATGTAAAAAGAAGTAATTAAGAGACTAAAGAAAGTGAGTGAACAGAGAAGGGGAGAGTGGGCCTAAGGTTTCAGGATTTCTGGTGGGACCCTGGCACCAGTCGGATACTGATTATAACTCATTACAGCCATGTATATATATCCTTAACCATGCTGTGAGGTAAAGGGGGCCGGACCAAACATTGGTCCATGGGGGTGGGGTCAAGTGCACAAAAAAAATAATATAAAGCAGGTTTTAAAGAGAGTTCTAGCGAGCTGTTTAAGATTTTTCTGTAATTAGAGAAAATTGCAGCAAAAAACATAATCTTACATTGTTTCAATTTCAAATTTTTCAAACTCGATCAACCGATCAACCAAGGATGCACTGAATATACTTTTTTAATTTTAAATCAGCCAATTCCTGCTAAAGAAAGGTTGAAAAAGGCTTGGATTCAGCTGCATCCCAAACCAAATCCCATATTTGGTGCATCCCGAGTATTAGTGATGTGGGTGTTGAGAAAAACTTGACCGTACCAACCCTAACCTGCCCGCTCCCAACCCAACCTGGTCTCTGCCTTGTATTTAGGGTGGGGAGGGCACTTGCCTATAAATTCAGAAGCTGGAAGAAGCAGGCTGGCAGTGTTAGGTCACGGGTAAACCCGGGTGTCCCGCGGTTATTGGACCGGCCTTAAATAAAATCTTCTATAAAAGTCAGTGGAAAGTGTATTTTCAACATTCACACTAGTTTATATTTTTGTGTTTTTTAAACAAATTTTGGAAAAAAAGGAATCGAACAATGCAATTTTGCAAGTTTTTTTCTGTGAAGTAACAAGATCAAGCTTATAAATACGCCAAGCTTACATATTTTTTCTTGAATCTGGGCCAGGGGCAACGCAAGTAGCCAACTAGAATTCTATACGGATCAACTGTTGTTAATATGGAACATGCAATTGTCACATGATCACATTGATCACAGCCAATATGGTCTTTCAGCTACAGCTTTTAGGCACAGAGAACATTATATCCTTTTCCAATGAGCAGTATCATCAGTGGCTGCACAGCTGTATAAGTAATCACCTTATGTGAATGGCTTTGCATCTGCTACTCAGATACTTACTAGGTGGCATCCATCAAGCTGATTTGCTACAGTTCCAGAGTTTCATATATCCCCTTTCAATGCACATGACAGATTATGGGATGCTAAACCATAACCTTCTTGAAATAATGAGGGTCAGGTACATCTTTGAGGTTCTGGCCATTACAGAAAAAAAATCACTGGGCAGCAGTTGATGGAGAACAAATCCATCCTTGTTCAGTACCAAGACCTGAATTTCCCACTAGGGGGCCCTGTAACTGGGCATCACAGAACTCCCAACAATGCCTTCATTACATGTAAAAACTATAATGTCCCAAATAGAGTAGTTTATATAGTTAATTTTACTTTGCAATGATATAAAGGGTGATTGAAATAGAATTATGTGAACACATCTCTGTGTAGAATAGCAAAAGCCAGAAAGGGGTCAAGGAAAAAAGCTGCAAAACTAAAAAAAATTCTGGCACACAATATTTTAAACACAAATGTCATTCAAAAAGAACTTGTATATAATTAATGATCCATGTTGTTTCCTAAATAATTTTTTGTAGAAATATTACAAGATGGAACCTATTTTTTGTAGGAAAGTCAGCAGTCTCGCCCTTTTATCCTGCATTGCAAAGGACAGTAAGTTGCCAGATACACAAATCATTTCAGGAGATTCATGAAAGCTGTTAGCCATTGGAACAGTCAACAAGCAGAAGAGAAAAAAAATATGTTCAAAATGGCCAACGTTAATGTGCAAGGTCTCACGGGTTTCTTCAGTAGGGCCGGGCAGAATTACTATTTGCCAGCTGGAGCCATGGCTCTGACACTTTAGCAATCATGCAGTAGAACTGAAGAGGCTGCAGAAGGGAACTCAGAAGAAGCAGAAGAGCAGAGATTAACCTTTTCTGGAGAGCCAAGCTAAAGAACCACTATCCAAATGTGTCTGTGCCACAAGTGAACTATAACTTCAAGAATCGTACCCTTCTTGGTAGCTATGGTTGATAGGAGCTGTTTGCCAATGGCAAGAGCAGGGCCGTCCAACTGCAGCCCCATGGCCAAGATGAGGTCCCCTAAGGATTTTTTTATTCTCCATGGCTGCCAGGCTTCCACAGATTTCCACTTGTATGTATTCTAATGATTTTTAAATAGGTAGCAAGTTCTTCTACTGAGGGATGTAGCCCTAACTTAGATGTCAACACTGTCATTTCTGAGGCAGGGCTCTGCCCCGAAACGTTGTGTGGTGTTGGTGGCCTCTAATAAATGCAGGCAAGCTGTCTCTACGCCTTCCTTTTTCGGCAGTGTCATTCCAAAGTAATTGTCAAATGCACTAAGGCTGTGCCTATGGGCCATGACAGACGGGGAGATTTCGGCAAATCGCCGCGTATGCCATCCCACCAGCGATTTACATTTTAGCCGCTGGGATGGAATTTCGGGGAGATTTGTCACGGGTGACTAATCTCCCCGTGTGCCACAGCGCTAAGGGCAAGTATTTATACACCAACCAGAGGCTGAGCTGGTTTTCACGATTAAGTAATGGCGACCCTGGATAACAAGATAACATATATAGATTACATTTATTCAAAAATATGAATATAAGTATGGAATTTATTGTCTGGAATGCTTAGGACCTGGGGTCTTCTAGATAAGGGATCCTTCTATAACGTGGGGCATGCTTTAAGGCTACTAAAATTAGTTAAAAATAAAGGACTGCTACCAATGTACTACCACCAAGTACATTATTATTAATAACATTTATTTATAAAGCGCCAACATATTCTGCAGCACTGTACAATAAGTGGGTTACATACATTGGACATACAGAGTAACATATAAAGCAATCAATAACCGATACAAGAGGTGAAGAGGGCCCTGCCCAAAAGAGCTTACAATCTACAATGGGACTGTCTTATTATTACAGAGAAAATAACAGTATATACAGAACACTATGGTTGACATTCCCATATTTCAGAGCTTTCTGGATAATAGGACAATCGATCCCACAAGAGTGCAACCCAAACCCATGAGGTCATGTTTTTTCACTGTGCAGCTTCTGTTTATTCCAACTTCGGCAAAAAGACATTTCTTTTGAAAACACAGATTCTTTGCCAGTTTGAAGCTGAACAATTCAATGAGAATTATGAGGATATTGCTTTTTTGGACAGACTAGCACACGAGACTGTGAATCAGCCTCAAAATTCCTTACACGATGCGTGCGTATAAATAAAATCAATTGGAAATTGAGCATGAATTCACACACAAGGGGCTGCCGGGTGTGTGTGAGTGTGCATACAAATCCCTTCGTTATTATGCACCTTTATGCTGAAATCAGATTCGCTGTCATACGTGAGTGAAGGGAAAGAGCCACATTTTCCACAAGAGCTAGTCATGCTTCTATTAGAACCGACATGCTGTTTCCGTGGGATTTGGGAGAGCTACATTGATGGCTAGACTTTAAAATGGAAATGCACCACGTGCCTTTTGAAAAAGCTCTGTGATGGTCCAAGAAGAGGTAAAGGGAAAAAAATATTTAAATTATATATATATATATATATAAATATATATAAATGGGTGTTCTGGCTCCTGTTAATAATTGTAAGCATTAAACAAAGTTCAGACCTGCCCTATAAATGGGGCTGTAAGTGATCCACACAACTTCCCAAAAGAATGTTCTTCTGTAAATATAAGAGCGCAGAGCAGGTTGCTATTGCAGTCAAAGGCAACTCGGTCACCTTATTAACCTTATAAGGCTGCCTGATGATGGATGTCAAGTTGCCTTGAAACCAGATCTGCTAATGTATGCCCCCACAGCCGAGCTTTCACTACCCTTTTTGTTTCTAAACTAAACACTGTTAAACACAGATTTCCACATTCAATGAGATGAGGATGTCCCTATAGTTTATGTACTTTGCTGCACAATGCCGTAGACCATTCCCTTCGTCAGTTGGACATGTTTTCTAACTCTCAGTGACAGTGCACACACCCCGTAGGCCAAGAAAGCAAATAACTCCCTTTATTGTTTTTTAACTTCTAATTTATCACTGACTTGCTTAGTTCTGTGCCTGCTAGTCATAGATTCCCAGCAGCAAAAACTTCTGCCTTAAGGTCCCTTGGATCAATTTGGCAGCTAATCGGCCCGTGTATGGGCACTTCCGACAGGCCTGCCCGACCAATATCGGCCAGATCTCGATCGGGCAGGTTAGAAAATCTAGTCAGATCGGAGACCGCATCGGCCATTGATGCGGTCCCCGGACGGACTTTACCTATACCCGTTATTATAATCCTGGGGCCAAACGATCAAATTACCCTGGATAGGTGGGAGATATCGGAAGAAGATCCGCTCGCTTGGTGACATCGCCAATCTCGAGCAGATCTGCCAGTGTATGGGGACCATTAGACATTGTCTGTACTCTTCAAGTCACTAGAAAGCAACTCTCCATGGTGGTTCTCCATGAGAGGGCACACCAATCACCCACACTGTCCCACACTTATAAAAAGTAAGTGATAGCCACCTTCTCAGTGAGTGCCATTGGTCTACTTTGTGCATGAACCAGGTCAACAGAGCACCCTCTAATCAGCTTTGATGGTGAGCCATTACAATCCTAAATGTTGCTGGTCTTTTTGGATATTTAGGACCTTACCAAACTGCACAATTAAGGTAAATCAGTCTATAACAACAAAGCTGTGGGACAGCCCAAACAAACTACACTTGATATGATTGCCTAGGAACCTATAAACCAGACATGTTGGACAGCTGATTTTTAACTAGATCCAAACCAATGTGTTTTCATGCATCAATGTAGAATGAAGCTGTGCCATTTAAAATAAGCCATGCAGCACATGGATCTGGAAACTCTGCTCTGCTGGCTTGTACAATATAGCCTCCAGCTGGCAGCACTATGTAATAATAAAGACATCCAAATGTTATATTCAGATTAAAGGACATTATCGCCTTTGTTGTAGCGATATGTAATCGGTGGTGTTCTCTTATCTCTGCATATATTTAACCATTCTTTTTTGTAGCTATATTGAGCAGTTTTAGGAACTTAGATGTTTTTGTTCATGTCTTCACTTTAATTAATTCAATGTGGTGGCATTTTTGAGGTGTTAAATATCCTACCACTTGACCTGTAGTAGGATATAGGTCTATTTGCTATTTCCTCCCCTCTCTTCACCCCCTCATAATGTCTCTTCTTTTATTTCTAATCACTTCTGCATGTACATACACCCATCTGCTACATCAAGGGTACGTTGTATGTGTCGTAAGATAACAGTTTCATCTTAAAGAATTCTTTCCTTCCTGTCCGAAATAAACTGGGAACTGTCATGAATAAGAATGAAGTTAATCTTTGTAAGGAATATAGAAAAACCCACAGGTATAGGGAGTATTATTGCACCCTACTTACTGAATTTTTTTTTCAATAAGGGGGATAAGTGTGCTGGTGGAGGAGAACCCTTAGGCTGATGCCACACATGGGGTTTTTACGCTGCGTTTTTTCTCAGCCTAAAAACACCGCACAAGCCACACAGCCCCTGACTATGGCGTTTTTCAGCCTAGTATTGGTGATGTAGCAAATCCCGTTTCCATGGTGCTAATAGTGCAAAATAGTAAAAAACGCTGCGTATTTCCGCTAGGTCTGGCAGCTGCCTTTGTGTATACATAGGAATAGCTTGCTGTGCAAATACTGGCGTATTTCAGCCAACGCTTGAAAAATCCGTGCTTTTCCGGGCGTTTTCTAGCGTATTTCCGCATTGTGTGGTTTGCCTCGAGTCTTTTCAAGTTATTTCTATGGATTATGATATCAGGCGTTTTTCAGCCGCTGAGAGAATTAGAAAATACGCAGCGTAAAAACGCCACGTGTGGCATCAGCCTTAACTGGCCAAAGTAATTAAATGCAGACTCAAGCAGTGTAGAAGCCAAGTCACTTGTTGACTAAGGTTATAGCGTATGTAAAAAGGCAATGGCAATGAATGTAAGTGAGTAATCTGCTGTATCCTTGGGGATTTTTATTGGTAAGAAGTCTAAATACTTCAGTAGTGACAACTGTTCAGTGATATCACTGTAACAAAATAAAAATACATTTTTCATTCTTTGTTTGCTTTGCCTGTGCAGAAGGAAGTAGAAACAGCTGCCATTCCTCTTTCTTTGAAAATAGCCCAGCCTCTAAAATCAGCAATGGCCCGATAAAGCCCTGTTCAGAACTGAGAGATTCGGTAGTACTCAGAAATACGTACAAGTAGTTGAGAGGATTTGCTGGATGGGAAAATGAAGAGGGCCTGGAGAAGACTTTGAAGAAACATCTACAAGCCAATAAGAGAATTTTGCTGGATAGGGAAATGAAGAGAGACTGGAAAAGTCTTGGAAAGAGGCTTTGCGTTGTGCTGGTGCATGATCCTGACAGTAAAGCCATGAGTGCTGTGAACTGGATAACATATTGCTGTGTAATGCTCTGCATCATCTTGTATCACTGAACTAGAGACATGACTTTCCAACTAAGCATCAGAACTGAGCAAGTATTGGCTCCTTATGGATTTAAAGATGAAGTGTGCCAACAGCAGATGGGTTGTTGCACCTAGACAGAGCTGTCATGGTTTTCTTACAGTATACAATGTAATCAGCCTGTCCAACATGACATTAACCAATTATTTTGATATGTAGTTGCTGTAACAGCCTCTACTCTTCAGGGAAGGCTTTCCACTAGCTGTTGGAGCAGAGTTGGTACAATTTACTTCTACTCAGAGAAAAAAGGTCCACTCAGAGGTTGGTCAGTGATTTTGGGTGGTAAAGCACTGTGTTTCAATAGGGTTGACTTCAGAGCTTTGTGATGGCCAATCAAGTTCTTCCACCTCCAACAGTTGAGGCAGTGGAAGAACTGGAAGAACCAGTAGATGTACAGTAACAAGAATAAAACAATATATTATTTCCCTCGGTCTTATATCTGATAGTGAGAACATAATGGATGAGACTAGAAGGTGATTGTTTACCTACAACCAGTTATAGTCACATAATACCACATATAAAGAATTCAGGTTTTGAATCTGCACCAGACTCGGGGCAGTTTATCGAGCAAACACATATTGTATACATGTGGAAGGAGAAGAAAATAGACATTGTCAGAGTGTTGAAAGAGTATGGGCTGGCCAGTAACAGACAATGGGTAACTGACAGTGATGGACATAAATAGCTGACAATGACATACAGGCTAACAGGAGCAGAACAGCTGGGGTAAAAAAATGTTTAGCGGCCTTACCCAGTAATCCAGAGAATTTATGTTTGTGTAATTACAAACAAGTCAGTCTGTCTGTCACACCAAAACTGGGAGCCCAGGGGCTAATACGGGATCTGCACACTGGTATAAAACCAGCAGTTATAATAGGGTTGCCACATTTTACTAATACTAAATCAGCAGCATATACAGTGCACCAAATCTGAGTTATGCTTTACTGACTCCAAACTTAGGTTGTGTACAGAGACACAAAATAAAAACAAAATCATTTGTGGAAGGGATACATTACCATCTATTAACCTGCCCTTTGCCTGCTTTCAGCCAAGACAATACACTGTATTTAACTTGATACATTGTGATTCCACTGATATACCGATTAATCCAACACAATTTTGTTCTTCCTGTAGTCTGGCGGAACATAATAACTATAAACATACTTGAATGGAAGAATTCTAAATAAGTACGAAGAGTACTTAAACAATAGTTTCCAAGGTCCAAATGTACTACTTTTTTTTGCCAACCCAAACGGTTATTAATCATCATGATTAGTCTGGGGGGGAGGATTAGGCCCAGTTTAACTCTTGCCATTGTCCAAAATCTCCATCCATTGCATCAAACTTAGCTCTTTTCCCATAAACCCTAACGTACCTAAAACACCCCCTCTCTATGACCTTCTTCATACAATGTTATCTTTTCTTCTGTGCAGAAATATCTTTTTATTCTATCATCTTTTTCATGCCCCCCCAACTTCTATATATTTATCATAAAATCTCCCAGACCTGTAGCGATATGCCAGCTGATCTGAAACCTGGTTTTCCTGCAGGTTGGGTGGGTTCGGGCTAAACTGTTGCAGGTTTGAATTGGGTGTGGTTCAGACTGGGGAAGCACAACAGAGACCCTTTCCGCACACCCTGGCTCTCAAAAGTAATAAACGCCCAGTGCACACTGCTGGAGGGATCGGCACCCTCCCAAAACCAACTTGGAAAAAAAGCAAATGGCACACAGAGCTATGAACTAGGGAACAAGTCCTTCAAAGTTTTATTGCGGAGGTGCAATGTTTTGCGGCAGAATAACCCCTCAGTGTGCCATTTGCTTTTTTTCCAAGTCAGACTGGGGAAGTACACTCCTCTTTTTCTCCCAAAGATTTTCTCTTTTGGAACGTGACAAAAAGTCACGTGATTTTAAGGATTCCGTTCGGCCAGGAGTGTTCACCCAAATCCTGCTGAAAAAGGCAGAATCTTGGCTGAATCCTGAAACGAATCCTGGATTTGGTGCATCCCTACTTGGAATATCTTGCTAACTGGACATAAATAAGTAATGTGGTATAAATACCATGGATGTAGTATACCTACCGTGTATATTAAAAGATGTTTATTGTACCACAGTTTAATGTATCTGTTACAGGTGTGAATCCTGGAATGCCAAATGCTCGGAACCTAGGGTTTTCTGGATAAGGGGTCTTTCAATAATTTCAATTTCAAAAATGTAAATCTCCATACATACTACTAAAAAAAAAAATAATTTAAACATTATATGAACCCAATAGAGATGTAGCGAACTATTCGCCGGCGAACTAATTCGCGCGAACATTTGCCGATGTTCGCCACTTTGGGTTCACTGCGTTTTTTTTGGCACCGCGTTTTTTCGCCTTGGTTTTTCCGCCGCGTTTTTTCGCTTCGTTTTATCGCCTATGCATATACATAGGAATAGCTTGCGGGTTTTTTTTGGCGTTATTTTTTGGCGCTTTTTTTGGCGTTTTTACCCTTGATCCCCGTCCTGCATGCCACTGTCCAGGTCGTGGCACCCTTTAAACAACTTTAAAATCAGTTTTCTGGCCAGAAATGGCTTTTCTAGATTTTAAAGTTCGCCTTCCCATTGAAGTCTATGGGGTTCGCAAAGTTCGCGAATATTCGCGAGTTTAGGCGAAAGTCTGCGAACAGGTTCGCGAACATTTTCGGCGATGTTCACTACATCACTATACTTCAAGTCTACTCAAAAATGATTTAAAGTAATATTGACGGGACACATCAGTTAACAGAGCTTCTCCAGCAGAATCCTGCATTGGAATCCATTTTTTATATTTAATTTTGAAATTTCACATGGCTAGCCATATTCTTCATTTCCCAGGGTGCCACAGCCATGTGACCTGTGCTCTGATAAACTTCAGTCACACTTTACTGCTGCGCTGCAAGTTGGAGTGATATCACCCCCTCCCAGCAGCCGATCAGAAGAACAATGGGAAAGGAGCAAGATAGCAGCTCCCAGTAGGTATCAGAATAGCACTCAATAGTAAGAAAGCCAAGTCCGGCTTGGGACTCCTCGAGTTACATGGGAGTAGGAGAAACAATAGTTTACCTAAAAGCAGTTCAGTTCTGTAGCGCTGGCTCTGTCTGAAAGCTCACAATCAGGCACAATGCACTGAGATGGCCCCTACACACCAATAGTAAATATACTTGTTGGTTCAGAGAATAATATTTTAAATGTAAACAGTGTAATTTAGAAATAAAAAGCTTTCTGGAGAAAGGGTTTCCCGATAATGGATCCCATACCTGTACTCTTAATGCAGATCTCACAAGACAATAAACACTTTCTACACAAAACTTCCTAACAAAGTGTTTCCAGACATTTCCGAGTAAGAGAATTCTGCAGTGTTGGTGACCCTTTCGCATCCCCTCTGTGGGCTCAGCCCGTAGCTGCCATAGCTGCTGTTATACAGGCACCAAGCAAACCATGACTTCTGTCATAACTGTACAGTAAAGGCCATGGCGACACGGCTTGTCAGAATTACAGATGATAGCATGGCTAATTAAGACTGCGCATTAGAAAAACAGTCTTCAAATTCCTTCTCCACCAAAGGGTGAAAGCATCGTTACATTCATAACACACTGATTAAAACCAAAATAACCAGAAAACTTCAAACAAGAAGGTGTCGACAGAACACTAATTAAATACCCTGAAATCAAGGGTGGCATCCAGTTATCTCTTTGATCAGCAGTTTAGCAAAAAACACCTCCGTTACAGTAGCTTCAATGGGAAAAGGAACGTACAGTAGGGGTCACCGGGTAGTTTGGTGTCTGTCATTTTTTGTAGTTGGTGGCACCAAATAACCTGAAAGCACCCTGCCGCCATTGCAACCCTGGTTCCAAGAAATAGGTGGGTGTGATTTATGACAGAAACCCCCCAAGACAATAAATAATGGTCATGTAACTCCTTGGTGACGTCTGCTTTTCTTATATTTTCCTTAATTGATTGCACAATGCACTGCCGGTTTCTGACTTCAGAACACATTTCTAACTTAAAGTGACAGACATTCAGCATTGGGATGAGCACTGCTCTGACAGGTTTCCCAGGATAATGTCTGTCTGCATTGCTTTTGGCGCTAACATGGGGGGCACATAGAACAGGGTCCTTAGCAATGTTGAAACCATGAGGAAAGTCATGACCAAGCTTCATGGATGAAAAAGAATTGAATTAATCACACATTCTGTATGCCAACAACAAATAGCACAGCTATTTGGTCCCATAGTCATTTTCTTGCAATGTAGAAATATGCTCTGATAAACCTAAGTCTCTCTTTGCTGCTGTGCTGCAAGTTGGAGTGACATCTACCCCCTCCCATCCAGCCAGTCAGCAGAACAATGGGAAGGTAGCAACATAACAACTCCCAAACACCTGCATTGCTAAAAATGCTCCCATGCCCCACCTAGTGGTAGATAAAAGAATAGCACCCAAGTCTGACCATGACTCCTCCAGTTACATTGAGAAGGAGAAACAATATCTTATTGCACAACAGGTACAACATGGATGCACTGTAGGTTATTTAGTAAATACAACCCCTTCTAGTATCTATTAGACTATTAGAATTCACTTGTAAAAGCACTCACCCCTGTGTCTGAGATTATCACAGTAAAGGGTACATCAGAACCGATTCTGAGGCAGCCCCCCATCCCGCTCAGCTCTTAGCACTGTAGTGTTGGTGCTGGTCAAGGCTATTGCACTCTCTTCACTAGCAGTGCCTAATTTTCATTTTAAAATTTGTCTCTTAGAGTTAACAGAGGCGGCTTTTTTTCTCATGGCAGGCGCGGCCCTGGGGTACATTATATGCTCTGTATATAAAGTAGAATCAGTTTTCAATAAAATAATCCATCTCCAGTTACATAACGAGCTCTTGTTTATTTGGATTATTTATTGCGCAGCCTTGCACTGATGATCCCTAACAAATCGTATCATGTCTAAACACATAATGAATGAAAAAAGAGTCCCGTATGAAAGACTCAATAATGAGAGCGGCGAGAGTGCAACACCCACACATAGGAAGTGCTCCATAAAGGCAGCGCTCTCACAGAGCTACGGGAGCATGCATGCGTTGTGTCTCATATTCATCTTCTCAATGGTCTGTCACACACAAAAAGGAATATATGTAGTGACACGCAGGTATAAATACCATAGGGCTGATTCACTAAAGTGCTTTAATTTTTATCGCACGCTTTTTTGCGTTAATATAGACGCGAAAATTAACGCACGATTCACTATAGTATTACCGCGTGCGTTAAGTCGCACAACGCATGTGGTAAATTTTGCGCTACCGCATGCGTTAATTTGCATGCCGAAATAATACTAACGCATGATTCACAAACACTTAGACGCGCTAAATATCGCAGTAGTCTGTGCGAAAATTAACACCTACTTGGGGCAGACGGTAATTATAGAAAAGTACAGTAAATGAGCTTTTGGCAACACAATATGGACTTTGCAGTGGGATTTATTCAAGTCTGTGTTGGCCCCAGAGTGATGCAGCCTCCAGTTTGCAGGGAAATGGGCATTTTCAGTTCAGTAATTTTCCGTAAGTATTGGCATGTATGGCTAACATGGCGTGCGTTTTTTCGCAAGTGGCAACTATTTATACGCGGTGCGTTGATTATTGTTGTTCCGTCAAATACCGCATGGAAATAGTCTTCGCGACTAAAATAACGCAAACAGTATCGCACGTAAACTAACGCAAGTATGCTTTTAGTGAATCGTGCGTTAAGACGTGAAAAATTAGACGCAATAAAAATTTTAACACATGCTATAAATAACGCACGTTTTAACGCACTTTAGTGAATCGGCCCTCATATGTGCCAGTCACAAAACTAAGCAGCAATATCTAGTAGAATTAAGACAATATCTCTCGGTTACCTTGAACTTTACTTTATGGTGCAACAACTTGTCAAGGTCCTATAGTACCTACTTCAGTATAGTACCTACTGAATCTAAAATGCATTGCTAGTGCTACATTACTACAAAATAAACTGTGAGAATGAGGTACATGGATCAGATTTGCATTTTTTAACCAAGGTGGACAATCTGCAGATGAAAGGTCTTATTTAATAAAAGGGGAAAAGGTAAGGTATAAAAATTAGAAAATGTCCATCCGGCTAGAATTACCACCTTTCCTGCACGGAAATTCCATACAGGGAGGTGGGGTGTGACATCACTGGATGGGGCAGTGACGTCACGGGGAACGGCCCCCTGATGTCACATAGGCAGGGCTATGATGCAGCAATTTTCCAAATTGGAAAAACCAGACAGGCAGTTTTTACCCGGACTGCACTGTTGAAAACAAGGCTGTCTTGGTCAAAACCAGGCAAAATGGCAACCCTACACCCACCACAGATAATTCAAAGCACAGGAGCAAAATTACGCCATACAAAGTACATAAGTACAACAGACAGATGAAAGTCGCAGGCAATATTTTTGGGATTGTGTCACTTTCAGATATTACTGAGGGATTCTTTTGTCTGCTGCACCTATTGAGACACAATCCATTATGGGAACCCTATAACCACCATGTGCAGGGGTGGCAGTACCAAGGGGTGTATTTAGGCCCTATTGCACCATAGGCACTGGACCTAAATACGCCCCTACATCATGCCTGTGACATCATATGCACCTACATTGCGGAAGTGATGTCACGTCCACTGAGTGCCCCAACCCCCCTAACAGGTTGGGCGCAGGAATATAACCAGATAGAGATCTGCGGGCTGGGCCAGGCGCAGGTTGGGGGTGGGCGGATTAGGGTGGGGTAAGGACTATTTGTCAACCATACATCATTAATGCCAATACTACACAGAATTTCCAGTTAAAAACACCCTCCAACAATTTTAAACCCCATTAAATCACTCATTGTAACCTTAATAAAAATGAAACCCTTCCTATGCTTATAGAGCCACTCCCTCCAACCTCAATGGAAGCCCTTTCCTCTAACTTTATCAGCCAGTTGGTCACCAAATAAATAAATGATATTTATAAAACATTTTTTTATTCTTTATTGCTTCATTCCAAAGCAACAAGTAGTTCCATGTTAATACCCGAATACGTATTTCACCTGGGCGCAAAGTAGACTTACCCTTCACAGCACAGTTTCATACATCTGCTACGGACGTGTCTGGCTTTTATTTTCTAAAATACAGTAGTTTTTTTTTTTGTGCCTAATATGAAATTCATTAAAAATGAAAAGTGACTGCTTTATTAAATTACATTTCAATCCTGTCCCTCGAGACTGCTACTTTTTCTGGGCGATTTTCCGTGCAGGTTTTCAATTTGTACGCCTAAACCGTTCATAAAAGAGGAGAGAAAGTACAATGGATGCCACCTGCTTCTGTATGATGTGCCTTTATTTCATTGTCATGCTGAGATGTTTGATTACATTAATCCTCTGCAGGAAGGTGTTTTTTCCATTAATAAAATAGCAACATATAAAAGGAACCATAAAACACAGAATGTAGCTAAGGAAGAAATACGTGTTTTCCATCAAATATATGACGGCGTGTAGCTCTCAGAATCGCGGCATTGTATCCAAATGAGCTCCTTATACTGCCGGTCCTACAGTGTTGGGACCATTAGACATTCAACCTAATTTACAAACCATATCACATAGCACATGTGGGCCGTAAAACAGAATTGAAAACGGTTGCCAAGTACCACTACGGTATCCCAGATCCTGATTCCCCCTTACCATTGAAATAAGGGTCTTAGAAATATATCAAATTCACAATAGGGGAAAGTTGGTTCCACTCAAATGACTCAGCTTGATACTAGGAGCATATTCTTTACATAAATATTAACGTTTTAGTATGTGGATATGTTTTATAAAAACGGTGATTATTATTATTAAAAAAAGGGGTGATTCACATTTAAGTTAACTTTTAGAATGTTATAGAATGGGCAGTTCTTAGCAACATTTTAATTGGTCTTCATTTTTTATCATTTTTGAATGATTTGCTTTCATCTGCTGACTCTTTCCAGCTTTCAGAATGGGGTCACTGACCCTGGCAACCAAAAAGCTGTGCTCTGTGAGGCTACAATTTCATTGCTATTTTTATTACTTAGCTTTCTATTCAGACACACTCCTATTCATATTCTAGCGTCTCAGTTTCTCATTCAAAGCACTGCCTGATTGCTAGCGTAATTTGGACCCTAGCAACCACGTAACTGCTAAAATTTCAAACTGGTCAGCTGCTGAATATTATTAAGCTAAATAAGCTAGATAATAAATAAAAACAATTAATAAAAAATGAAGCCCAATTCCAAATTGCTTCAGAATAGCACTAACAACATACTTAAAGTTGATTTAAAGAGAGAAAAACACGGCTATTTTGGCAATAACTTATTCAGTTGGGCTTCTGTAGAAAAGATGCATTAACTCTATCTAAATAGGCAAAAATAATTAAAAATATGTGTATTTTTGAAATAGCTATATCTGATTTTACAGATTGAAAGGAAATCATAATAGTCTATTTTCTGACTTGTAGGAACCATGTCCCACCCCATTAGGCTGTCAGAGCCATGCAACCCCACCCTTCCATCACTTTGTTCCATTATTAAGTGATATATTCTAGAACTTGAAGCCTCTTGTTTCCATAGTGGGTGGGGTAGATACTCTTGAAAGTAGAAGGACTGCAAGTCCCAAAATTCATTGGTTTACCATGGAACAAGGAAAGGGAGGAGCTGTATAACTGTAACATAGTAACATAGTAAGTTAGGTTGAAAAAAGACGTACGTCCATAACGTTCAACCATAATGCCTATATATAACCTGCTAGTTGATCCAGAGGAAGGCAAAAAAACCCATCTGAAGCCGCTCTAATTTGCCACAGAGGGGAAACTGTAAGCCTAATGGCTATAGAGAAATTGTTCTTACAAGTTTAAGATTGACTATTATGGTTTCCTTTCAATATGTGGGCTCAGGGATGTTTGTATACAGTTTCTATACTAGCCCAGCTGAATGAGCTCTTATCAAACACTAGGATATTATTCCCTTTCATTTTTTCTGTACTCCTTGTTCCTGCCATTTAGAAACATATAAAAGCATCACGCCTCTCTGATTTTTATTTTTCATTTCTGTGCAATTTGACAAAGGGGAGTTGAGCCTCTTGCTGATCTATGGAGCCCCATGTATGTGTAAGGGCTGAATGAGGTTGTTTGCTTTGCTGTCGTTTCAACATGTCCAGCTCCTCTCTAAACTCCGCTTAGTTCTATTAACACTTTTCAGATTTTTGCAAACAAAACAACATCAGATGAGTTCATGGAAAGATTGAATTTGTTTGATAGATTGCAAACCATGCTTGATAAATATTGGACAGGGAGAGACAAATGCATGAAAGTGTATGAGAAGCAGAAATTGTGCCATTCCATGTCAGTAGCTGAAAAGACCAAGCTGGAGAGATGAATTTTGGGAACAGTGTTTTGACATGGGAACATTCTGCTCATCTATCTTCCCAAAGTAACTAAACCTGGGATATGTCAATATAACTTAAAGGCTTTCTGTGCAAAACAAATAATTAGGGGGTCATTTATGACCTCAAGTGCAGTTTGCAAAGTGCAACTTCAGGGCCAAATGCCCACAATGTATTGTCTTTCTTCTATAATTCCAGTGTCATCGTGGGGAGTTGTATGCGTCGCATTTCTTGCAATGGCACTTTGGTTTTTATACAAATCAGGTGCAAGTTGAGGCTAAAATGTTTGTAGTGGAGATGGTGTCACTCCTTGCCCTTGGCATTTAAAAGGCATTACGTGTGGCTCTTTGGGCACAAGTCTGCAGCTACTATTGATGCAGGACACTGAGAGAAGCCTAGTGTTACACCAGTTTAAGGTGGCGGCAGCTCCAGGCTTCCCCGGCATTATTGGATGGGCTTCCACTCAATTTCACAGAAGTGAAAGGGGTGGATATACTAAGGCATAGAAGGCATAACTTCCGCATTTATGTGGCAAAAAGTCACATCATTTTAAGCATTTGGATTGGGTTCGGCCAGGACCATGGATTGGGCCAAATCCAAATCCTGTTTAAAAAGGGCCTTCCCTCATGCATCCCTAATCTGGACAAAGTACCTTTAATGGACATAATCAATAAACACAAAAACTTTTGTCCAGTTTAGTGTGACTGCTTTTGCAGCTGAATTTGTGAATTTGCCTTCTTGTATGATGTTTACTGAACTTTCACTGGAAAAAAATCTAAATTTCCCTTTTTAAGACTAATAGCTGAATTTTTGCGAGCAAGGTTATGGGATTTTAGTAAATTTATAATAGTTAGTCCAATCAGCCCCAACCTGCTTCAGATCTGCCCCCATCCTGCCCCTTTCCTCCCTCTATACTCACTAAATCCTCTTAGTACCAGAGTTAACAATACAATTCAGTCCCCTTCACTCTTAGACTCCTGTGACACCATGGCCACACCCACTTATGTCACAGTCCAACCCCTTGTCCGCCCACCCCCCACTGTTAACTTTGTAGGAAGAGGAGGCAACACTATGCAATATGCAGACAAAATATATTTCTGGGCTTCTCTGCTTATTTCAGCTTCCAAATTTGCTTAAAGAAGTGAGTGAAAAAATGCACCAATCAAAAGATTAGCCCTCATATGTGTTTTGGCCTTTAGCTGCAGGAAAGAATGAGAACAGGAGGAACTGATGGTTCTCAGCGTTCAGTGACGTGCCACGTGGGATATGGCAGGACCCCACACAACTAAAGTGAACAAAACCATATATTTTCACCATATTCCCTATCAAAGTCCATTTGTTCCTGTTTGGGAGAGCCTTGGCAGAGCTCCTGTCACTTCTGCTGGCCGTCAGGTCAAACCCTTGATATCAAGTACAGCTTGAGAGATTAAATAGGAGGGCTGAGCATACAAGGAAGTGGCTGCTATGGTTTATGGGGTACAAATGGTCTGGCATAGAATGGCTTATTGTCATAGAAAAGATAAGATCAGCAGACATACCATAAAATTCTGCATGAGAATTTCCATCCCGATCTGAGTTTGTAATGGAATCTGGCAGTGACAAAGAGCATCGGATTTACAAGTGCAATGAAGCAGCTCCCTTCTGGAGACTCCTGCCAGACAAAACACTTCCAGCCTCACCAGTTGGAGCAAGAAAAAGAATGATTTTGTTTGACTTAGTGTATCGTGCTGAAACATATACTGCATTTTATTTATAGGGAGATCTCAGAATCAGCCTACAGAGGCCACAGTCAACTTCAGCATATCTACGGCTATGGGAAACATTTGATAATATACAGCAGGCATTCTTTCCCATGTTCCATATGTGAATGGATGTTGCTGTTTCTGTATCAAGTACTGTGAGCTTGTCCTATTTCCTTATCTGTATGACTTCTACTCCTCATAGATGTGGGGTGAAAGCAGCCGTTAATGTAAACTATAAGCATATCCAAAGTCATTGAGCCGTTCCATACACAGTCACCAAGCTCTTTATATTCAGGAACGTATTTAATTTTGACATGGCTGAGCAAATCAAATTGACCCTTTTACCATTATATATATGCAACAAAACGGATACAAATCAGAAAGAAAAAATTCGCCATCTAAAAAGTTGTCGAGATCATGAAGAAGTTAATGGTACGTGTCCTTTTTACAACTGGAAGATCTTTCTTTTCTTTGTGGTATTAGAGGTTTTCGGGAGTTTTTTGACACTTGCATTTGTGCAACAATATAAAAAAGTTGCCGTTTTCATATTTTTTTCTGTGTCTCTTTTCGTTCCTGCTTTTTCAATTGGGATCATTTAATAAATGACTAGACATTCGTGGTTTTGTGGAAATGAGTTTAGTTATGTTTTTTAAAAACTCTAAAACGATGAAAATCAGAATGTTAATAAATTTGCCCCTTTGAGTTACACTTGTACTGAATAGAACCTTATATATAAAGCTGTATATATTGAATATATGGCCTTTCTATACTCTTTCACTGCCACTATGTTTCCATTGTTTACCTTCTATCTGACTCTCTTCCTACCTACAACTGCTGCTTTGCGGGGCCTCATTACAGCCAAAGCCCTATTGAACTCATCCTTTACAGTCCCAAAGAAAGCTCTGTTCAGATTTTAAAGTAATTTATTTCTTATAGCACAGAGGCTTCAATGGGTCTTATGGCACATTGCTAACCCCTAATTTTAACTGACAACATTATGATGCTTTTTCACTAAGGATATAATACACAAGAGCCATGAATGTATATTATATTTATAAATGGTGTATTAGTGATTTTATCAGTTATAATTGGTTCTAATTTTTGTCACATGATTCACTGAAACTTGTGTATGATAAAAAAAAATGTACCCCCTGATCTAGAATATGAGGATATTTGAAGTCACAGTGGAGCTTCATGATCTGTATAGAAGCTCTTGGCCTTCTGTATGTTTATATGGACACGGAATCCTTGGTAACTCATATATTTTACAATAGGGGTACATTATTCCCTATATTAATTAAATAATTCTAGTGCAAACATACACATATGTTTTGCTTGTGGGTGAGTGAATGGCTTTACTGTGCAGAGAATTGCACTTTAGAGTTATATCCTGGGAAGGTTTTTTTGAGGGTAGGGAGGCTATCTTCCCCTGACCAGGAAGTTACTATTTATTCCCCAGGAAGAGCAATATATGATTTTTCTTAATTTCAGTTTTTCATACTTGACCACAAAAAAAAAAAAAAACTTGAATAAACTGGAATGTGATTATTCTTTCTCAGTCAATAGCACATTAACAAAAAAACGACTGCATTAACAAAACGGCACATTAATATTTCACTTGCATTTTTTTATTGATAAATCTTGGGAGTTCCCTTTCAATAAACTCCTCCATGTTTTTCATGCAGAAATAAATCTCACATTTTAACAAATAGACCTCTGAGAGTTGGGGTCCCCAATCGGTCTGTGCTGGGACCCCTGTTCTTACCTCCAGCTGTGGCTATTGTGACTCTGCCTAATGTGCATGTTGCAGCTGGTTCGGAGATGCTGTATGTGCCAAATTGCTTGGAAATTCCAACGGGCCCAGTTGTGAAACTCACACAACCTGATTAGAATTGTTCCAGTATTTAGCCCCTGGAAAAATGATTTTAATTAAAACAAAAGGTTTTCTTCACAACTCTGGTTATGTATGTGTTTCTGACATTTCCCAGGCATACGTACAGCACGACGTGATGAAAGAATCTGTTAACATTTCAGCTTAATGCACAATATCATTTTAAATTAAATCTCACCACATTTGACTAAATTTACATTCTTATGAATCCCCTACCCTTTTAAAATAGTTCACACTGCCTTCAAGGTTTTAAGATAATTTCTGGCTCTCGAGCTCTTGCTGAAATACAGACTATTCCCAGGATCCTACGCAAACCTGCAGCTTGGCAGTCTAAGTCTAAGAGACCAAAACCATTAGTACAGAAGGTTCAGAAATGGCTATCCCTGCTAAACATAGAAAGAGAAAGGGAAAAAACTTTCCTTGGCCATGCATTAGAAATTCTAGGTTAGCAGTAGATGTCCTTCTATAGCAGTGATCCCCAACCAATGGCTCGTGAGCAACACGTTGCTCCCCAACCCCTTGGGTGTTGCTCTCAGTGCCCCTAAACCAGGGAGTTATTTTTGAATTCCTGATTTGGGGGCAAGTTTTGGTTGAATAAAAACAAGATTTCCTACCAAATAAAGCCCCTGTAAGCTGATAGTGTGCATAGAGGCCCCTAATAGCCAATCACAGCCCTTATTTGGCACCTCCATGAACTTTTATGATGCTTGTGTTGCTCTCCAAGTCTTTTTACATTTGACTGTGGCTCATGAGTAAGAAAGGTTGGGGACCCCTATTCTATAGGGACTTTGAATTATTGTGTTTGGTTTATGCCCTGGGGTCTAATTATTATGCCCCTTAAGTAAGTTAAGTAATCCAGCGAAGCTCAATGGTCCATCTCCATACACTTTAAAGAGTATATTATGTACATTGGGATGGCTATTTATTCTTAAGGGAGAAGGAAAGGTAAAAACACTGGGGGTGGGGGGAGCGATCCTCTTCCGTCTATCTTCGATCTTCAGAATCCTGGGTCCGGCACATGTACAGTAGGGTGAAAATGCTGACTTTCTTGTTTAAGTTCGTCATTTCCCTCTACTGTGTAAAAGTCGCAAAGACAGATGAAGGAAGAGGATCGCTCTCTTGCAGCTTACCCTGGGCTGGTGTGGTTTCCTACTAACAAGAGAAGGTAAGCCTAACATTTACATTTTGGCACTCCCCCCCCCAGTGACTGTACCTTCCCTCCTTCTTTAAGAAGAGATAGGGCACCACAAACTGACCAATAGGTGGTCCAGATGCTCCAGCCCCAGACCCTCAGCTCAGGGCAGCAGACAAACCATGCAGGAAAAAGTAGGCAGTGGGACGCTCTAAAGATCCACAAGCAGGCCATCAAAAAAGTAGTAATATAAATAAATAATAATGAAATCTTTATTTATACCAGCACCTCTACAGCCCAATGCATTTCACACTTGCAATGTACTTAATCATAGGCTAAATATGCACAACACAATTCCAGTAATTAAAGGGAGAAGCAACAATAAGAAAAGACCAAGAAAAAATTATGTTCACATGTTTAGCCTATTAAAGTGCTTTGCAGGCACGAAACGTGTAAGGTTGTAAAGGTGATGCCCATTTCTTCTCCAAGGCCTTGTTGTAAGTAGAATTTTGGGGTGTCTTATAAAGGGAACTATCAAAGAAAAGGTTTAACAGCAGGAGAACTGCTTGCTATGTGCAGGGTACCTAAGTGGAACCAAGAAGAACAAATGATATATTAAGCTAGGACCTCCATGAATCGAGTAACACAGAACCTGTCTGTTCTTTGGGCTTTCAGCCAAGCAAGGAAAAACGTAACAAAATCCATGGACCCAAGGGGTTTAAAATTCTCAATGCCATATGTCAGTTTCCGAGCCCATTCCACAGTTACATTCCACAGTTAATTTTATATAGGTATTAAAAGTGAACAGCTACAAAACATAAGAAAGGGGAGCTACTAGTGGGGAGCTAAGAGTTCTGTAATGTTATAGAGTAATAATGCCCACATCACTATACGGTGACAAAATTGCACTTGACTGTGGCAAAAATTTTCAAATATTTACAGCACTGCTATGAGTGTAAACTATTTATGTTTATGTTATTTTGATTTTTCTAAGCTAAACTGCCTGTATCCAGACTATACTCTTCTCCTGCTGCCTTCTGTGACCTCTGCTAAACCTTATTATGCTGCTCCAACTCTGCCAGTCCCTGGATTCTGCTGATTCTATGACCCCTGTTCTGCCTGTGTATAAATATAGTTTAATAACTTCCTCTTGGTGCTTCATCTCACCAAACCCTGTGGCTTTATTAGCACCACTCACATACAAGTGCCCCACCTGAACAGCAGCGCTGCTTAACCTAAAGCCACAGCTGACTGTTGTGGGTATCAAAGCATGCAGGGATGGGTCGGATATTGAAGCAAGGACTGTGTTACAACAGGGTTTGGACAGACAGATGAAAAGCCCAAGGGCAGGTTATGCAATAAGTTGCTCTCTTCATTCCTGTTCTAGATATAAAGAGGGCCTGGTGTAATACAGAAACCAGGAGATGGCCTTATAAGAATGTATTTTTGATAATATTTATTGTTAAGTGTGTATAATGCCTGCTGTGAGCTCTTAGCACAATCCCATATACATGTACATTTGAATATCTCTATAATTAACTTTAAACCATGCCTATATTTAATGGTGCAATATCACATACAGCATGTTAAACGTCAGCCTAATAAATGAAACTTGTTTTGTATTCTGCCTATTAATTTAATGCAAATATAATCTTTATTTTTTACTATTTGTTGCACTTCACTGTGCAGAGAAACCATTTTCATTTTATTTATTCCAGTCACTGGTTCTTCAGAGCAATTGTGGGGGGAGGAGAGGGCAGTTTATTGAATCCCCCGTCACTAAACCCTTGTATATTTAAATGTACTTTTGTCTGAGACAAAAGCAGCAATATGGGAAAGGTGGGTCTTCTTTATTCAGAGCTATTTGTTAAGCCTAAGAAAAAAGCAGCAGGGGAAGGAGGGAGTTGTTTATACAGAGTTCATTATCTTTCTTTAAACTAACTTCCCTGCTTCCATGGGAAGTAGGAGGTAGCAATGATGAAAACAAAATAATAATGAACTCCTTTTATATAAACATATATGTATTCTTTAATGTAAAAGAATAAAAAAACATAAATTACTATAAGGCCCATTTAATTATCTCAGGATGAACACAGTTGTATATTGCCTCTTTATGTTTTAATATAATTTTTTTTTAAACTGAAGGACAATGTTTACTGCAAGGTTTATTTTGGATTTAATGATATAGAGCCACAAATGTACTAGGTGCTTTACAAGGCGTAAAAACAAATAGGGGTACTGGTACTTTAATTATAGGATCAGAATAAATTGTAATTTTTACTATAAAATTGGAATGAGGTCTCTGTCCCAAAGTGCTTACAGTCTATGAAGAAGAGTAAACAGAAACACAATAGGGAGGGGAACAAGTGCATAAGATAGGGTTGTGTTGTTGCAAAGGAAGACTAGCGAAGTGCCATCAATATATATATATATTACCTTGTGTCAATATATTGTCCTGTGTTGAAAATAGGGACCAGGATGGAGTGTATGAGGAGAGAAAGGCAGATTTATAGAGAGGAACAGAGAAACACAGGGCACTAAAAGACAAAGACTGAATCCATTGTGTTTTACTTCACTGAAAAATTTGCCAAACTTCTGAAAAATATGCAAAATAGAGGAAAATTTGTAAAATGCATTGAAGTCAATAGGCGGCTGTTCGAGGCTCAAAATGCATCAAAGTGAATGGCCATTTTTGTGCAAATATTTTCATGAAACTGAAAAAAAATTGCCAATGGCGAAATGTGGAATTTCGAAACAAATCCATGGCAAAAATAACTAATCGCTAGACACGATAATAATTTCATATCTGCACCACTTGGCCAGAAGCCAGAGAGACTTTAGCAGTGAAATGGTTTGGAGAGATTTAGAAGCAGATGAGATGATTTGGGCAGCAGCAGTAAGGATAGAATGCATTGAGTGGGAATTTATTTCTTGTAGAGTAGCTAGTAATATGTGGATTAGTTAGGGTTTCCACCTGTTTGGTTTTGACTCAGGGCGGCCCAGGTCAAAAACTCAGTAACACTGACACGGTGATCGCGGTGATCGAGGCCCCCCTCCTCCCTGTGGCATCATGGCCCTGCCTCCTCCCCGCCTCCATGACGTTACCCCCGCCCCCTGCCCGGCTAAGAAAGCAACTCTAGGGAAACTGGCTGTAGGGTGTCGTGATGAGTGAATATTTTCAGCAGGCATGGGTTTGCAGAGAAATATTGCATTTTACCATTGGCAAATTTTTTAGCAAAACCGTTTAAAAAACACCATGAAAAAACACCTATTGACTTCAAAGCATCTCGCACATTTTTTGACAAAGCAAAACAGGACTGATCCGCTCATCAGTAGTAGGGCGATGTTGTTGAAGGAATTGTTCAGTGAAGGGGGTCAGCTTTAGGTGGGAATATGAGCGGCTCCACGTTGGCCATTTTCCAAGACGCAAAGAAGTAATTGCAGCGATTTTGTTTCCACTAACACAGATACGCACTAGGCCCATACTCAACATATTACGGCGCTTATTCTTTTAACATTTGATCTGTTTTACATAGAACTGAAAACAACCCCACGAGGGAGAGCGCTGGTATTGTTTTTCGCCTGCTGATACCGTATTACCCAGACACAAGTCGCTCACGGAGATTACACGCTTAGTAGCTGTCAGCTCTGACACAGCAAATGCAGCATGTGTTGGGTTTAGCAGGACAAGCCTTCCCGCAGCCATATTTAAATTGCTGAACATTTTTATGTGTTACTTGATATTCCAAGGCAATGTGATACCACAGTGAATCCTTTCAGGATATAACACGCTTCAAAGGCAATGCTTGGGATTTACAAATTCTTCCTCCAGATCAGACACATTTCATGCAGTTTTGTACATTAAGTACTCAAATAGCATGTTGGGTGCCGGAGCATTCTTTCACATCACTTCATCAGTTCGGGGCAGTCCTAATTCCTGCACGGGAAGGGGCCGACTATAACAAATGCTAAATGATTTTGCCATTTACCCTTAGTACTGAGGATAAACCCAATGTAACATGTAAACAATGTTGAAAATAAAATACATTTTCAAATAACAAAATAAAATCATTTTTTAAGCCATCATTCGGAGGAATCACCTTTACAACACAATAGGGCCGATTCACTAAAGTGAGATAAAACGAGCGCAATTTATAGCATGCGTTAAAAATTTTATTGCTTCTTATTTTTCGCGACTTAAAGCACGATTCACTAAAAGCATACTTGCGTTAATTTAGACGCGATGTTGTTTGCATTACTTAACTCGCGATGAGCGGATTAGTCACGATAATACCGTATTGGCGATCCGAAAATCACGAAGGCTCACAAACCATAATATTCTATAATTACCGCCTGCCCCAAGTAGGTGTTCATTTTCGCACAGACTAATGCGATATTTAGCGCGTCTAAGTGTTTGTGAGTCATGCGTTAGTATTATTTCTGCGCAAGAATTAACGCAATGCGGTAAAATTAACGCCTTGCGATCATGCGTTATTTAGCGCATGCGATATGCCACTTAACGCATTTGATAATACTTTAGCGAATCACACGCCTTTTTCGCGTCAATTTTAATGCAAAAAAGCATGCGATAACGCTTAGCGCACTTTAGTGAATCAACCCTAATATGTCTGCCTCTAAAACACTGAAACCACATCAATTATATAGTAAATAGCAAATTGTAGAGACAAAAGTAAGAATTTTACTGTGTCCACCTTTATTATAACTGACGATAAAGATTAGCAAAACGCCTGCTATCCAGATGCTCGGGACCTGGGGTTTTCTTGATAAGGAATCTCTCTGGAATTTTGATCTCAATACTTTAAGGGGCACATTTATCAAAATGTGAGTTTAGAGCTTACTACATAAAAACTCACCCACATTTTATTCATTCCTATGGGATGTTTAAAAGAGTATTTATCAATGGGTGAAAGTTAGAACTAGAGCTGGGCGGTATGACCAAAAATTTATATCACGGTATTTTTCAAAATTATATTGGTATCACGGTATTTGACGGTATATAAATAAAAAAATAAATAATAAATATTGGTGGCCCAGCACCCCCCCAACCACAACCCCCCCAACAACCCCAGCCCCCCCCCTCAACAACCCCAGCCCCCCCCAACAACCCCAGCCCCCCCCAACACCAACCCCAACCCCCCCAACCCCAGCCCCCCAACCCCAGCCACAACCCCCCCAACCCCAGCCCCAACCCCAGCCACAACCCCCCCAGCCCCCCCAACCCCAGCCACAACCCCCCCAGCCCCCCCAACCACAACCCCAGCCACAACCCCCCAGCAGAACTTACCCAACTTGTGGTTCCTCCAGCTCCAGCGATGCGTCCTAGCGACGTCGCATGCGCGCCGACGTCACATACGCACGGGCGCAACCCGGAAGTAATAAGAGAAAAACAGCAGGAGGCGCGCATACCGGTATAGCGGTATGTTTAAAACTCATACCGTTTTTTTTTTTAAAAAACGGTATACCGCCCAGCACTAGTTAGAACTCACCATTTCATAAATAAGCTTTTAAAATACCCATAGGAATAAATAGAACGTGGGTGAGATTTTATGTAGTAAGCTCTTAAAGGGGACCTGTCACCCAGACATAAAAAGCGTTATAATAAAAGTCCTTTTCAAATTAAACATGAAACCCAAATTCATTTTTATATTAATACATCCAAACCCATTATAAAGGCATTTAAAAATCCCAGCTGTCAATCATATACTGCCAATTACAGACAATTACTTAAACTTTCCATTCAGCACTCACATTCCCCCGACCTTCTCACCATCTAATTGTGTAGCCAGTGCATGGGCCTGGGCATCAGGTCCCCCATTCTGGCACATACACAAGATTTTGGGGTGATACAAAGCTTGCCTTAATAACAGTGCCCACAAAATGGCAGCTGCCTGCTGGCTCTGATTGTACATTCCAAAGACTCAAGGAAACAAGATTTATATCATTTATATAGTATGTTAAGTTAATTTTGCAAACACAATAGAAAAGAAATTGGAATTAATTCTTAGGGTGACAGGTCCCCTTTAACTCACATTTTGATAAATCTGTCCCTGAGTCTACCAAAACATAATTTAAAGATTAAAGGGGTAGTTCACCTTTAAATTTACACATTCAATTCAGTAAGTCATGGTTGCACTGTTAAAATGATTGAGTCTGAAGTTAAGTACAAATTCCTAATGCACTGCAAATGCACGGCGACACAGTTTCTAATAAATCACCACTGAATAACCCCAGAAGGAGCTAGCAACATCACAATATACTAAATGTGTAAGACTGTAAGCTCTACGGGGCAGGGACCTCCTTCCTACTGTGTCTCATACCACATGGCACTTATTCCCTGTGCATTTATATATATTTATTGTATTTATTTATTATATCACTTGTCCTCCCTGTGTGTAATTTTGTATTCTGTAAGACTGTACATTGCTGCGTACCCTTGTGGCGCTTTATAAATAAAGTTATACATACATACATACATCAGCTATTAGAGCAGAGAAAGTATTATATGTGTTAAAGCAATGCTGGAAGAAGAAACCCTGTGCAGTCAAGCACCAGATCCACATCTCATAGTGCTGCCAAATGCGCAGCAACATAGAGAAGAACAGGAGAAAAGCCAACACAGCCCATAGCAATGCACCCACAGCACTTAGAAAGGGGTATAAAATAGGGGATTGGACCCCAAACCTTGTGTGAAATGACAAGTATTTACAAAGCTCTGCAATGATTTTATGACAATATGGAGCTAAGTGCAGCAAAAAGAACATAAAAACAAATGTTGGGTGTTTTACACAGTTTTTTACACTGATTTCACCCTGCAAACTTGCAACTTAAACTTCAACGGTTTATGTCATGTTGAATGGTATAAAATAATGGAAGTATTATAGGCTTAAAAAATACCCACCCTTCTAAATACACCAACCAGACCCTTATTATTTCAGTAAATTTGCAATGTTTGGCTTTATTTCAAACATAAGGTCAACAATGGATATATATATTTTACTGCCTTGGTGTAAAATATTTTACATACCTTCATAAACATGCCCTGTACTGTACGTACTCAAAGAACCTTAAAGGAACAGTAACACTAAAAAATAAAAAATGTATAAAAGTAATTACAATATAATGTACTGTTGCCCTGTATTGCTACAACTGGTGTGTTTGCCTCAGAAAGACTACTATAGTTTATATAACTAAGCTGCTGTGTAGCCATGGGGGCAGCCATTCAAAGGAGAAAAGGCACAGGCACATAGCAGATAACAGATAAACCCCCATTATATGGGGCTTAGCTACTAGTTATCTGCTAAGTAACCTGTGCCTTTTCTCCTTTTTCCAGTTTGAATGGCTGCCCCCATGGCTACACAGCAGCTTATTTATATAGTAGCTTTTCTGTAGCAAAAACACCAGTTTTTTGCAGAGCAACAGCACATTATATTTTAATTACTTTAAAACGCTTTAATTTTTTGATGTTATTGTTCCTTTAAAATCCATCTCTTTTTTTCTGAAATAGAGAATGTAAAAAAAGACCAAGCTAAAAAAGAAAAATGCGCTGGATATCAACAATGAGATTTTATGGAATTTTTCAGAATAATGGAGCACACCATCCAAAAGATCAGAGGCCCTGGGTGCTGGTAAAAAACAATAATAAAGAAGCAGAGAGCCGCACATACAGGGACTTTGCAAAAAGATAAAGCATTTATTGAAAAAGATCCAACGTTTCGAGCACCAACAGTGCTCTTCTTCAGGGATTTGTGCGGCTCTCTGCTTCTATATATATATATATATATATATATATATATACATAATGGCCAACTCTTTGCAACTTTTCAATTGGTCAGTTGCTTTCATCTTCTGCATCTTTCGACCCCAGCAACCAGCTGCTGAAATTGTGAACTGTAGAGTAAATAATTCAAAAAACCACAAATAATAAAAGGACCATTTGCAAATTCTCAGAATATCACTATCTATATCACAGTTAAAGTAAAGGTAAACAACCCCTTACTGAAATAGAGATATATCTTAACAGGATTTTTTTTTACCCTGGTTTGCTTGGCCTTTAAAAGTATTTAGGATTAGTAAACCACTCGCCCCCACCCCCCTGTGGCAAGTGTTGTGTACTACAGAGCAACTGCTGTTGGCACAAGTACAGAATGGGGGCAATATGATGGGTTGGCTGTTGCTGGCACAGGTGCTTATGGGAGGCTTGGGGACAGTTTGACGGATTGGCTCAGGTACAGAAGGAGGCAATATGATAGGTGCTGGCCCTGGTACATGGGGGCAATGTGGTGGCTGCTGGGACAGGTACATGGGGGCAATGTGGTGGCTGCTGGGACAGGTACATGGGGGCAATGTGGTGGCTGCTGGGACAGGTACATGGGGGCAATGTGGTGGCTTCTGGGACAGGTACATGGGGGTAATGTGGTGGCTGCTGGGACAGGTACATGGGGGCAATGTGGTGGCTGCTGGGACAGGTACATGGGGGCAATGTGGTGGCTTCTGGGACAGGTACATGGGGGCAATGTGGTGGCTGCTGGGACAGGTACATGGGGGCAATGTGGTGGCTGCTGGGACAGGTACATGGGGGCAATGTGGTGGCTGCTGGGACAGGTACATGGGGGCAATGTGGTGGCTGCTGGGACAGGTACATGGGGGCAATGTGGTGGCTGCTGGGACAGGTATGGGGGCAATGTGGTGGCTGCTGGGACAGGTACATGGGGGCAATGTGGTGGCTGCTGGGACAGGTACATGGGGGCAATGTGGTGGCTGCTGGGACAGGTACATGGGGGCAATGTGGTGGATGCTGGGACAGGTACATGGGGGCAATGTGGTGGCTGCTGGGACAGGTACATGGGGGCAATGTGGTGGCTGCTGGGACAGGTACATGGGGGCAATGTGGTGGCTGAAGGAACAGGTACAAAATACCTTGGCCTGGCCCTGTGAGTTACCTTTTTTTAGTTACCAAAAGTGGCTTTTTGCCACTTTTTTCTCACCCTGCCACATGGCAGAAGCAGGAGCATTTCTTTCATTAACCATCCATATATTTTTGAACATGGGTATTGGATTTAAGGTATTTTAGCGGGAGTCATAGTTTCCACAGGGAAGAATCAGTTGCAATTATCATGACCCTCCTCGGTAAGCAGAAAATAAACAGACTAGATAAGCTCATTGATGTAATAACCATCCCTACAAGTTTTTATAATGTGATTTAAAGCTGCTCATCAACCAGGGGCAAGCTCGAAATTGATAAAATGGTATATACAAATTACCGAAAATTAGTTCTAATAAAGGAAAATGAACAAATTCACAGATTTCACATGTAACCCCTTTTCGTGCTGCTGATAGATAAGGACACAGAAAAGAGTTTCTTTTTTTTCCTGAAAACTGAACACAAAATATAGAGACAAATGGAAGGTTTCTGCCTACAATGCGGCTTTTTTTCCCAGAATTCTAGAATAAGAGGTAGTGCCCACCATACCTTGCACATGATGTAACCAATAGGGATGCGGTACAGTGTAGGTTTTGCCAAATCACATGTAGGTTTCAGCACTTTTTTCTTTCTTTTTTGCATTTGTGTATGAATCACTTCTGGCTTATGGCGCCACTAAAAGCATTAGGAAGTGTGATTCACTTGACTCAAGGAAAGTGCCCAGGAGAACATGCATAAACATAAAGTAGAAATGTGACAAAAGGGAAAAATGTGGAAATTATGACATATTTAAGAGAAAAATATTGAATAAAATAAATACATACAGGTATGGAACCTGTTATCCAGAATGCTTGGAACCTGGGATTTTCCAGATATGGGATCTTTCCGCAATTTGAATCTCCATACCTTAAGGCTACTAAAAAACATTAAATAAATCCAATAGGATTGTTCTGCCCCCAATAAGGGGTAATTATATCTTAGTTGGGATCAAGTACAAGGTACTGTTTTATTATTACAGAGAAAAGGGAATCATTTAACCATGAAATAAACCCAATAGGATTGTTCTGCCCCCAATAAGGGGTAATTATATCTTAGTTGGGATCAAGTACAAGGTACAGGTATAGGACCCATTATCCAGAATGCTCGGGACCAAGGGTATTCCGGATAAGGGGTCTTTCCGTAATTTGGATCTCAATACCTTAAGTCTACTAAAAAATCAATAAAACATTAATTAAACCCAATAGGATTGTTTTGCATCCAATAAAGATTAATTATATCTTAGTTGGAATCAATTACAAGGTTCTGTTTTATTTCTACATAGAAAATGGAAATCAGTTTTAAAATTCTGAATTATTTGATTAAAATGGAGTCTATGGGAGACGGGCATTCCGTAATTCGGAGCTTTCTGGATAACGGGTTTCCGGATAAGGGGTCCGATACCTGTACAGTTTTATTATTACAGAGAAAAGGGAATCATTTAACCATGAAATAAACCCAATAGGACTGTTCTGCCCCCAATAAGGGGTAATTATATCTTAGTTGGGATCAAGTACAGGTACTGTTTTATTATTACAGAGAAAAGGGAATCATTTAACCATTAAATAAACCCAATAGGGCTGTTCTGCTCCCAATAAGGGGTAATTATATCTTAGTTGGGATCAAGTACAGGTACTGTTTTATTATTACAGAGAAAAGGGAATCATTTAACCATTAAATAAACCCAATAGGGCTGTTCTGCCCCCAATAAGGGATAATTATATCTTAGTTGGGATCAAGTACAGGTACTGTTTTATTATTACAGAGAAAAGGGAATAATTTAACCATTAAATAAACCCAATAGGGCTGTTCTGCCCCCAATAAGGGGTAATTATATCTTAGTTGGGATCAAGTACAGGTACTGTTTTATTATTACAGAGAAAAGGGAATAATTTAACCATTAAATAAACCCAATAGGGCTGTTCTGCCCCCAATAAGGGGTAATTATATCTTAGTTGGGATCAAGTACAGGTACTGTTTTATTATTACAGAGAAAAGGGAATCATTTAACCATGAAATAAACCCAATAGGACTGTTCTGCCCCCAATAAGGGGTAATTATATCTTAGTTGGGATCAAGTACAGGTACTGTTTTATTATTACAGAGAAAAGGGAATCATTTAACCATGAAATAAACCCAATAGGACTGTTCTGCCCCCAATAAGGGGTAATTATATCTTAGTTGGGATCAAGTTCAGGTACTGTTTTATTATTACAGAGAAAAATGGAAGAGTCTATGGGAGATGGACCTTCTGTAATTTACAACATTGCTAAATGCACCAAATGACTTTTGCTATGACCAATGTAAATCAGAGACCTCCCCTTCCCATTGGCTCTCTGGCTTTTGCTAAATTACAATTCCGAAAAAGTGAAGTTGTAAACTATAAAATTACTCAGAATTTAGCAAAAGTTTTAAACTAAAAAAACCCTGCAATATTAGTATAATTATTGTGATTTACACAACTTTTCAAAGAAACATTTTTAATAAGAATCTAATATTATGCACTAAACCGCTATTATATAATAAAAAATGTTGTTTCACAACAAGGAAGCCTTTTTCCCTTCAGCATTTTACATTTACAGAAAGCTCGCTCATCCAGTGTATTGTTAAAAATATTTGTTATAGCTCTAGGCCAAATATCAGATATTGTGAATCTGTGAATCTCAGCATGCAGGAGGCACTTTGTTGAATTGGTAAGTACCTGCACCCACTCTATACCCACAGGACAAAAATACACACACTTATTGTTTTGTGCAGATTCCTGGCAGAAGTTAGGGAAGAGTCCACAAAAAAATGTAAATATATATATATGCTCTCTTCACCTCTTGTATCGGTTATTGATTTATATGTTACTCTGTATGTCCAATGTATGAAACCCACTTATTGTACAGCGCTGCGGAATATGTTGGCACTTTATAAATAAATGTTAATAATAATATGTCTATATAATTCACAAAGTAACTTTTCAAAACATAAATCCATAAGAATGGTGAATATATATATTGGAAACATAGTCTATATATTATATACATGAAAATAAGCCGATCCGAATATAAGCCGAGGTACCTAAAAACTGGAAAAACGTATTGACTCGAGTATAAGCCTAGGGTGGGAAATGTACCCGTTACTGCTAAGTTTCAATAATCAAATTATTTAATAAAAGGACACTCAGCGTGACCCCCTGTGAATCCTACATAAATATATAATGTTGGCAGCTGCAGATTAATTCCCTAAAAGCAATAGTGTATGTCCAGCAGTGAATGTCCAACAATAAAAGGGTAATAAAAGGCCTACATGGTTACATGTGACTCAGCAGAGCTCCGCTTGGCTTTGTGTCACAGTGACTCAGGAAGGAATAGAAGATAAGCACACGTGTCTAGCAGAGATTCAGGGGCCATGCCGTAATGATGATGTTGGGTTACTAAAGGATTGTTTGCTGGTACACCTGCTGCCACTGCTGGTTCTGACTAAAGCTTAATGATAAAAATAGGGCCAACACGAACCTTCAAGGCTGCTGAGTGAATCCAGGTTGCAGGCACAACATGCAGACCATGGTTTATTCAAATCTCCAAAACCTCTAATAAACAAACTTGTCCAGTGTCCCTGTTGGGTCATTATTATCAGACTGGATGTATTTGTATTATTTACACACAGCCTGAAGAAAATCAGTTGAAACTATATCCAGATGCATATAAAGTTTAAATGTTATTAGCAGTATTCCGTCACGCGAGCATGCACACACGTCGCGCCCACACCCCCCCCCCCAGTGGGTGCGCGACGTGTGTGTGCTCGCGCGCGACGGATGCACCGTTGGGACAGGTAATCAGCCACTGCACTTACTACTTGACTCAAGTATAAGCCGAGGATTCCTTTTTTTAGCACATTTTGAGTGCTGGAAAACTCGGCTTATACTCGAGTATATAGGGTATATATATATATATATATATATATATATATATATATATATATATATAAAACTGTTCAAGTGAAACAAAACTATCTCTTGCGAATTAGAATGTTTTATTCAGCATACTTGTGTATCCAAATCCTATATGTCAGCCCAAATTAGGGCCTTTATTAAGGACCTTGATCAAGGCCCTATTGCCAGCCAAAACTTTCACAAGAGAATGAGCAGTGGTTCTTCTTAACAAGTTTGACCAAGCATCTGAAACTTCCCCTTCAAACACCGTCTTCATTCCAGTGTGTTGTGAATTTTCCATCATGCTCATTGCAATTATCCACAGGTCTTTCTATGCTACCCTAGTTTGTTAAATCACAGTATACATTGAGTTATATTTGAATGACACCACTTTCTGCAGATAAAGCAGTGGGAATCAAATTGAGCCCTGTATTGCTTATCCACCCTACTTTTACGTGACTACAATGCTCTTCTCCTATATAACATCTTCTCAACCATGCATTCTTGGAATTTCAGCCACACAAACCACGTACATCTGGAATTCTCTGCTATCTTCCTTCAGATTTTCCAAAACATTCCTCTCTTTGTAATGATCCCTCAGAACCAATGTATTTACAGAGAGCTATCCCTAAAGCTCCTAATACATTCTGATTATAGACTTGGCTGATGTCCCGTGTTGCCAGGATCTAGTATGGCTGCTTGAAAACATTCAGGTGATTAATCACGAGGAATCAACAAGCTGGCAAAGCTGTCTTGAGTTTGATTTTAGAAGATGCCTTGCCCTTAGTGGCCTCCTGTCATCAGTACAGTAAGGCTAATTAAGCCATGAATACCAATAATGTATATATTAGGATACATATTGCCAACCTCAAAAAAAATTTCAGCAAATGTGGTTTTCCAAATAGTGAGGCTTATTTGTAGGTGATTAAGGTAAGCGGTAAGTCCTAACTAATTGTGTGTATCACCTACAAACAGTAGCATCAGCCAATTATATATGAATTTATTGCCAAGGGGAAACATTTATGCAGAGAGATAAAATATAGCTCTGTCATTCAATATGTAGCTGTCACTGGGACAGAGCCACGCATTCCTAAGTTCAACTTGTGATCTTTGAGTCAGGAAGGATTTAAACCAGTTGAGCCCTTTGCAATCCAGTCTGCATAAATCCAAAAGCCACGCTATTAATATTCCACGTTCCACAATATCAAATGCAGCACAGTGTTCACCGAGAAATAACATGGCACATATATTCCCTTTTGATTAGAACATCATGTGGTGCCTTATTAAAGCAGCAAAAAAAAAAAAAAGATGGCAACAAACACAGCCAGTGGCCTATGAGGCAAGGCCACAAACTAAAAGACAAGGCAGACAAATTGTTATTGCACTGGGACATTGACTGCATGCTGACTACTTCTACAGTTCCCACCAGAACCCTCCCTGACCATTGTTGTTGGCTTTATTTGTAACTACCTCAATGACAGCTTTTTTTTTTTAAAGCATTGAAAGCATTCTAACCCAAAATATATGTAGGTGAGGTACGACTGAATGAGGTAAAATTATAATTAAAGTACAATTTTTTCCTAAACTCAAAACTAAACTCAAATTTTAAAAGAGCTTGAATGTTAAAAGTACATCTCCCATTGTGGGCTAGCACGCAACAATAAGCTCCAACGTATAGGCCAGAAGTATAAAAGAACAAAGGTTTTTATTTCAACATGGACAAAAACAGTTTTCTATAGAAGTTTAAATAATAAACATATTAGTGGTGTTGCATACAAATGATTTATTGGTTACACAAATTCAATTAAACAAATCAAAATTGTGCCTACCAAATGACATACATGTGCATCTCAGTGCTAATGGGGCCAGTCCCATAAGGTGGCCATACATGGGCCGATTTTAGCTGCTGATATCGATCCCGATTCGGCAGCTTATCGGTCTGTGTATGGGCAGTAACTACGGGCCTGCCCAACCGACATCTCGATCGGGCAGGATTACAAATTAGTCGGATTGGGGACCGCATCGGCTAGTTGATGCAGTCCCCGGACCAGCGGATGCCTATACCCGTCGTTCTAATTCAATCGTTTGGCTCCAGGGCCAAATGACCGAATTAGCCAGATATCGCCCACCCGTAATTGGGGATACTGGGAGAAGATCCTCTCGCTTGGCCACCTTGTGTATGGCCACCTTTAGTTTGGAGACCACTGCTCTAAACAATGTGCAATTCAGAGATTTTTTTTTCAGTTTACTGCAACAACAGATGGAATTGTAATATGGGTTACTTGGGTATTACAATACCAGCTCTTTCGTCTGACAAATAATTAAGTTATGGGCAGTAGGGAGTAGTCTCCTTTTTCAACATCTGCCAATATTCCTTGGCCTTTTTAAAGATATACAGGTATGGGATCCCTTATCTGGAAACCCGTTATCCAGAAAGCTCCGAATTACGGAAAGGCCATCTCCCATAGACTCCATTATAAGCAAATAATTCTAATTTTAAAAATGAGTTCCTTTTTCTCTGTAATAATAAAAAAGTACCTGTACTTGATCCCAACTAAGATATAATTACCCCTTATTGGGGGCAGAACAGCCCTATTGGGTTTATTTAATGGTTAAATTATTCCCTTTTCTCTGTAATAATAAAACGGTACCTGTACTTGATCCCAACTAAGATATAATTACCCCTTATTGGGGGCAGAACAGCCCTATTGGGTTTATTTCATGGTTAAATGATTCCCTTTTCTCTATAATAATAAAACAGTACCTGTATTTCATCCCAACTAAGATATAATTACCCCTTATTGGGGGCAGAACAATCCTATTGGGTTTATTTAATGGTTAAATGATTCCCTTTTCTCTGTAATAATAAAACAGTACCTGTACTTGATCCCAACTAAGATATAATTACCCCTTATTGGGGGCAGAACAGCCCTATTGGGTTTATTTAATGGTTAAATGATTCCCTTTTCTCTGTAATAATAAAACAGTACCTGTACTTGATCCCAACTAAGATATAATTACCCCTTATTGGGGGCAGAACAATCCTATTGGGTTTATTTCATGGTTAAATGATTCCCTTTTCTCTGTAATAATAAAACAGTACCTGTACTTGATCCCAACTAAGATATAATTACCCCTTATTGGGGGCAGAACAATCCTATTGGGTTTATTTCATAGTTAAATGATTCCTTTTTCTCTGTAATAATAAAACAGTACCTGTACTTGATCCCAACTAAGATATAATTACCCCTTATTGGGGGCAGAACAATCCTATTGGGTTTATTTCATAGTTAAATGATTCCTTTTTCTCTGTAATAATAAAACAGTACCTGTACTTGATCCCAACTAAGATATAATTAATCCTTATTGGAGGAAAAACAAGCCTATTGGGTTTATTCAATATTTAAATGATTTTTAGCAGACTTAAGTTATGGAGATCCAAATTACGGAAAGACCCCTTATCTGGAAAACCCCAGGTCCCAAGCATTCTGGATAACAGGTCCCATACCTGTACCAACTCATTCATGCATTTTATATTAAACTACTTTAAATAACAATGCAATAGACTAGAACTTCATTCTCAATTTTTGTTAAGGAGGCAAATAAAATTACCCCTGGGTAACTCAACTGTAACTAAAAACATTTTTCCCAAAAGGTTCTAATATTATTTATGTGCTACCAAAATGTGTTTAAGGTCTGTTTCTCACTAAATACAAATATTAGAACATTCCCTTTCAATCTAGCCTCCGTGCTTCAGCCTTTGGCCTTAGCCCAAACCAATCTGCACTTTGACTTTTTGAAAGCTCATAGAATCCTATGTGCTGGCACTGAAGTGTCTAAAATAGAATTCTACTCAGTTTCTAAAAGTGTATGCTGGCGGAATGCCCAATGCACACAGGAACTAGTATAGATTTCAGATTATGTTCTTCCAAATGCCCAAACGATGTAGAAATAACATTAGATTATTAATAGATAACATCTGAATTCTTTCAGTTTATTGACTGCACCAGTTTGGGTGGATATATACTATTCTCACTTAACCACTGACTTCAGAAGCAATTTATTCAGGGAAGCCATAGGCTAATCGGCTATACCTTATACATTATATTGGTGTATATCAGTTGGTGAGAAATACATTGTTTTTGTAACATGAAACAATTGCGCTCCCATTCAACACAAAATGAATCAACACAAAATGATTCTTAAAACAAAACATAAAATTGACATTTATGGGTTTCATGGGGGGACTTTTAAGTTTGGGAGATTTTTTAAGGCCACTATGACGTAATACACTTCACAAACATTCCAGTCATTGCTTCAAATGCAGATCTATATATATACATACACACAAATATTACTATTTTTTTTATAAGATACTTTACAAAATATGGCAGTTTTCTTGTATGTAAAGAGTTATTATTGTCTTGGTGCTGTTTTATAATCACCTTATGGCACTAGTTACATTTTCCATTGGGGTAGACCAGTTTGGGTCTGCTTGTTAAATCATCAACAAAATAACAAAAATGACCTAAAAAATAAATAATTTTTCAGTGTGACATTTTGTTAAAGTGGACCTGTCGCCCAGACATAAAAAGCTGTATAACAAAAGTCCTTTCCAAATTAAACAAGAAACCCAAATTCATTTCTATATTAACAAATCCAAACCCATGATAAAGGCATTTAAAAATCCCAATCATATATTGCCTGCCCCGCCTCTATGCCTTAGGCCATAACCATTTAATTGTGAATTCCAGGACTGAAGGAAACAAGATTTATATTACTTATATAGTGTAAGTGAAGTTTATTTTGCTTGACACAATAGAAAAGAATTTTGAATTATTTATTAGGGTGAGAGGTCCCCTTTAAATCTAACTGAAGAATTATACCACATTAATTGGCTAATACTGCATAAATGTTTTTTCTTAAATTAGCAAAAAAACAAAGTATTTTAGGAAAAACTATTCAGTGCTTTCCCCCATGTTATTATTGTAAGTACACACTTCGCAGGTTGCAATTTAAGATATATAAGAAACACCACATGGTGTCCAAAGCTGCGGGATTTTTTAGTTTATAGACCTTTATGCACAGGCAAGAAACCCACAGCATGTCACTCAGAAGATTGAGTTTGGAGACATGCAGCCACTCAGCAGGGAACAGGGCACCATAAACCTGAAGAAATAAGTTCAGCCCCAAAGCTGCTCTCATTATCAAAAGAAAAGGAAGGGCAGTGCTGTGATCTATTCCTATGGGCTGGAGAGAAGAGAAGGGACATTTATACCATATAGAGAGGCATCTCAGCAGATGAGAACAAGTAGCTCATTCCATAGCGCACAAGGCATGAAGAGTATGTGACCCCAAAGGCAATATGTGACCCCAAAGGCAAGCCCAAAAGTTTAAGACACAAATTCTATAACTGGGTTAGAATTTGTTGAAGCATGTATTGAATTTATTGAAGCTGATGAAAGCATTTGTGACAGGGTGATATTTGTGAGAAAGTATCCAAAGGGTCCAAAGAGATACTGGCAATATTTTAGACAGTAAGTTTGAAAGAGAGCAACAGAGGCCGAGAGACAACGCGAGAGAAAACCAGAAAGAAAAATGTTTCCGTCCAATCTGTTTGATCAGACCAAGGTGACTTTACAATGGAACATAATATTAAAAATGGCATGGTCTTCTGTTTTCAAAAGCACGCCAGGCACACCAAAACAAATGTGGATGTTTTATAAATGGCTTCTGTGTTTTTATATGTTTATACATCTTCTATCATACACTTGGCAATTTTTTCTTGATACAAATCATCTAGGGTTACCACCTTTCCTTTGCTCGAACTCTGGGCAGGGCAGTGACATCACAGGGCGGATGGGTGGTGTCGGGGGGGTGAGCAGATGATGTCCGAGGCAAGACTGTGACATCATCCGGTGGGACTATGATGCAGTGTTTGGGAATTGGCCGATCGACCCTGTCAGTTAAGGAAAACTGGGCGGGAAGTTTTAAACTGGACAGCCCTTACAAACACCAGGCTGTCTGGGTCAAAACTGGGCAGGTGGCAACTCTAAAACCAACTGCAGTGATTTACAGACAGAAAGTAGGAGGGACAAAATTGTTAGTATTTTCTTGCAGCAAACTGAGTAGTGATAGAAATGTCAAAACGCCAAACAGCATAAGCTTACAGGGAAATAAGGTTCATTTATAAAGTCACACCGATAATTTAATCAGTCATCTCTTCATTTTCCAAAATCAAGTGAAAACATGATAAATGCTGTGTTTCAAAGGTCATGAAAAAGGCTCCCCAAGATGAACTTTGAGGTCAACTGTGGCCATAGCCCCTCAGCTGAATAGCTCAAGCCGGCAACAATTTCTCACATGACAGCAGAAAATCAGTGAGAACTTGAAACATGTTTGGGTAAGGGCCAGCTGCTTGGCAACATTCATTCCATGCTTCAGGGATACTCTATCACCTCTTAGGGACTGCTTAAAAGCAGCAAAGTGTTACAATGACATTCCTTGTAATATATTACACTTAACATAAAGAACTATTATTATCATTTCATTATTAAACACTTATTTTAAAGTTTTATGTCTTAAATATGCTAAAAGACATGCTTATGGACAATAAACTAAATAAAAAAACTTTTAAAAAAAGTTATAGAATTAAGTTATTTCTCCACAAACATTTCCAAATATACAAGTATTATGTTGAGAATGCAAAAATACAGTAGTGCAGTAAAATGCACTGAAACATCTCAGGCATTAGGGACGTTAATGCTCAATACAATCAAATTTCTGCTCCCCACTTAAGGTGGCCATACACGTTACAATTACAATCTTTCCTGCCCATTGGTCACAGGAAAGATCGTTCCCACCCTCCTCTGACATTCAGGGCTGAAGTGTCAGATATGGAAGTAGAAACAATAGGGATTCTGCCCCAAACGTTGCTTTTGCTCGGACGCCATCTAGGCTTTGTGATATCGGTTGCCTAGTAAATTCACCATACACGCAAAGAATATTGTACAAAACCTTGTTTCTCGATTCTAATTGGGCATTATCTTTGGGCATTATCTTTAGAGATGAGCGATCATAAGCAACATTTTGCCAAAATGTATTGGTGTCAATTGGAAGAGAAAGTTAAAGAATTTTTAAACTTTGCAATATCATATACATTGTCCTTCCTTGTAAGAGAAGATCCTTTCCATTGTGCTACAACTGTGTTTTGTAGGAAAAGTTTCATATTGTGCTAAGGTGAATGCTGGTCCATAGTGGGCAAAGGCTCACATATGATCTACCCCTACACCATCATGCCATAAGACGCTGTGCGACTGTCAGAACATAATGATGTATGCAGTTTTTCCTGCATTTTTTTTTAAAGTGAAACAAAATGCACAGCGAAAATTTAGTGCTGATTCAAGAAAAAATTCTCCATGCGGGCGACACGGGGATCCATGACAGGTGAAAAAATTCACTCCTGGCTAATTAATTATCTTCAAATAAAAACAGATAAAAGCCAAGATGCACAAGTATTTACTGTCAAAGGGATGAACACCTTCTCATTCTAGGACAGTGATCCCCAACCAGCGGCTCAGGAGTAACATGTGGCTCATCACCCCCTTTCATGTTGCTCCCAGTGGCCTCGCAGGAGGTGCCCATTTTTACATTTCTGGCTTGGAGACAAGTTTTGGAAGCACAGAGACACAGTTTTACTCCAAGCAGAGCTGCTGCAGGCTAGCAGTCACATGGGGATACCAAATTGCCAATCACTGCCTTTATTTGGACCTGTTCTAGAACATTTGGCATGGGATCACTAGCACAGCCACACCAGAGCATAACTTTACTAGAACCCCATTTCCCCGAGACATATGCCCAGATGAACTGCAAATTCAATAAAAAATGACAGAGAAGACCACTGTCTGCCAAACATCGTATCCCAGCAGGATGAAATTCCAAACAATCAGCAATGGAAGAAACTACATATGACAGTACTATGTGTCACCTACAAGAGTCTTACCAGAGCCTTCATCTATAGAGGCTTTTAAGCTTTTCCCAACTCACCTGGGTATCATATAAATTCCATTAATTTTCTGGTGCAGGAAAGTATAATAGCATAGAGAAAAATCAACTTTCCTTTAGTACCGGAAACTCCAATTAGCATTTATAGCCCTGGTTGTGCATACCGGCACATACGATCAGATGCAGAGGTGTCTGTTTAGCCATTTGCCAAAGAAAGATCTCTCTTGCTTCTGCCACAAGTAGAAGCACATCATAATGTTTGGGGAAGAGCCAGAATAAAGGACATACGGAAATTAAATCAGGCCTATAGGTTCACTAGTCACAACAGGAAAAAAAGCGAAGGCAGACACCTAGTAACAAAATAATAGAGTCCGTTTATTTTCCTTACAAGAAATTCAACAAAGTTCTGATATGATCTTTCTTTTGGAACGTTGTGCTTCCTGTTGCAAGAGTATATGCAAAGAAATATATTACTATAATATCCCACTGCGCTTAAGCGGTACCTCTGCTATGGATTTAGGAAAGTAAATATGATTTTAAAACATAACAGTTATTCTAAAGGTATCATAACATTACAGATTTTCTAAGGTCTGCGCCATGTAAATTGAATGTTAAAGGGGCAGTTCAGCTTCAACCAAAACAGTGCCTTTTCCCTGTTGCTTTCTTTCTTTTTTTATACCATATTTATGTCTTAAAAATAAAATTGTTTCATTTTAATTTTCCTCTGTCTGTGCAAATAACTGTTGCAATTATATATATGTTGTATATAGTTATATGCTTATCCTAATGCACTAACTAATGCAGGGCTGTCTGACTGGATGACCGCAGGCTGGATTTGGCCCTCCAAAGGATTTTTATAGCCCCAGTCAACCGAAGGGTGAAGACACACTGAGCTACTAGTAGCAGCTACTTTTTCACAGCTACTAAACGCCAGAAAATCCCCTGCCATAGACAATACTGAGAATTGCCTCTGCTAAAACACACGTAGAGACAGTTATCAGTATCAGCATTGTCTGTTTTAATAGCCGTGACAAGTAGCTGCTACTAGTAGCTCTGTCTGACTTCACCCTAAAGGCTCCATAGGCTTTATTGTACAGTATAACATCATCATTTTATTGTAATTCTTCTAACATGCTATATAGGAAAGAATCAGCCCCACTATATGTAATAAGTTGGACAGGCCTACTGAGTTTTTAAAAAAAAAATACATAAAAATTAGAAATCAATTGGAATAAGTTATAATTTGTGCTGTACTATTGGAAACACAACAGGGGTATTTTAATAAAAAGAAATGCCCCTTTGATTTCTGACATAAAACAAAGCTGTGTTACAATGAATGTTTCAGATTTTAATTATAGTATAAAAGCCTTTGCCTGGATATGAAACATTAAAGGAGAAGGAAAGGCATAATCACTGTGGGGGAGGAGCCAATATGTTAGGCACCCAGTAATTATATTTACTACCCTAAGGCCCTGGCTGGTGCTTCTGCCCACGAGTACTATTGTAGGAAAGCCACATCACCATCTTTTACTTTTCAGAGAAAAACAGGAGCACTGGCTCGGGGTTTGAGGTTAGAAATTATAATCACTTAAGGGGGTGTTTAACACCACTCCTTGTGATTATATTGTTTGTACTCCTAAGATATAACATGCTCTAAAACCCTTTCTTACTATTTGTGAATATTCTGCGCTTAGTGGAACACATAACAGATCCCACTTGCAACTGAGGGTTTAACGTAACAGTAGGGATTTACGTAAATGGGACCTTTCACACAGACATAAAAAAACAGTATAATAAAACTCCTTTTCGCCTTTTACATGAAACCCAAATTATTTTTTTGTTAAAACATCCACACCTGTAAATAAACGGTATTTAAAATCCCAGCCGTCAATCATATACTGTATTGCCTGCCCTGCCTCTCTGCAGGGCAGATCATTACTTTCACTTTTCATTCAGCACTTCCTAGATGTCACTGGACTTGTGTATTCTGGGTATGGGCATCGGCATCCTGTGCCCCGTTCTGGCACAGAAACAATATTTTGGGAAAATAAAATAGTAACATTTACTGTGCTTGCCTAACATGATAGAAAAGAATTTGGAATTATTTCTTAAGGTGAAAGGTCCCCCTTTAATTTGTTAAACTTAAGGCCCTTTTGTCCAAGACCTTGATAATCTCTTAATGCAACCCCAATGAAACATAGAAGCATGTTCCACAACGAGAAATGCTCATAAACAATTATCTATGTATCTGTATGCACATACATATATATATATAGCCTACAAATGTTCTGTATTATCATCATCTCAGTGCAAAGACGAAATGCTTCCCCCAGGTTACTCTCCAGCAGCGAGCGCCATTTAAGCATGCCTGGTGTTTCATGTAGCACAGTATTTTGGGAATACTTTCGTTTTAATGACAATTTTTGGAAGTTGTGTGAAGCAAATATCACAGCCCTCCCTAAAGCTTTTCGAGACAGAAAGGTCACCAGTATCAATTCTTTAGTGATATAAATATCAAAGCTGAGGGGTTTCTCCAGCTGTATATAGGAGCTGTGAGCTGGGGAGGAGGATTTAGCCAAGGATTTACCTTGTGTGTAGAATAAAAAGCATAGCTGCAGTGCTCCATACCAGCCAAGAGCGAGCTATGCAAAGTGTTTGAAGTTGAAATATAAAGAGCTGGGAAGGTCTCTCGCAAGTACTTAGAGGTTCGGAACATGTGCCTTCTGAATATTATGGCAGCTGTCTTTTGGCACTTAATGGATTTCGTGCTCGGTGCATATCGTTCAAGATACTCTGCGAGCAAAGAAAGCTGAGCCATTTTTAGTGACTGGTGTGTAAATGATGTTAAGGAAATTCACTACTTGATAAATGTCTGTGTCACTTTTGTGTTTTACTTGGCTCCATCAAAAGGCAAACACGCTGGAGGTCCCTATAAGGATGGCCACCGTTACTCATAGGCTAGCGAGCGAGTCTTTGTGGGTTTTCATACATGAAATCTTACCTCGATGATGTAGAGAACCACATTCTTGTAAAAACAGTATAGGATGCACTTGGTCACTCGATTGTAGCTCCAAGCTCCGTGCACGAGTAGCAGCTTCTCCAAATAGCAAAACTGCAAATAGAAAAAGGAATCATTCATCTGATAGTGCTTTAATATTGGCATACTATGTGCCCATCTAGGGTTGCCACCTTGTCATAATAATTTTACGGGCAGGGGTTGGGGGCAGCTACACAAAGTAGACTAAAGGTAAGAAGATCCATATCCCTTATCTGAAATAGGTTTTATATCTATACCTGGAAAAATAGAAGAAGGTCTCCAATCAGTGAAGCTGATTACTATAACTGTAGAATTGATTGATAACTGGTACTAGTTTGTCTGTTTATGAATATAGATATATATCTAATCATGTTTTTGAAGGGTGGATTTTAGGCAGCTAAAGTGCCTGTCAATGTTTGTGGGGATTTATAGAACATTGAGTAGCCATAAACAGTTCCAACAAAAGAGGAGCAGAAATGTGTAAAAAGAAAAGAGAAGGTGGAAGAAAAAAGGCTGAGTCAACGGCAAATAAGTGGAAAGAATGAAGTATTAGAAGAGTAAAATGGGAAAGGGCAAAAGAAAGGAAAATGAAGGAGAGAATGGAAAAGGAGAAGGGAATATAATACAGCAGCACAGAAAATGGAAGAGGACAAAAAAAGGAGTGGGAAACTGAATGGGAAGGGAAGTTTATTCAAAAAAAGGAAATGATGCCAAGAAGAGAGATAAGCGGGTATAACAGAAAGGGAAAATAGAAGATAAAGGCCGGGAGAAATGAACATAAAATAAAGGCATGCAGAACTGGGTGGCAAAACCAAGGAAGGGCCATAGTTATTCAAAGAGGGGCTGCATACACAGCAGAGGAGATATACTATAATATGTAAAGTGATAAATAGAGATGCACCAAAATGCATTTTTGGATTTGGCCGAGCCCCTGAACCCTTCATAAAGGAATCGGCCGAATACCAAACCAAATCCAAATCCTAATAATATATTATTTATTAATATGCTAATTTGGTTTTGGAAGGGTTAAACCTGGGAAAAATGGGAAAAATGTTCAAATTCCATGTTTACATGAGAAGAAGTTAGAATTTAGGATTTTAGGATTCAGATTCGGCTCGGCCAGAGGCATGGATTCAGCCGAATCAGAATCCTGCTGAAAAAGGCTGAATCTTGGCCGAATCCCAAACCGAATCCTGGATTCAGTGCATCCCTAGTGATAAATATGAACTCTAATGTATTCAAGAACATGGACAACATTTATATTAATAACTCCCACTCTCTTAACATTTAATAATATTTTAGACAAATGTAAGTATATTTTAGATATAGTTGATTTGTCTGCAGAGGCGAAGTCCCAGGGACAGCATTAAGAATAGAAAATAATATGCATTCTTAATACACTGAAGCCGTTGGTATATAGGGCGGCGTCAGTAGGATATCCACACAGTGACTGTGCTAAAATGGCTTTTGGTACCAGGCAGCTGATACCTCTATCCCAATTTCAAAGCAGCTGCTCTTTTGTGCTTCTGACCTGCGCTATGGCGTAATCGGAGTTGTTGGTTGCTTGCATGCCCTCGTTCCCACTGATCCCGACTCCTACGTGGGCGGTCTGGATCATTCCTACATCGTTGGCACCATCTCCAATAGCCAGTGTGATGGCATTCACATGTTTCTTTACCATGTCTACTATTTCAGATTTCTGCAGCGGAGACACTCTGGAAAGGAAGGAGAAAGCCAGTCAGCTACTGTAAGGTTGCAAATTATACGTGTCTTTCAAAAGTGACAGCTGTAAACCAGACTTAGACCGAGCCGAGCTGCAATTCTTGGAAAGGGCCCCAGTTCAATACTTAATATATATTGCAGATGTTAAAAAATGTGTTTAGAAATCCTTTATGTGAAATGATTCTCGTCTGTAAAATTTTCTCTTTGGTTCCATATTCTAATTTACAACCGATTTGACTTCCAAAACCAACTGAAGCCTCATACAGCAAAATTATCTTTCGTTTCAACACTCTGACACTACTGCTATGAGTTCAATCCCTTCCTTTGCTGAAAATAAGATGCCTTTAAACCCATAACATAGACCCTGGGACTACACAAATCACCTGCTTTATGAGCAAATTGGTTCAAACCTCTGTCTGAAAACCGGCAGGTAGGGCAGCAGGGATTCCAACAGAACTCACACTCAGACTGGAGAGGTTCCCGTAGGATTCCGCTAAATGGATTTACTAATCCAACTAGAGAATTCTAGAGTAACTGCACTGACAGAATTATTTTTAAAAAGAAATAGCAGTTGCACCCACTGGATAGAATTGTTTTCATCACCTATGAGTTGTAAGATATTTAGGCGAGAAGGCTGAATGAAAGAAAATGAATAAATAATAAAAAAGTTAGATTTACAAGAGAAATGGGCTACAGGTATCAACTACTTGTTTCTCTCTCTCTGTGACATCACCCTTACATCACCAAAAATGTCTCCAACTCTTTACAAAGAAGTCAATATCACTTTAAGGGTGATGATGAAAACATCAGAAAATACCTTTGTACCTCATTATGAGTTTCCAGAAGCGAAGAGAAGGCGATTTTGAGATTATGCAATTTACACTGATTCACATTGGATCCCTTAGGCTCCTGCCACAGATTGTCAGCCTACAGATAAATGCAGGGCGAGAATCCCCCTCTACACTCCAAAAACCTTACTGATGTGTCTGCACCCGGAGTCACTACATTGGCCTAGGTGCAGGCACACTGAGTCAATTTTGGCTTGAACTGAATACTTGAGCAGTTTTTTTGCGGAAATCTGCTCCGTGTGGCTGCACCTGGGCTGATACAATTGCTCCGGGCACGGACACATCAGTAAGGTTTTTTGGGTCGATTCTCACCCTGCATTTACCTATAAGCTGAGAATCCAATAATTGCCCTATCCCTCACAGCGTTTATTATTCTGAATGCTTTATTAGAAAATACCTTGTAAAACTTTGCATCCGGTTATTTCAAATACAGCAATCTTCCCTCTGGCACAATCCACAATGCGACGATCAACATCTCCTCCTTGCCTGACTCCAAAACCGGAAGTCAATTGTTTGCCTGTACAGAAGGAAGGCTAGGAGGAGATGACTGGATGCAGAGTTTTACAAGGTATTTTCTAATAAAGCATTCAGAATAATAAACGCTGTGAAGGATAGGGCAATTATTGGAGCAGGGTAGAAAAGATTTTTTACTTTTGTGTTACTTTTCACACAGGGCAAATTTGCCCGTGGGCAGTAACCCATAGCAATCAATCAGCGATTGGCTTTTTTCAGCCAGCTGCAGGAGTGAAACAATTTGATTGACTATTTACAGTGGTGTGAAAAACTATTTGCCCCCTTCCTGATTTCTTATTCTTTTGCATGTTTGTCACACTTAAATATTTCTGATCATCAAACACAGTTAACTATTAGTCAAAGATAACACAAGTAAACACAAAATGCAGTTTTTAAATGAGGGTTTTTATTATTTAGGGAGAAAAAAAATCCAAACCTACACGGCCCTGTGTGAAAAAGTAATTGCCCCCTGAACCTAATAACTGGTTGGGCCACCCTTAGCAGCAATAACTGCAATCAAGCGTTTGCGATAACTTGCAGCGAGTCTTTTACAGCGCTCTGGAGAAATTTTGGCCCACTCATCTTTGCAGAATTGTTGTAATTCAGCTTTATTTGAGGGTTTTCTAGCAGGAACCGCCTTTTTAAGGTCATGCCACAACATCTCAATAGGATTCAGGTCAGGACTTTGACTAGGCCACTCCAAAGTCTTCATTTTGTTTTTCTTCAGCCATTCAGAGGTGGATTTGCTGGTGTGTTTTGGGTCATTGTCCTGCTGCAGCACCCAAGATCGCTTCAGCTTGAGTTGACGAACAGATGGCCGGACATTCTCCTTCAGGATTTTTTGGTAGACAGTAGAATTCATGGTTCCATCTATCACAGCAAGCCTTCCAGGTCCTGAAGCAGCAAAACAACCCCAGACCATCACACTACCACCACCATATTTTACTGTTGGTATGATGTTCTTTTTCTGAAATGCTGTGTTACTTTTACACCAGATGTAACGGGACCCGCTCCTTCCAAAAAGTTCAACTTTTGTCTCGTCGGTCCACAAGGTATTTTCCCAAAAGTCTTGGCAATCATTGAGATGTTTTTTAGCAAAATTGAGACGAGCCTTAATGTTCTTTTTGCTTAAAAGTGGTTTGCGCCTTGGAAATCTGCCATGCAGGCTGTTTTTGCCCAGTCTCTTTCTTATGGTGGAGTCGTGAACACTGACCTTAATTGAGGCAAGTGAGGCCTGCAGTTCTTTAGATGTTGTCCTGGGGTCTTTTGTGGCCTCTCGGATGAGTTGTCTCTGCGCTCTTGGGGTAATTTTGGCCGGCCACTCCGGTTCACCACTGTTCCATGTTTTTGCCATTTGTGGATAATGGCTCTCACTGTGGTTCGCTGGAGTCCCAAAGCTTTAGAAATGGCTTTATAATCTTTACCAGACTGATAGATCTCAATTACTTTTGTTCTCATTTGTTCCTGAATTTCTTTGGATCTTGGCATGATGTCTAGCTTTTGAGGTGCTTTTGGTCTACTTCTCTGTGTCAGGTAGCTCCTATTTAAGTGATTTCTTGATTGAAACAGGTGTGGCAGTAATCAGGCCTGGGGGTGACTACAGAAATTGATATTGAAATTGAAAATTGAAATTGATAAACCACAGTTAAGTTATTTTTTAACAAGGGGGGCAATCACTTTTTCACACAGGGCCATGTAGATTTGGAGTTTTTTTTCTCCCTTAATAACGTAAACCTTCATTTAAAAACTGCATTTTGTGTTCAATTATGTTATCTTTGACTAATAGTTAACGGTTTTTGATGAGCAGAAACATTTAAGTGTGACAAACATGCAAAAGAATAAGAAATCAGGAAGGGGGCAAATAGTTTTTCACACCACTGTATATAATATATTGACAATGGGTGAGTGCAAAGGACCTCTTTTGTCTGTATATATATGCCAGGCTGTACAATATTTGCCAGTTTGACCTGTTTGACTTTAAACAGTTAAAGCAAAATATATACTTTTTTGTTCATATCACGGTGTGTCTAGAATGTACAGCCAGTAAACCTTTATTCAGGAACATTCTGTAATTGGTACCCAAAGGCTTTGCTTTTTTTAAAAAATCATCATTTCCAGCACATTTTTTTTTTTTGGTTTTAAATGGTGTGCTCCCATAAGACTGGCTTAAATAAAATCCATCTACACATCTGGCAACGCTACTACCTGTACAGGAAAAATAAAAACGGAAGGAGCATTTTTTCATACTGGTTTTTACACCATTTCTTCCCCTGGAATCCAAGTGTGAATAATATTCCATTTTTAGGAGGTAATGCTATCCAAATAGGGTTGCGCGGCCGATTCAAACACGCAGAGGACCCAGGGAAAGGGCAGCGAGCACTTTATCAGAAACAGCACGAAACAAATTGACTGAGCTATAAAAATAATAATTCTCATGCACAGAAATGCAAATGCCGTCAGGCAGCTTTTCCTTATTTACGGAATCATCTGGAAGCCATTTGTTTAGGGCTGCTCCTGCGCACCTGGGGCTAAGCCGAGCTTTACTCTCCAAATCAGTCTGTAACAAGGCATTTATCAATAAGGACTGATGGCCAAACCAGAAATCTTTTCAATAATACCAACGTGTTATAAAACAGAGACCTGTGTGTGTTTGCCATTCCCCTTTATCCTTGCCTGGTGGGGGTTTATAATGTTCATATCAGCCAAAAGGTAAAAAAAAAAAAATCCACTGAATGGAAATGTGAACTATTCAGCAATTCTGTATTAATATCTGTAATGTTAAATAGTGAGAAAAATATTTTGGATAAAAAAGATTCACTATACAGGCTCATCTACAATTACTAAGTGTAAAGAGGGGGCACAATTCCGGCCATTACCTAAATAAAAACTAAACCCTAAAAATGAATATGGCTAAAAATGGCACATTTTATATACTGAACTTATTGCACCAGTCTAAAGTTTCAGCATCTCAAAGCAGCAATGATCCAGGACTTCAAACTTGTCACAGGGGGTCACCATCTTGGAAAGTGTCTGCGATACTCACATGCTCAGTGCGCTCTGGGCAGCTGTTGAGAAGCTGAGCTCAGGGGGTGTTGCAAAGTATCAAGCAGAAAATAAGGTGGGCCTGTCATATAAGCTGATGCTACAGGGCTGATTATGATGCTAATTGCACTGGTTTCTGAGATGCCATGTACTAATAATATAAATTATTTACTAATTAGCCTTATATTGTGACATTTAGATTCTATGTATACAGTATAGTGTGCCATTTATATTCTATATATACAGTATAGTGTGCCATTTATATTCTATATATACAGTATAGTGTGACATTTATATTCTATATATACAGTATAGTGTGCCATTTATATTCTATATATACAGTATATTGTGCCATTTATATTCTATATATACAGTATATTGTGCCATTTATATTCTATATATACAGTATATTGTGAGTGGGTCCCTAAGCTCAGGTAAGTGCCAGCAGCACAGATCATGTGCAGGGAATCAGCATGAAAGAAGATGGGGGGCTACTGGGGCATCTTTGGGGGCACAGATCTATAAGATCTTAAGTCTTGCAAAAAATGTTTCATGCCCCCTTTTTGTGCATTAAAAAGGGTTGCCAGTATGGCTGGCCATATTGAACCATATAGTAAGGCTGGTTGGCTGTTCTTTACCAAACTCATTGACTATCTGTCTATGAAGATTTTCATTCATCCAGGTCATGGTATATCTAGTGTTAATCATTGAAGACGTTTCACTACTCATCCGAGCAGCTTCTTCAGTTGAAGAAGCTGCTCGGATGAGTAGTGAAATGTCTTCAATGATTACCAAACAAGTCCAGTTGCTTTAAATTTATTTATACTAGATATCATTGACTATCTTTCCAAGCGGTGTCCCTCAGTGAGGCATTTTATAAGCGTATCTCCACTGGAGTGAAGGCGGGAAGTCCAATCTTCGAATGCTTCCCATGACAAGGTTACAAGGTCCAAGGAAAATCAGGGACACTTTTAATAAATGAAATTGCTGGGCTGCACTGATTGCATTTTAATTAAGAACAATCACTGCTTGATTTTCTAGAAGCATCTGATTTCTAGAAGCTTCTAATTTCCTTCTGCATCAGTAGCAAATGTATGAAAAACACAGGAAGATTATGAGCAGGGATATGGGATATGGAAGTGGGACTGCGAAGTCATAGGAGGTCTTTGTTTTGCATTAAATAACCTCAGATTGCACAGGATACAGGGCTTCTAATTCTTCTCTTTCATTCTGTAACCCATGTTTGTTAATTTATTGTTAAGTCCCCCGAGTGTTATATTATTATTCTAAAGCGTTGCGTACTTTCCTGGCACTATAAAAATAAATAATGGTGATTGGACAGGATATGGGAGCCGTATGCTACTGCAATCCTTGCTCCTAATGCAAATAATGCTTCTGTTTGTGCCGAGGGACGACAGAGCACATTAAAAGGATGCGGATACTGACAAAGTAATGTTTCCTATCTGTCAGGGCTATGTGCCACCCACAAGGACAGATAAGGAACTCCTGGAACCACCAACAGACACTGTACAGATAGGGAACCCAGGTGCCCCCCACAGACACTATATAGTGTTCACTGACATTGTGGTTGAATTGATGGAACTGATTTATTAGTACCCATTAGTCCCATAGAACAGTGGTTCCCAACCTTTTTTGCACTACGGACCGGTTTCAAGCAAGACAATTTTTCCAAGGACCGGGGATGGGGGGTGCGGCGCAACTAGTGCTAGTTAAATTTTATATTATGCACTTTACTATTAATATTATTATTACATACAGCTTAATAAAGTACTTTGGTCCTTGTCGTAATCAGTAGAAATCTTCCTGGGCTTCGCATAGCTATTGTCATGGCTGTGTAACGCATCAGGGAGTTGGGATCACAAGTAATTGGGAGCAGAGGTGGCCCAGTTCAGCACAGCCCACGGCCCGGCACCGGTCCCTGGACTCGTGGTTGGGGACCCCTGCCATAGAAAATATCACCATAACACCACAGAAAGACCGTGGACTGTGAATCTGTGTAATATTTACCTGTGTAAATATTAAATGTAGGGTTAGGAAATGATGGATAGGGTTCTTTCCAGGGATGCACAAACGCACTATTTTAGGATCTGGCCGAACCCCCAATCCTGTGCGAAAGACCAAATCTTAATTTGCATATTCTAATTAGGACAAGGAAGGGTTAAAGAGAACTGCATGAAGCACGCTGTGAAAATGTTTCAACTTCCATCTTTATGTGACAAAAAGTCACGTTTCAAGGATTCGGTTTGGCCAGAGGCATGGATTCATCTTGGCGGAATCCTGAACCGAATCCTGGATTTGGTTCGTCGCTAGTTCTTGCCCTCCCAGACACAGATGTACTGCAAGATACCAGGGATAGCTACAAGGACTGAGTGCTTAAAGGTGATCATACATTATAAGATCCACTCACAGTTCATCAAATTCATTCCTTCCAAATGATCCCCATACCACTATCAGGAGCAATTTGCAATTATGTTTTGGCTTTCTCCAAATCAAATAGGAATGACACATGAGTCATGTGAAATAACTACATTTAATCACTTTCCCTTATGGTCAGTCTTTAGAAATTTAAGGTACAGGTATGGGACCCATTATGCAGAATGCTCAGGACCTGGAGTTTTCCGGATAAGGGGTCTTTCCGTAAATTGGATCTCCTACCTTAGGTCTGGTAAAAAAAAATAATTAAACAGTAATTAAAACCAATAAGATTGTTTTGGCTCCAATAAGGATTAATTATATCTTAGTTGGGATGTAGTACAGGTACTGTTTTATTATTACAGAGAAAAGGGTATCATTTAACCATTAAATAAACCCAATAGGGCTGTTCTGCCCCCAATAAGGGGTAATTATATCTTAGTTGGGATCAAGTACAGGTACTGTTTTATTATTACAGAGAAAAGGGTATCATTTAACCATTAAATAAACCCAATAGGGCTGTTCTGCCCCCAATAAGGGGTAATTATATCTTAGTTGGGATCAAGTACAGGTACTGTTTTATTATTACAGAGAAAAGGGAATCATTTAACCATTAAATAAACCCAATAGGGCTGTTCTGCCCCCAATAAGGGGTAATTATATCTTAGTTGGGATCAAGTACAGGTACTGTTTTATTATAACAGAGAAAAAGGAAATCATTTTTAAAAATGTGAATTATTTGATTAAAATGGAGTCTATGGGAGATGGCCTTTCTGTAATTCGGAACTTTCTGGATAATGGGATTCCGGATAAGGGGTCCGATACCTGTATAGGGAAATTATAGTAATATGGAAAATAAGTAATCATAAGGTTTGAATAAGCAGTTTTACAACACAGGATACAATTATTTAATATACAAAAATGGTGTATAATATCCTTTTCTGCCACAGTTACCAATATATCATAGAATGTCAGTTGTATTAAATGTAAGTATTGGAGCAGGAATTCGATGTGCGGCAAACTGCTATAAAATTCCTAGAATAAGGAGCTGAAAGCCCCCCTAGTCCCCCGTGCTAAGCCAGTGATTGTATTTACTTCCATTTCTCTCCAGGCAACTGTGCAGCAAACCTGCCCGTGTTTAGCAAGCTGAGCAGAGCGCTGGAGTCTGCTAAAGGGATTTGATTAAATTGTGCCTTAAAGCAAATTATTTTCTTCCACCCTCCACCCCAACATGCCCGGCACGCAGAGAAAAACTTTATAAAATATCCAAACTCAAGAAGCGATATTGTGTAACATATTCTGTCTGGGGTATCAGAGGCAAGGAGAAATCTCACAGAATGGCTCTTTAGCCAAATGGGACAAGCAGAGCAAGGTTAATCCATGGCACATTCTTCTGCACTGGGTCTGTGCCCTGGGACACTTCTACTCGCCATCGGTGTCAATCTGCACTGACATTTTAAACTTTCCATTAGTAGAAGGATAATGTGTTCATTAACCCTGTGTGAGCTGGATATTTCCAATGAGACCTTTATGGCTTCCAAAATAACAACTCTAATAAAATGCACGGTGGCTGTTGGGACGCAGTGGCAGACAAGACAGCTTTTATTTATAAAGCTTATGGAATTGCTCATGCTCCAGCAATTTTTACAGTTTAATTTTTTACTGCCTGGAACAGGCATGAAATGTAAAGTTGGAATTCTGCTACTGAGTATAAAGTCTCCACCCTATATTTTATAAGGGATAAGGTTGGAACCTTCACAGTCTACCAAAGCATAGAGGAAATGTATTAATAAGAAACTGCCACAGTCACATGGAGTGGCTAGAAATGCCCAATGTGAGCAGTCCAGATTACTATATATTTAGGTGTAATATGGTTCTTCTGTGCAGGAGGCGCAGCCTGAAGAAGGCAGGGGGTATACTGTCAGATGGGAACCAGCCAATGATTGTAAGATTGTGCACTGGCCCACTTACATCATTTCTATCTTCTTCAATGTAATCGGATTATTTGTACCCACAGAACCCACTAAAATACCAGGCAGGGGATATTGTGACAACTTCCTGTAGCTATGGGCCTACACATACACACACCTGCTAAGTACAGGTATAATGTCTTACAATAGAACTGGCTATTTTATTACCAATTTACATCAGTCCCCCTCTGTCCCCTCAATAGTTACACCACAGCATCAGCCACAGAATTCAGAATTAAAAAAAAAAATTAGAACTTTAATGCAAGTAGTTCCCCATAATTAAGGAGTGAGCGTCACCAAGTGAAACTACACGGAAGAGCAAAGAGTGTATTTTGATGCAAGTACCTTCAAGAGCAACTGCCTGCAGGGAAACTATACCCCCAAACAATGTGGGTCTCTATAAAAATATATTGCATAAACAAGCTCATATGTAAAACCCTGCTTCATCTAAATAAACCATTTTCATACAAATATACTTTTTTAGTAGTATGTGCTATTGGGTAATCCTAAATAGAAAATTGCCATTTTAAGTCCCAGGGCCGCCTCCTGGGATCATAGGATTCACAGTGCACACAAACAAACCAAGGGCACACATACATGCTAGGTCCCATCAGCCAATTAAAAAACAGAGTTCTGCCTTTTGCTCCCACACTACTTCCTGTTACAGTCAGAGCTGCATTATTTCCTGTCAGCTGATCTCTGAGGGAGCACCCAGCCCATCACTAAATGGCGGCTCAAAGAAAAACATGTAAAAGGGCAATATTTACTGATATATATTCCAGTTTGCTAAGATTCTTTAATAGGTCACTTAATATGATATAAACTGTGTGTTGGTAAAATATTCTTGGGGTATAGTTTTCCTTTAACTGTTGGCTGATCGGTGTGCACACACAGTGGTGGTACATGGTACCCGAGCCACAGAGATGGAGCAATGAGTGAATATTCTCCCACCTGTTGGATGTAAATGTTTAGCGGTAATGGCATCAGCGAAGAATGAAGAGTAAAGAGACCCAGGTAAAACTCAGATGTAAAAAGCAGTGACCGTTTGAAAATTGATTTTTTACACTTTTTTTTTAATTGAATTGCAGGAACTTTTCCAATTGGCTTAAATGGCTTATGCCAAAAGACAAACATCTTTATACATGCCCCATTTATTTTACACTGCTTTCCACTAGTGATGAGCGAATCTGTTCCGTTTCACTTCGCCGTAAAATTCGTGAATCTTTCAAAAGATCGTTGAAACGGCGAAAAATTAGCAAAACGGCAGAAATGCCGTGTGGCAAAAAAAAATTGTCGCCCGCGGCTATTATTTTGTCGCACGGCTATCATTTTGTCGCATGGCTATTGTTTTGTCGCCCGTGGCTATTGTTTTGTCGCCCACGGCTACTATTTTGTCGCCCGTGGCTATTATTTTGTCGCCCACAGCTACTATTTTGTCGCGCGGCTATTCTTTTGATGCCCACGACTATTCTTTTTTGACGCTGGCGACAATTTTTGGACGTGCGCTGAATTTTTCCGCTGCAAATTTTTTCAGCCATTTTGCGAAAACAATCTGCCAATGGCGAAATGCAGAAAGTGTGTGGTTGGAGGAACATGAAAATGTTTCTCTAGCTGTCTAGTTGCAACTGCCCACAGGCTCAAAACTGCCCAAACCCCCACACCAGCATCCCGGCGAGTCATACCCTGCCTCCACAACTCACAATAAGCCCCAGTGGCCCACACCAACAGGCAACAACCCTCCCTCACTCATCCACTACTAGCGCCAATGCAGTCTTCTCCATTGGGGACAGGATATTCAAGAGGCTATCAGAATCTCCTGCCATGTCCCCAGTGAAGCTGTGGCCATTGATAGCTTGCTGCCCCCAGATCTTTGCTGCCCTAAGCCCATGCCTTTATGGCCTGCCCACAAATCTGGACCTGATTGTTCTACCAAACTGGTTCTCCATGAGAATGTCACCTTCCTATCAGATTTTCCAATGGAAAACGTTACAGTATCAGTTGTATTTAAAAGAGATTTCACTTTTGCCTCTGATGTTCCTACAAGAAAGCTGATTATCTGAGGTGCTGAAACATATATGGACCCCCCCCCCCCCCGTTGGCTGCACATACACAAATGCACATACTTCTGTATCACAAAAAGCTTTTATTTAAAAGTGTCTTTCTGTAGATAGGATCTCCCCAACAATATTCATCACCATAAGCCATTTGTACATATCTGTCTGTGAAAGAATCATGGAAGGCCAAGGATCAATTTTACGTTCCCTGAGGGGGTCATTAACTTTACATTACACTGGTTTCCCATCACAAACTAGTTTTGCTGGTAAGTTCCTATGTTTTCCTAAAACATTGCCTTTGTGGTAATGATGTCACCTTCAATTTGTTTTTTATCATTGTACCATGATAGTGATGAGTGGATGGAGCCCATCAGGAATACTGGGGAGAAATGACATATATATTTCATTGCCAAAGTCATCACAGCGCCCAGAGAGGATGTCACATGTTAACTTCATTCATCAACAAAATTGATAATAGCAAATTCTTCCAGAGACCCAACCAAAAAGTTATTTAGCAGATCCTCAGCCATTACTGGCTCCCATTCAAGGAGCTGTGTCATTTGTTTCACATGCTGCAGAAATAATTATTAAATCCACTGTTTAATACATTAGCACTTCCCACGCGGCCTAAAGTGCATGTATTTCTTTTAGATTGTGTATGGGGCTCACATACCGCCCCCCCAGCCCTCTGGGTTAATGTATATACAGTGGATTTTAAGTAAAGGGAAAAGCACTTTACATTTTTCAGCAGCGGCTTGTTGGCTTTCAGTCATTTAATCATACGGGTCACGATGCGGTCTCCATAAAACTGACTTAAGATCTGTTTTCAAGATGGTGAAAAATCAGCGCAACAAGGATAAGAATCGCTGCTCGCTATATGGGAGAAATAACACAACAATGCATACACAGTAAAAACTGCGCCTGATTCTTTTTCATTGGACTTCAGATTTTTTTTTTTAGATTTTAAATCTGAAGACACAGTGAGTAAAACTGGGAATTTGCTTTAATATCTCTACCCAACTTGGCAGATCCTTTTCCAGAGACCTAACCAGCAAACCATTCCTTGTCTGGTGATCGAAAGCAAAGACAGATCTAATCACAGCTTAAAGTGGCTCAAGAATCTCTATATTTAAAATGTCTTTAGAAACCTTCATCTGCCAGATCCGCTCATTTGGCAAGGTTGCCAAACAAGCAAATCTGGGCCTAATTTAACCATCCATATGTAAGGCCAAATAGTATTAATCTGATGACTGGCCCGGGAGCAACAAGCAGATCTTACACTGGTGACTACAAAGACCCGTCATTTGATGTATTCCTGTCCAACTGATACCTGCCCGATTTTTGCCACATATCGTTTGGGCAGGCCCATTAAGCTGCTAACTTGGTCTGGAAGGTCACAAGCTTTTGTCTGCTTTTTTAACTTCCTTTTTATACCCTATCCCCTATACAAATGTTGCTTCACTGTCTTTCCTGTTTGGTGCATATAGTACTCTTTTACATACACAGACCCAGTGGGCAACCTGCACAGTAAATTGTCCCTAAAATCACTTTTATTAAAAGTTGCGTCCAGTTACGCTCTGTACACTTACATATAGTTGTGCTCAGCAGAACTCAGTGCCAACTGGTTTGCCTTCCAAATTAAGCGCTGCTGTGTTTATTGACGCACGGTGTTGCACTACCCATGGCCGCCGTCACCGCCGTCACCTCCTGACCAGGCGGGTTCCCTCAGCGCCCTGTCTCAATAGACACAGTATACTTGTGGCTAAAGAATTGGGAGCAGACATCATTTGCATTCTAAACACAATAAATGACGACAGGCTGCAAATATATTCGGAGCAACTGCATCCTATGGTAAAGCATCCGATTGAAGAGCCATACTGTGCAAGCAATGACGCATGAATTCTGGGAGACCCCAGTGCATTGTGGGAAAAAATTGCAATTTGCTTACTGTGTCGAGTAAGTGAATGCACCCTTATGTCTATACAGTCGGTGTCCCCTCCCCATATCCACTGGCTGCACCAGGGGCTCAAAGCTCCATGCAGTCAAAGGACACATAGACGCTCTACACAAAAATGTAATCTACCACTCCAGCTGTTCAAAGGTTAATAGTAAGGCTGCAGCATCCCCTTAATCACTTAGGATTCTTCTCATCCGCTAACCCACTTGGCCAACTCACTTAGAAATTTGCTTTGGCTCTTGGCTACTGAGCATGCTCAGTTCAACAGTTGAGCTTCAACTCAGGTAACTAAACACACCCTTCAGTCTAGCAGCCACTGTACAACTGGTAATGCTGGTTTCCATAGAAAATCTACTCTGCTGGAGAAACATATTTTTTCTCCTAACATTCTCTCCTGAGCTCCACTTAACCATTAAAGTGCTCAATCCTAGCAGAACTTTTTATTAAAGTAAGTTCTGCCTGTGTAAGCCTGCATTCTTCATTGCATTAACTTTACAGCACTCATGTTCTGTTTGCAGATGTAAATATCACTGATAATCTCAGTGGGAAAATGGCTGCCAGGTGAAAGCTGCTATTAGTTTTAGCAAAATGTGATGGTGCTGGCAAACAGAGGGGATATATACAATACAAATGATGCTATTTAGGTGGGGGATGTGCCCAATCTGTATACATTGTAGAACAATGTAGGGTTTGCATGTCCATTAAAATAACATTTGCAGTTGTTTAGAAATAAAAAGGGATAATGTCTTCTCTTCTATTTTTCTGTATAAACCTAGTACAGTTCCTGCTGCCACTATTATATAGTTTCTTCTCTTTATTCTGACTACAAGCACAGCAAATGAGCAGGTTCAATCATTTCATTAAATGTCAGTGATAAAACAGAGCGACTGGACTTTTTCGCCTTTTCTCACCATTTCTGACATGACTCTATATTTCTGCCAGTGCAAAAAGCACATCTGAATCAAATCCTAAAGCAATGAGCCTCCCCCCCCCCCCCCCGTTACACGAGAAAGTGATTTAGAGCAAAACACATGCTTTCAAAGGAATCTTAATGTCATCTGACAAATTGTAACGTGAGATTTTATATTGCAGATCCTTTAAATGCAGGGGCAAAATGATGACTGAAGCGCAGCAGCTGCTGTGGATGGGGGGCGAGAATCTGCATCGGATGTGTTTTAATTGTTCTAACAAAATCCAACCCCTCGCCCGAACCAGAGGATGCAGAAAACACCTAATTAATATCACACAAACAGATTCAGGTTTAATAGCGGCTCTGGAGGAATTCTACCCAAAGGAGAGAAACTTCAGGATGTAATAGGATTTCTTTTTGTTCACATGCCGTTATGTTTAGGGAAAGATTAACCGTTTATTTCAGAAGCTTTTATAAACGCGTTACTTTGAGCTCTAGGCCAGTGCGGTTCAGCTTTTTTGTACAATGAGCCAGCTATGCAATATGAGGTGTATTCTTTTAATATTATATATATACAATGTCAGACTGGGTTGCCAGGGGCCCACCAGAAAACCCTAGACCATGGGCCCACTCTCCAAACTATTTTTCATCCACTTCTTACTGTGTCTATATATTTACTAGGTTTTTTTTATCTTTACATACTATAATTGGTTCTTCTATATATTTAGTTGCTTTGTTCCCATAGAAAAATAAGTAATGACAATGAATTAAGCCAAATGACTAGAAGCTGGAGGGCCCACTGACACCTGGGCCCACTGGGAATTTTCCTGGTATCCCTATAGGCCAGTCCGACACTGTATATATATATTGGCCAGAGCCCAATCATTCCTTGGAGGACAACATTCAACTGTCAGCCTCCGTAGTCGAACTTTCCTTCAGTAGGAGTATAAAGCAGAAGCTGAGTGCATGTATATGAGTGGGTGCAGTGGCTAAACTAGATGTTACTGGCCCCAAGGAAAATTGAATTTAGGGCCCCCAAAACAGTGTTGGACTGAGATGGCAGAAAACCCACTCTCAAAACTTTAATTCCTCCCTTCCTCCCTCAAACTCTTTTTTTATCCTAGTCTCTTTTCTTTACATACTATACACTATTCTTCTATCCATCAAGCTTCCTTCTTCCCATACAGAAATAGAGAATGACATGAAATACTGTCGGCTAAACAGTTAGAAGCAAGAGGGCCCACAGACACCTGGGCCCACCGGGAGTTTTCCTGGTATCCTGGTGGGTCAGTCCGACACTGCCCCAAAACACTGGTAAAATGACTCATTCTACCAAGATGTGTTGAAATTGCTTAATATTTAGGGCTCCCCCCTACACTCCAGGGCCCCCCTACTCTGCTTCCTCTATAGTTAAGCCCCTGAGTGATGTACTATGAGTCAATTACAACTTACACACAAAAGGGTAAAGTGGCCCTTTGTTTAACACTAACATGTTCTGGATGGGATACAGGGCCTCTCTGAATACATAAGAGGTCAGTTACTTATTGTAACACAGAGTGCAAAGTGCAAAAATGGGTGCATTAGTCATTTTTTGAGCATTAAGCACTGCCTGTCTGAATTGCAGCAGGAGGAGGAGGCAAGTAGGCTATCCAGTGGCATAATTACATATACAGCAGTCTGCTGTATTAAAGCCCCCTCCCAAGCCCCTCTCCTACCTTAAACTTCACTGAAAACCATAGGCACAGTGCAAGCAGGTCGCTGGGGGAGGAGGGACTGTTCACCCTGGGCCCTTCTGAAGTTACGCTACTGAGGCATTCTATACATCCCCTAACTTGAGCATCATTCAGAATTGCAAGTAATGCTAAAGCACTGCGGTCTCCCCTGCACAGTGGATTTTTTACCTGCCACAAGGTGCAGAGGGCAGTCAGACAGGGGGTAGAAGTGCTACCTGATTGGGCACTAAGCGGCACAACTATTCCTCAGTATAGTTGGATGCAATGTCCCTCTTTTCCGCAACAAGTCAATCTGGGCACCAGGGATGTCTCAGCTCCCAATCCAGCATGTTGCTCGCCTTATTACACGCAGTTTGCAGACATGTGCTACTGATCAGGGCAAGTATGGAAACAAATTGTGAAAATGTTACAAGGTGAGTGTAATTTATCCAGGGCTTATTGAAAGCTTCCTATCTTATATCTCTATCCACCCACACCGCAGCATCTACATGTGTTTCCAATATGTCATAAACAGAAAAATCTGCTGTGTTGTTTGCAGGAGGCAATACACAGCCTGGCAATTAATATCCCATTCTGTCTTTATTGTACCTAACAGCCACCCCTTTCACTAGCTGTAAAATGGATGTACCGACAAGACAGAGCACTCTTATGAGATCCGTTATCAGGAAACTCCTCATCCAGGATTAGAGATTCAGCAATAGAATCTTAGTTTTTACCCAGACCCTTTTGTGCTGTAATAATAACAATGTATGAATATGGCATAAAGTAACCCAACATACATTCATGTTAAAGGGTAACTGCCACTATTATAAAAAAGCACACTAAACTGTAGTGAATGTTTAACCCATTTGATCTTTCCGCGTGTCATGTTCCCAAACACCACATGGTGAGGCACAGATCACAGAGGAACCCGGAAAGGAAGTGCTGGCACAATGGTACTTTTGTGTAATCACACAAGTTGCGCAGCATTTAAAATGTTAACCCATCTGTTGTAGTTATTTTTTCTTACAGTTGTCTATATATTGGCAGTACAGACAGTTCTAGAGTAATAATACCAGAATTTGGGCTCAGCAGCTTTTTGAAGGTCAGAGTGTCAGTAGTCCTAACTTTCTATACCCTTCCTATGTTTCGTTTAGTTGCTGACTCTCAGTTGCCCCAAAAGCCTGGTACTAGGAGTCTAAAACCGCAAATATCTCAAAACTGAAGAGAAAAAAAGAAAATGAATATAAATTGCAAAAGTGCTCTTACATCAATTCATTTTTTGGTTAAGATCCTCTTTCAGATGGCCCCGATGCTGTTGAGCACAGGGGTCAGTTCCGACAGACCTGCAATTTTTACCAATTTGTGAGCACAGAAGAGTTAAATTTATTGCAATGCTCATTTTTTCTGCAAACCTTCAAAACAAATGAATATCAAACACCTCAAAGCACTCTTGCAATTTACATTAATTATTGTTTCTAGTTTTCAAGATGTTAGCAGTTTTTCAACTACTAATATCATAAAACTGCAACAGCGCCACCTGCTGCTCAGTTCAACTGACTGGCCTGACAGTCATTTCAGAAGAAGAAGAAGAGGGAAAGTCTTTTGGAGTAGCCCTGAAACTGTCAGGCAGGTCAGCAGAACTGACCAATATGTGGTGTTTTTGCACACAAAATTGTTGGGACGAGCACTCTGAGCAATTCTACATTGACAGTTTGTGTTGCCTTTAATGAATAGTGCAAACAAATCAGTAATCTGCTGAGAAGGATCCTTATTTAAAAGCCTGTACTGGGGGGATGGAAGAATTTTTTTTTCATTTTAGATTAGTAGTGTTGCCACCTGTCTAGTTTTTACCTGGACAACCTGTTTTTTAGAAGGACTTTCTGCTTGAAAACTGCCTATCCAGTTTTCCAAATTGGGAAATTCAGACAGGACTGTAAGTAAATGATGCTGAGATCAGCCAATCACCAGTCGCCACATCATAGCCCCAGCCCACCCACACAATGAACCAGAATTTGAGTGGTCAAATCATGTTAAGATCCACTCAGCCAACAAAATTAAGGAATAATCATAGTAAACTGCCCCTTTAGATTAAAAAAGCAAAAAACAAACATTAGTTTGTATTAAGAAAAACCAAAAATAATACAATGAAGTGGTGTCCATGGAAAAAAGGAATAAAGGCTAAATAAGTGGCTGTGACTGGACCAATTCAAAAAGGCCCAGGAGAACACAACCCTTTTACAGGTTATGGCATAAAGTGCATTGTTGTCTAAGCTTTTTTAGCCTGGCCAATAGGCAACTAAACACTTGGACTTGCCCTCCATTCTCTCCTGTGGAAATTGCCCGCATTCCTGCCCCAGTTGGAGCAAGCTGTCTCTGGATCCAAAATTTGGAAAAGCTCAGTTTGGAAACCCTTCTTTGCACAAAGACAATGGCAAGAAGAGATAATTGAAAAGAAACTCAAACCAGATGAAGAATTAAGATAGAACGTATTATCCGCAGGGCTTAATGCATGCCAAGAGGTACAGCGGGGGGGCTACAGGGGACACTGGATTGCTCCTGTACCTACAGAGCAGCTTGGTAGCCCTAAACATGAGGTACATATGCAAGTTTGAGCAGCGTGAGTCTTAAAGGTAATCTTGCTTTAAATGCTCAGTTCATTATGTAATATTCATTAACCCCTTGTGTCACAAAGCATTTATTTAATGTCATGAATAAAAAAAGACTAAAATTTTAATGACACAGCAGACAGGGCCTGATACTGATCTGCTCAACGAAGCCACAAACACAAAAATGTAGTAAAACCCCTTTTTTTTAACCTTCATTTTCATTCGAAATGAGAGGAAAATAATGCAGTGTAGCAATCCAATTAAGCTGCACATTATCAATGGTAATCCCTGACTGCTTAGAAGCGTTACTGTGAAACAAACAGGTTTAATCACAAGCAGCATTATTGCCTAGATTTATGCCTACACGGAATAAGTTAATCAGCGCGGCACCCTGAACGACAAGACTATGGCGTGAGAAGGACCCGGGGGGTAATATACACATTACAGAGAAGGATAAGCCACACTCACGGGGCCTGTCAGCGGGTTCTGAAGTCATCGGATACATTGAAAATCCCCTTTTACACTGATGCATTCATTGCAGCAACTATTAATTGGCTCACTAATCCTCTGCCATAAATTCTGTAACAAATCAGAGTTATAACTAATAACATGGAAAAACTATGACTTATACAGCTAAAAAAAGTATGCATCCCCGTTCCACATTATTCACATTAATTGCACACTTAATAAGGATTAAGAATTATCTTGGCTTGGGAAGCTGGAGAAACCCATGTAAACAGATATAGCTTCATAACAAATAGGCTCCCCAAAGTTCTTTAGCCAACTATATTTTCACTCCTTAATTAATTTGCCACAACAAAGCCTATACAGATGCAGGGGACTGACAATCTAGCTGCCCGGTATGTTTGCAGGCAGTCGCCTACAGTTTACAGACAGCTAAATTTGGGTCCTAAACTGAAGTTGGGAGAGAAAACTGTTTCTTGATCCTAGGTAAAAAAGGTTCTTCTGCATGTTCCATAACTGGCCAGAAGGGGTCATTGTTCTATTATATAAAAGGGAGAAGCTGGCAGGGTTATAGGCAAAGCGCATAGTAGGGTGCATATAAAGGTGATCGACAGTGGAGAGGGTCAGGGAAGATTTAGAGGTCATTACAAATGTACTGGTATGTACATCGCTGGTAAATTTGTAATACCAGTGCCACCACTAGCTGGTGATTTACTGACTACCGTAACAACCGTAGCTCCTTCCTGCTCAGATGGAATTAAAAAGAGAAAGAGAGTGAGCCCTGTCAAGTCCACTAATTTTCTTGGCCATTTACCAACCCCATCTACCTTTCCCCATCCAATCCACCCATTTCCTTACATTATAGCCTCACCCCCAAATTACATCACTTCCTGCCCCATTTAATAAGCAACCTGATGCTCCTACAAGGAAAGTAGAAGGATTAGAGTCCTGGGGGTACCACTCACAGGTTAGGAACTCAAGTGTAGAGACTAAGGGACTACTGCAGCTTGCCTGGGTTCCACTTGGAGGGCCCGATTCTGTGGTTGAACATTTCCAAGTTGACTATCCGTAGATCGGTTACTGGGGCTATTTGTAAGTATATTCTAAACAATTAAACTGTGTCATCTGTGCCTATTCCCGGACAGATTCTGTGGTACATTCCTGCAATAAAGAAGCTGCCATTTGTTTTGGGATTATAATTCTGCAACGACTCTCCTCCAACCGTGAGGGCTGAATCCCTGAGGTTGACAAAGTACAGAAATATCCCTTATTGAAAAAAACCCAGGTCCCAATCATTCGGATAACAGATCCCAACCTGTACTGCAAATTTTGGTAAAACATGGTAAAATATACTTGTCCCTTTCACCCAAACTGCTTCATGTCCTTCTCTTCTTTCTCCTCTGTCTACCTTTTGAGTCGTATCTGTAAAGTGTCATATCCTGCCCTACCTATGACAGTTATGGGATCTATTATGCTAAATTATTGGGATGTTGGTCTTCCTTTAATTTGGACACCATTGTTTAAGGCTACAACATAAAATAAACCTAAAACAAATAGAACCTTGTTCCTATCAATAAAGATTTCTGCAAGCTTTATTAAAGAATAAGTAAACTTTAAAAAAAATCTCTAAAATTACTCTGGAAAGAACCAAGAATAATATACCTTTGTCCCTGCATCATTTCTGTATTACAGGCAGTTCAACTACAGCTCCTTTACTGACGTCCTGTCTAGCCTGAAGCTTCGTCCCTTTTGCTTTTTGAGCCCTCCTTCTTTCTCCGACTATTAGGACCTCAAAGAGGTGTGTACTGTGCATGCCTGATAGATTTTTATTGGAGCAGAGGCAGTGAGCTTGCCCAGTTGGCACCTCTTTGAGTTCTTCATTAGCTGTGCGAGAAGGAGAGCTCAGAAAGCAAAAGGGGGAGGAGCTTTATGCTAGACAAGGAAGTAAGTTAAAGAGCTGCAGTTCAGCTGCTTGTAACAGAGAAACAAAATAAATCTGCATGCAGGGAGAAAGGTTTGCCAAGCCCAAATCCATGTGTGGACACGACACTGGAGTTCTGGTGCAATGGGTAAAAATCAGGGTGAAATAAGACAAAGTGAATATTGCTCAATGCAGTTGCATTTATAAATAAACCCTAAGGTCTCTGCTGTGTTGACTCTACATGCCCCACTCTACATGCCCCACTGCAGGCAGAAATACAGTGATAAATTGGTGGGGGGGGGGGTTGCTAGGCTTACAGCAGTACTATGAAACAAATCCATTAAAAAAAAACTTATTGCCCCTTTACAAGCTTAAGAAATAATGCAAATAATGTTAGGGATCCTGATGACCCTTACCCATTAAGAGGATAAAATGGGTGTGCTGTGAGCCTTTCCATTAATCTCTAGTTAAAGGGCTATTATGGGGCAGCTCACACTATTCCCAAGGTTTGTTTTCCTCCGCTCACATGAGATCACGCCGCCTATAAGGGCAACCTCATCTGCTCCTCAAATACGACTGAGATCATTTTCTTATGAATTCCTTTATTTATCTTTTATTAATTTCATGCTTTAGACAGAAAGCTTTGAAATGATCTGAAACTGAGATTACAGTGGGGAATCCACAGCTCCTGAAGTTTCCTACATATGTTTTAACGCTCAGAGAAAAGCAGACAAAAGAATAAGGTGAAACAAATAACTGTATTATGGTTTCTGTCTAGTACATTCAAAAGTGTGTTTTTTTAATCAAAATTAAAGCTGAAAGGTATTCAAAAAAAAAAAAAATTTTTTTTTTAATAATTGGATTTAGTGTAATTCCAATTACTCACAGCGTTTGTATGGGTTATCTGACCGCAGAAGGTAAATGAGAATGAAATGCTCATTCGCACAATTTGTTATTGGCAACTATCACAGTACAGGTATGGGACCTGTTATCCAGAATGATCAGGACCTGGGATTTTCGGGATAAGGGATCTTTCCGTCATTTGGATCTCCATAACTTCTAAAATTCATTTAAATATTAAATAAACCCAATAGGGTTGCTTTGCCTTCAATAAGGATTAATTATATCTTAGTTGGGATCAAGTACAGGTACTGTTTTATTATTACAGAGAAAAGGGAATCATTTAACCATTAAATAAACCCAATAGGGCTGTTCTGCCCCCAATAAGGGGTAATTATATCTTAGTTGGGATCAAGTACAGGTACTGTTTTATAATTATAGAGAAAAGGGAATCATTTAACCATTAAATAAACCCAATAGGGCTGTTCTGCCCCAATAAGGGGTAATTATATCTTAGTTGGGATCAAGTACAGGTACTGTTTTATTATTACAGAGAAAAGGGAATCATTTAACCATTAAATAAACCCAATAGGGCTGTTCTGCCCCCAATAAGGGGTAATTATATCTTAGTTGGGATCAAGTACAGGTACTGTTTTATAATTATAGAGAAAAGGGAATCATTTAACCATTAAATAAACCCAATAGGGCTGTTCTGCCCCAATAAGGGGTAATTATATCTTAGTTGGGATCAAGTACAGGTACTGTTTTATTATTACAGAGAAAAGGGAATCATTTAACCATTAAATAAACCCAATAGGGCTGTTCTGCCCCCAATAAGGGGTAATTATATCTTAGTTGGGATGTAGTACAGGTACTGTTTTATTATTACAGAGAAAAGGGAATCATTTAACCATTAAATAAACCCAATAGGGCTGTTCTGCCCCCAATAAGGGGTAATTATATCTTAGTTGGGATCAAGTACAGGTACTGTTTTATTATTATAGAGAAAAGGGAATCATTTAACCATTAAATAAACCCAATAGGATTGTTCTGCCCCCAATAAGGATTAATTATATCTTAGTTGGGATCAAGTACAGGTACTGTTTTATTATTACAGAGAAAAGGGAATCATTTAACCATGAAATAAACCCAATAGGATTGTTCTGCCCCCAATAAGGATTAATTTTATCTTAGTTGGGATCAAGTACAGGTACTGTTTTATTATTATAGAGAAAAGGGAATCATTTAACCATTAAATAAACCCAATAGGGCTGTTCTGCCCCAATAAGGGGTAATTATATCTTAGTTGGGATCAAGTACAGGTACTGTTTTATTATTACAGAGAAAAGGGAATCATTTAACCATGAAATAAACCCAATAGGACTGTTCTGCCCCCAATAAGGGGTAATTATATCTTAGTTGGGATCAAGTACAGGTACTGTTTTATTATTATAGAGAAAAGGGAATAATTTAACCATTAAATAAACCCAATAGGGCTGTTCTGCCCCCAATAAGGGGTAATTATATCTTAGTTGGGATCAAGTACAGGTACTGTTTTATTATTACAGAGAAAAGGGAATCATTTAAACATGAAATAAACCCAATAGGACTGTTCTGCCCCCAATAAGGGGTAATTATATCTTAGTTGGGATCAAGTACAGGTACTGTTTTATTATTATAGAGAAAAGGGAATAATTTAACCATTAAATAAACCCAATAGGGCTGTTCTGCCCCCAATAAGGGGTAATTATATCTTAGTTGGGATCAAGTACAGGTACTGTTTTATTATTACAGAGAAAAGGGAATCATTTAACCATTAAATAAATCCAATAGGATTGTTCTGCCCCCAATAAGGGGTAATTATATCTTAGTTGGGATCAAGTACAGGTACTGTTTTATTATTACAGAGAAAAGGGAATCATTTAACCATTAAATAAACCCAATAGGGCTGTTCTGCCCCCAATAAGGGGTAATTATATCTTAGTTGGGATCAAGTACAAGGTGCTGTTTTATTATTAGGAAAAGGAAATTTTAAAAATTAAAATTCTTATAATGGAGTCTATGGTAGACGGCCTTTCTGTGATTCGGAGCTTTCTGGATAACGGGTTTCCGGATAAGAGATCCCATACCTGTACTACTATTGATTCTCAAATTTACCAATTTCATCTTTTTATAAAAGTCATATTTTGCCATAAAAAGAGGTTGAGATTCTACCTCCACCTGCTGATTCAGCCCTTAACATAGATTTTGCTTGGGCGCCTTTGAAGGCCCCCAATCAAAATCTTTTAACCTGCCCGATCGACGAGACAACCAATATCTGCAGCCTTTGCGATATCGGCCGTCTTGCCAAGCCGCCATACACGCACCGACTATCGGATGAAACAAAGTCCGACATTTTGTACGATAATATTGGCGCATGCATGGCTGCTTAAAGGAGAAGGAAAGGCTAATAAAGAGTTAATCTCAAGCTGCAGGCATACCTTCAGTTCTCTCAAAAGTCTCCCCATATTTCTCCCATTCAGATGATCAGAAGCCTCATAAGAAAAAAACGCTGAGCTCTGTAAAGAAAGTTCCCATAATGCCTCACTCCTGCACCAAGACCGAGACCAAGTGCTCCCCGATGTGCCAAACCACCAGCTTGAATGTATATGACTGGTGGGATGGCATATTTCCCAAAATCGCAGAAGTTTCCTCTCTCTGAGTGCCATGGCCCTAAGTGCTTATAGCTGTATTTACATAGACCTTTCTGATAAAGCTTACTTAGTTTTTACCTTTCCTTCTCCTTTAATATTATTAGTATTTTCCCAAGTATTTTCCCACTGAATGCTAGAGGGTCTTTCAATTGAAACCTATTCTGTGATCACAAATCAATGTTCTTATCATTTGAAAAATAAAAATTGTGATCTACAGGATACATTCATTTCATATTTTTTGTTGTAACATGTCAGCATACAAGGGTAGCATACAAAAGGGCAGGCTAATGGCTTCTTTTCATACCAAGGCTGGAATTCTGAAGTATTGCTAGATTATACCGTTACATGGTGACTTCTTTTCTGCCCAATAATAACACACTGCATGCCCAATACAATGCTAAATAGAAAGTTCTTACCCTTATGATACTAAACAACCTGGCATCCCTCAGTTACAAATAAGACTCTATTCAACTTGTAGACACAAAAAACATCATTAATAAAAAGGCACAGAGATGTAATGCTACTTAGCACAGATTTAATTCCATCAGTTCCATCAACACTCGCGGCACGTAGCAATTGCTGGCACCAGCGCCAAACAAAAGTTCTGCTATATTGACATTACACAAAAGTTGTATTAATCTTTCTGATTATATACCTGGTGCCTCTTTAGTGAAGAATGATGCCTTGTTTGCTCTTTACAGCACTGCTTGACATCATTTAGTCTTTTGTCTGTTGTAACTGTGATATTGCGCCATTCTTAATCCTGCTTGAAATGCAAGTGTAGGTTATAAACATTCCTTTATTCTTTTTATTCTCTTAAAATGTCATTGTGCTGACATTCCTCATTAATCCTTTGGCAAATACAACTTTGTGACCCCAGTAGGCCCTAATGTACATATATAGGATCAGTTATCTAGAAACCAGTAATCCAGAAAGCTCCGAATTACAGGAAGGCCATCCCATAGACCCCATTATAAGCAATAATTGCAGTTATTATAAAATATTCTCTTTTTCTCTGTAATAATAAAACAGTACCTTGTACTTACATAGTAACATAGTAACATAGTAAGTTGGGTTGAAAAAAGACATACGTCCATCAAGTTCAACCATAATGCCTATACCTAACCTGCCTAACTACAAGTTGATCCAGAGGAAGGCAAAAAACCCCATCTGAAGCCTCTCTAATTTGCCTCAGAGGGGAAAAAATTCCTTCCTGACTCCAAGATGGCAATCGGACCAGTCCCTGTATCAACTTGTACTAAGAGCTATCTCCCATAACCGTGTATTCCCTCACTTGCTAAGAATCCATCCAGCCCCTTCTTAAAGCTATATAATGTATCAGCCAGTACGACTGATTCGGGGAGGGAATTCCACAACTTCACAGCTCTCACTGTAAAAAATCCTTTCCGAATATTTAAATGGAACCTCCCTTCTTCTAAACGGAGTGGGTGCCCTCGTGTCCGTTGGAAGGACCTACTGGTAAATAAAACATTAGAGAGGTTATTATATGATCCCCTTATATATTTATACATAGTTATCATGTCACCTCTTAAGCGCCTCTTCTCCAGTGTAAACAGACCCAACTTGGCCAGTCTTTCTTCATAACCGAGACTTTCCATACCCTTTACCAGCTTAGTTGCCCTTCTCTGGACCCTCTCTAGCTCAATAATGTCCCGTTTGAGCACTGGAGACCAAAACTGAACAGCATATTCTAGATAGGGCCTTACCAGTGCTCTGTAAAGGGGAAGAATAACCCCCTCCTCCCGTGAATCTATACCCCTTTTAATACAGCTCAGAACCTTGTTTGCCCTTGCAGCTGCTGCCTGGCATTGCTTGCTACAGCCAAGTTTATTATCTACAAGGACTCCAAGATCCTTCTCCATTATGGATTTGCCTAGTGCAGTCCCATTAAGGTTATACGGGGCTTGCATATTTTTACATCCCAGGTGCATGACCTTACATTTATCCACATTAAATCTCATCTGCCACTTAGCTGCCCAGATTGCCAGTTGGTCAAGATCCTGCTGCAGGGATGTCACATCCTGGATAGAATTGACTGGTCTGCAGAGTTTTGTGTCATCTGCAAACACTGATACATTACTCATAATACCCTCCCCTAAGTCATTTATGAACAAATTAAACAAAAGTGGACCCAGTACAGAACCCTGAGGGACCCCACTGAGAACCTTACTCCAAGTAGAGAATGTGCCATTAACAACCACCCTCTGTACCCGATCCTGTAGCCAGTTTTCTATCCATGTGCAAACGACTTCACTAAGACCAATAGACCTTAGCTTAGAAAGCAGTCGTTTGTGGGGAACGGTATCAAATGCTTTGGCAAAATCCAAATAGATTATATCTACTGCATCCCCACTGTCCAGCTTCTTACTTACCTCATCATAAAAAGCAATTAAATTGGTCTGACATGACCTGTCCTTCATAAAGCCATGCTGATTACTGCTCATAATGCCATTCTCCACTACATAATTTTGAATGTGATCCCTTAACAAGCCTTCAAATAACTTGCCCACCACGGATGTCAAACTTACAGGCCTATAATTGCCAGGCTGAGATCTTATTCCCTTTTTAAATATGGGAGTGACATTCGCCTTCTTCCAATCACTAGGTACCATACCTGATGAAAGAGAGTCTGAGAATATCAGAAACAAGGGCCACTGCAATTCTGCCCCTAGCTCTCTCAGTACCCGAGGGGGTATTCCATCTGGCCCAGGTGCCTTGTTTACATTTATCGTGTGTAACCCTTTAAGCACCATATCCTGTGCCAACCACTGTGTAGTTGGAGCTGAGGCAACAGTGAAGCTATTGGGTGAGACTTGGCCCACTGGCTCCTCTACTGTATACACAGAAGAAAAGAACTGGTTAAGCACATCTGCCTTTTCTGTATCCGCTGTAACCATATTGTTATTATAACTCAATGGGGCCACACCCTCAACCTGCATCTTTTTACTATTAATATACTTAAAAAACTTTTTGGGGTTAGTCTTGGCCTCGGCCGCGATGCGCTCCTCATTTTCTATCTTTGCCTTCCGGATTGCTGTTTTACAACACTTGTTATAGTGTTTATATTCATTAAACGCAGCTACTGTCCCCTCTGACTTATATTTCTTAAAAGCTTTCCTTTTTTTCCCTATTAACTTCTTTACCTCAGAGTTAAGCCACATGGGGTGATTCTTAACACTTCTACTTTTTCTTATTAATGGAATGAATTGAGAACAGTAATGATTTAATATCATTTTAAATGACAACCATTTCTGCTCTGTATTTTTATCAGAAAACATAATGCCCCAATCTATGCCCTGAAGCGCTGCCCTTAAGGAGCTAAAATTTGCCTTCCTAAAATTCATTGTCTTTGTTGCCCCCGTGTAAATTTGTTTCCTGCACCAAACATCAAATGAAATAACATTATGGTCACTATTACCCAGGGGTTCAACCACTTGCACATTTGCTATACGTTCTGGGTCATTAGAGATCACTAGATCTAGTATAGCATTGTTCCTGGTTGGCTCCTCAACAACCTGTGACATAAAGTTGTCGTGCAGCAAGTTTATAAACTTGTTCCCATTTACTGTCCTGGCAGTACTATTGCCCCAGTCAATATCAGGGTAATTAAAATCCCCCATTATTATCACTTGCCCGAAACTAGCAGCCTTTTCTATTTGCAACAGGAGCTGGGCCTCCTCCTCTTCGCTTACATTAGGGGGTCTATAGCATACCCCTACAATTAGTTTGGTAGATTCTTTACTATCTGTGAGAAGCTCAACCCATAAGGATTCAGCTCCCTCTGTTACCCCCATCACTTCCTCCTTAATATTTGCTTTTAAGTCGTGCTTAATGAACAGACACACTCCTCCTCCTTTTCTATTGCCCCTGTCCCTCCGAAACAATGTATACCCCCCAATATTAACTGCCCAGTCATGAGACTCATTCAACCAAGTTTCAGCAACACCAATCACATCATATTTCCGCTCCAACGCCAGTACCTCCAGCTCTCCCATTTTACCAGTCAGACTCCTTGCATTGGTAAACATACATTTAATACTGGTTCCGGCGTGAGAATGACGTGTAAACAACTTATGGGCCTCCCTGCCATTATCAGTATCCCGAAGCAAGTCTCCTCCCCCAATTTTCCTTACTATGCCCACTACCTCATCTATCCTGTCTACCACAGAATTTCCCGCTGCACCCTCCCCCCCCACTCCTAGTTTAAAATCTCCTCCAACCCTCTAGCCATCTTTTCCCCCAAAGCAGCTGCCCCATCATCATTGAGGTGCAGCCCATCCCTGGCAAAGAGCCTGTAGCCGATTGAGAAATCAGCCCAGTTCTGGAGAAACCCAAAGCCCTCCTCCCTGCACCAATCTCTCAGCCACGCATTAATCTCCCTGAGCTCCCGCTGCCTTCTTAATGTTGCTCGTGGCACAGGTAATATCTCTGAGAAAATTACCTTGGAAGTCCTCGCCCTCAACTTCGCACCTAGCTTTTTAAAATCGTTCTTGAGGACTTCCCCCCCTCCTCTAACTTTGTCATTGGTACCTATGTGTACCAAGACCGCCGGGTCTTCCCCAGCCCCTCCCAACAATCTGTCCACTCGTTCCACCACATGCCGAACCCTAGCACCAGGCAAGCAACACACAGTTCGGCATGTAGGGTCTTTGCGACAAATTACCCTATCCACCTTTCTAATAATTGAATCCCCTACAACTATAACCTGCCTTCCCTTCCTAGCACTACTCCCCCCACCTGTATTAGAGGTGCCGGCTCCCAGGGTGCTCTGAGAGTCAGCCTGCTCCATACACGCCAGCTCAGAGCTGCCTTCCCCAGCATCTTCACCTAACGCGGCAAATCTGTTGGTTTGTACAAGCTTTGAACCAGCCCCCCTACCCTTGTGTCCCCTACTGCCCCTCTTAACTGTTACAAATTTGTCTCCCTCATTAACCTCCACTGTCCCTTCTCCCCCCCCCACTACACCGGCCCCTGCCAGTGGTTGCTCAGTGAGCCTCCTGTTCTCCCCCATGTTTGCAGCTGCCCTCAGTGCTGCCAGTTCCCCCCTTAGATTCTGCACCTCAGATTCCAAGAGGAAAACCCACCTGCATCTCTCACAAGTAAATGCTGCATGGAACTGCTGCTCCAGGACCACATACATGCGACAAGATGCACACTGAGTAACACCAGCAATCATACTGCAACTCATATTGCAACTGGGTACTTACAGTCTCAACTTGATCCCGACTAAGATATAATTACCCCTTATTGGGGGCAGAACAACCCTATTGGGTTTATTTCATGGTTAAATGATTCCCTTTTCTCTGTAATAATAAAACAGTACCTGTATTTCATCCCAACTAAGATATAATTACCCCTTATTGGGGGCAGAACAGCCCTATTGGGTTTATTTAATGGTTAAATGATTCCCTTTTCTCTGTAATAATAAAACAGTACCTGTACTTGATCCCAACTAAGATATAATTACCCCTTATTGGGGGCAGAACAGTCCTATTGGGTTTATTTAATGGTTAAATGATTCCCTTTTCTCTGTAATAATAAAACAGTACCTGTATTTCATCCCAACTAAGATATAATTACCCCTTATTGGGGGCAGAACAGCCCTATTGGGTTTATTTAATGGTTAAATGATTCCCTTTTCTCTGTAATAATAAAACAGTACCTGTACTTGATCCCAACTAAGATATAATTACCCCTTATTGGGGGCAGAACAGTCCTATTGGGTTTATTTAATGGTTAAATGATTCCCTTTTCTCTGTAATAATAAAACAGTACCTGTACTTGATCCCGACTAAGATATAATTACCCCTTATTTGGGGCAGAACAGCCCTATTGGGTTTATTTCATGGTTAAATGATTCCCTTTTCTCTGTAATAATAAAACAGTACCTTGTACTTGATCTCGACTAAGATATAATTACCCCTTATTGGGGGCAGAACAGCCCTATTGGGTTTATTTAATGGTTAAATGATTCCCTTTACTCTGTAATAATAAAACAGTACCTGTACTTGATCCCAACTAAGATATAATTACCCCTTATTGGGGGCAGAACAGTCCTATTGGGTTTATTTAATGGTTAAATGATTCCCTTTTCTCTGTAATAATAAAACAGTACCTGTATTTCATCCCAACTAAGATATAATTACCCCTTATTGGGGGCAGAACAGCCCTATTGGGTTTATTTAATGGTTAAATGATTCCCTTTTCTCTGTAATAATAAAACAGTACCTGTACTTGATCCCAACTAAGATATAATTACCCCTTATTGGGGGCAGAACAGTCCTATTGGGTTTATTTCATGGTTAAATGATTCCCTTTTCTCTGTAATAATAAAACAGTACCTTGTACTTGATCTCGACTAAGATATAATTACCCCTTATTGGGGGCAGACCAGTCCTATTGGGTTTATTTAATGGTTAAATGATTCCCTTTTCTCTGTAATAATAAAACAGTACCTGTACTTGATCCCGACTAAGATATAATTACCCCTTATTTGGGGCAGAACAGCCCTATTGGGTTTATTTCATGGTTAAATGATTCCCTTTTCTCTGTAATAATAAAACAGTACCTTGTACTTGATCTCGACTAAGATATAATTACCCCTTATTGGGGGCAGAACAGCCCTATTGGGTTTATTTAATGGTTAAATGATTCCCTTTTCTCTGTAATAATAAAACAGTACCTGTACTTGATCCCGACTAAGATATAATTAATCCTTACTGGAGGCAAAGCAATCCTGTTGGGTTTAATTAATATTTACATTGTTTTTAGCAGACTTAAGGTATTGTGATCCCCTATCTGTAAAACTCCAGATTCTTAGCTTTCTAGGTAATAGATCCCATACCTGTATATGTATACAAATATATAATCCTGTATGTTTATAGTTTAACAGTAGTACTATACCTGATACTCAAGACCCCATAATTGCTGTTGTGAATTGGACAGCCCTACCAATGGTGTAGGTGAGAGAATGGGATGGGGCCTTGCTTAGGGTAGTACCTGTGTTACTGCATTAGATATCCCTTTATCCTTTTTTACCCCTAGCAAAAATTTACTGTATTGATATGTTAGGCCAATGCTAGTAGAACAAATGAACTAGTTTAAAGCAAGGTATTATTGGTGATACATGATGTTAAAAGTGCAACCAGCTACAAGAAGAACTCAGTATTGGGCTATTAAGATGTAATTAGGCCACAGGACCTTTTATCCAGTGTTCTGCCCTACTGTTGTGGAAAGGAAATAGCAGAAATGAACTCCTGAACAGATCCATTTAGTTTCCAAAAAGCCTGCTGTAGCTGGGCTTGGTAGATTGGAGGCAGCTACAGGGGAACCACAAGATCCCTTGCAAACTTATCCATCTACACCATAATAAGTAGTACTGAGGGCCTAAGGCAAGCATTAAAAGGTCTATCATATAACACTCCTGGCAATTATGGGTGAAGTGTCAGATCTCTACAACAAGCTCATGGACTGATGTTACAAAGTTGATGCTAAGCATGTGGATCCCATCTCCTAAGGCAATGGTCCTGCACCAAGTTCTCCTATAGAATAATATACAAGGCCCCGTGTATGTTCAGGTTCAGTTCTGAATATGCATCTGCTGGTCTTGACTCCTCACCAGGTGAGGACCAGATAATAATGCAGCAAAAGGTCTTCCCAGTTCCCACCATAGAGTGGCAGTTGGAGAAGCTTCTTTTGATGCTACTACCTGCCCTGGGGTTAAATGGACCAGTTTCCACTTGCCAACAAAAACAAAAGAATAATGTAAAAGAATATCCTCAACCCATCCAAAAGGACCATAAAAGTGAAAAGAAGGGAGAAACACTAAACAAGTTAGTAGAACAGCACTGATAAAAGCACCAGTGAAAGAAGAGCAAACCTAGCATTTACCTTGCGTCTCCTACCATCGCTATACCTCTCCAGAACTAGAATAGTGCTTTCATGTTGGGGAATTTCTTAAATATGTCTGTCATTATATTGGGTAGTGTTGCTCCGCTGGAATATAGGAGAATTCTGAGGAATCAATGTTTGCACTGAGTGTGGTATGAAGGCTTTATTTGGCTTTCTCCAAATGTAAACAAGTCCAGATGTAGGAAAAAAGATGAAAAGATGACTCAGCAGACATTATTACTTTCTACAACTGCAAGCTTTTGTGTTCTGACCTTGTTTACAAGTGGTTTCTAAATGACAACCATACAATAAATATCATCAGTGTCAAGTACACAACTTGCAACTTTTATTTAAAATAGATCAAAGAGATGTGCCTGCAGTTCTGGCTGAGCCAAATGATTTCCTGATAAGTAATCATTTATTTCTATTGCTAATTATTATTATTGTTTATTTATACAATAATGTAACCTTCACAGAAGTAAAACATCATTCACATCAGCCGATGCTCCAGTGGAGCTTATCATCATGGATCCCTATCATATTTGCACACACTCTTGGAGGCAAGTTTTGGTTGAATAAAAACAAGATTTCCTACCAAATAAAGCCCCTGTAAGCTGATAGAGTGCATAGAGGCTGCCTAATAGCCAATCACAGCCCCTATTTGGCTCCTCCATGAACTTTTATGGTGCTTGTGTTGCTCCCCAAGTCTTTTTACATTTGATTGTGGCTCACGAGTAAGAAAGGTTGGGGACCCCTGCTCTATGGTCTTATCAGGAGTCAATTAATATGCTTGTATGTTTTTAGGGTAAAGACACGGAGCTACTAGTAGCAGCTACAGAAATAGCAATGCGGATCATTTACTGATAATTGTTTCTTTGGGGCACATTTACTAACCCACGAATCCGAATTGGAAAAATTCCGATTGGAAAACGAACATTTTGCGACTTTTTCGTAAGCGGCGGGCGAAACTTTCAGACTTAGCATGATTTTGGAAGCCTCCCATAGGACTCAATGGCACCCTGCAGCTCCAACCCGGCCCAAGGAAAGTCTCCCATAGGGCTCAATGGCACTCTGCAGCTCCAACCCGGCCCAAGGAAAGTCTCCCATAGGGCTCAATGGCACTCTGCAGCTCCAACCTGGCCCAAGGAAAGTCTCCCATAGGGCTCAATGGCACCCTGCAGCTCCAACCCGGCCCAAGGAAAGTCTCCCATAGGGCTCAATGGCACTCTGCAGCTCCAACCTGGCCCAAGGAAAGTCTCCCATAGGGCTCAATGGCACTCTGCAGCTCCAACCCAGCCCAAGGAAAGTCTCCCATAGGGCTCAATGGCACTCTGCAGCTCCAACCCGGCCCAAGGAAAGTCTCCCATAGGGCTCAATGGCACTATGCAGCTCCAACCTGGCCCAAGGAAAGTCTCCCATAGGGCTCAATGGCACTATGCAGCTCCAACCTGGCCCAAGGAAAGTCTCCCATAGGGCTCAATGGCACTCTGCAGCTCCAACCCGGCCCAAGGAAAGTCTCCCATAGGGCTCAATGGCACTCTGCAGCTCCAACCTGGCCCAAGGAAAGTCTCCCATAGGGCTCAATGGCACTCTGCAGCTCCAACCCGGCCCAAGTAAAGTCTCCCATAGGACTCAATGGCACCCTGCAGCTCCAACCTGGCCCAAGAAAAGTCACCATACTGAAGCTTGAATGAATCCGAATCTTTCGTACTCAGCGTGAAAGCTGCGAAAAAGTCGCGACTTTTCGCACAAGTTTTAACGCTACGAAAAAATCGCAATATTTTGCACAACTTTCGGAATGGCTACGAAAAAGGCGCGACTTTTCGCGCAAGTTTTAACGCTACGAAAAAACTGCAACATTTTGCGCAACTTTCGGAATGGCTACGAAAAAGTCGTGACAATTTTCCGAAAAATCGCAAAATACCGATCATTACGAAAAAAACGCAATCGGACACATTCGGCCCGTTCATGAGTAAGTAAATGTGCCCCTATATGTATTTTAGCAGAGGCAATTCTCAGTATTGTCTATGGTATTTTCTGGTGTTTAGTAGCTATGACAAGTAGCTGCTACTAAGTAGTTCTGTCTTGGAGCAACTGTAGGGGGCAGGGGACCCAGGCAAACACAGGAAAACCATACAAATCTCTTTCAGATGGTACCCTTACTGTTGTGCCACCATGCTGACCCTGACTTGAGACTAATGTATAAAGAAATAGAAAATTAATTATTTGTTTATATTTGTTTAAAATATAAACAATAAGCTTTTCCATGATCATTCTAGTACTAGAAGCACCTGCACTAGTTCCTTTTTTAATCGAAGAAGATTTTTGTCAATTTGTAATGTTATGTATAGGGACCAATCAGTTGCACCAGAATTGTTTTGTCTGTTATATGTATAAGGGACAGAACAATTCTGGCGCAACTGATTGGTCCCTATTTTCCCCCAGTTGCTAAATTTATACAATTGTGTATTTCAGCACATTTCTTAGAAATTCATAATTAAGGAAAGTTGAAAGAACTCGCACCCAATAAGGTATATCCTTTACTACCAGACACACCATCCGATCCACCCACCCCCTTTTTTTTGGAGATTTAGACCAATTTGGCACTTGCCAAACTATTCATACATATAAAACACCTGAAGGATCCTGTTAAACTGAAATATATTTCAATAAAGACACAAGCCTTTTTTTGTGTTTTCATTATTTTGTTTACCGTGGGAGAAAAAGCATCCTGGCTCTCACTCACTCAGTGTTACACGGACAGAGCACTTGTAGCTATTTCTCTGCCTACACATAATACTTTTATAAGGTTACAATGATTTTATGGGGTATTTTGTCTGTATAAACGAAAGATTATATATATTTTTTTCAGCATCTTGAAAAGACCCTTGTCCAGTCATTCCAATGCTCAAATATATAATTTAATACCAGCTTACGTAAAGGATGCTAACTTCCCCTATAATTCAGCCGAAAAGAAGCTCCAAGCACTCCGGACTTCAGATAAAAACCGTGTCTTTATTAATCCATTAAAAAGCAGAAACCTAACGCGTTTCGTGCGCAAGCGCACTTAGTCATAGGCTAACCCATATGTCCAAACGGAGGTTTATATAGCGTGCAACACCTCATTACAATGATTGACAGCTAATTAACAAGACTACTAAAAATTTAGAAAATATCGTAATATAAGATCAATAAAGAACTACATAATACATATTCACAGTGTATATGACATAGTAAAAAATGTACAATCCATTAGAAATCTAAACGAAGTAAAATACATAATCAATCCAATAAATATAGTTCAAATACTATGATAATAAATGCATATGAAAACAGGAATATCAGCACCACATTCTACAAGAGAGAAGGTATCCAATACTAGGTAATGTGTTCATTTATACATATATATGTCACTAGAAACGAAGTGAGATTCACAGTCATAGTAAAGATAGTACTGCCACAACCGCTGTAACTCCTATAAGTATTACAATCCTTTATTGTAATTCCTGAAATGGGCGTCACTATGCACCGTCATGAAGTTAATATAAACACTTGCCTATTCACTCAAAATAAATCCACCCCAAAATGTGATTGTTAGTGGAGGGTATACATATACCTCCAATTATTAATTATAAATACGATAGCCAGTATGTCTGACCATCGTATCAAAAAAGTAAGTTAATTAACTACTATCTACTAACCATCTATACCTTATTCCTATAGCATAAGTGATTACAGTATCGCTAACCTAACTACAAACTCATTATTACTGCATAAAAAATGGATAAGTCACCATAGTGTTAAATGTGTCTATACCTCCAATTAAAGGGATATATAATATAATATTCCCACATTAAGTGCAAAAGGGGCAAGGAAGAAAAAGGGGAGGGGAAAACATATTATGTGTAACAACTTATGTCAAAGATGGAATTAAGGCCATATGGATACCGTGTACCTAAAATAAAAATCCATTTAACCTCTGAACGCAAAAGACGTGCATATGTGTCACTGCGTCTCATGTCAGGAACAATTCTATCAATAGCTTGTATCTGTAAAAACGATACATTAGAATTGTTACAATGAATAAAATGTTTGGCTACAGGACTATTGCCATCACCGGCAACAATGTTTCTTATATGTTCTCTCATTCTACTTTTAAAAGAGCGCGTTGTGCAACCCACGTATTGGATTTGACATTTAGAACAAGTTAATAAGTAAACCACATGCTTAGTATTACAGTTAGTATACGAATCCATCTCATATGTTTTACCTGTTACTGTACTGCAAAAATTGGACGATTGTTTTATATAGGTACACGTTACACATCTACTAGCACCACAACGGTAAGTGCCTTTAACAGTTAGCCATGTAGGCTTCTTTGCTATTTTTGAACTCCATAAGGTGGGCGATAAATAGTTGCCCAAAGTAGGGGCCCTCCGTGCTACCACCCTATGGCCTTCCTGTAAAATAGAAGCTAAATCTGAATCATGATATAAGACTGGAATCAATTCATTGACTATATGTCTAATCCTATAAAACTGGTTACTAAAGGCCGTTACTAAAGTGGGTATCCTATCAGAACTAGTCGTTTCTCGTGCGCCTCTATGAGTGGTTAATAAAGTAGATCTATCAGTACTTAAGGCCTTACTGAAAGCTCGAGACAGCGATTTCATACTGTAACCTCGGTCCAAAAGTCTATCCCTTAAAGAGATAGATTGTTCAATGAAAGCATCCATATTACTACAGTTTCTGCGTAATCTGTAGAACTGTCCCAAAGGGATGCCCCTGAACATGTGGCCCGGGTGACAGGAATCTGCTCGCAACAAGGAGTTTCCTGCACATGGTTTCCTAAAGGTAGTGGTCTCAACAGAAGATTTTTTAGCTACAAGCTGTAAATCAAGAAATGATATAGTTGTTCTGTTGAATTCACTAGTAAATTTCAGATTAAGGTTATTAATATTTAAATTTTCCACAAACTTTGAAAAGTCCATCTCAGACCCCTGCCAAATGAATAGCAAATCATCAACATAACGCTTATAAAATATTATATTGTGCAAGTATATAGAGCAACCTCCATAGATGTGGGACTCCTCCCACCAACCCATATAGAGGTTGGCGTAGGTGGGCGCAAATTTTGCACCCATTGATGTCCCACATCTCTGGAGGAAAAAGTGCCCATCAAAAAGAAAATAATTGTGAGAAAGTAAGAAACTAATGGAGTCCAAAATAAAACTTTTTGTAATAGTGTCATAGGCACTATATTTATCAAGGTGATAAGAAATTGCAGATAACCCCTTGTCATGGGGGATACATGAATAAAGTGAAGCTACATCTATAGTGCCCCAAGAGAAGGAATCCTGCCAACGAAGATCCTTAACCAATTGTAAAACATGTTTTGTGTCCAAAGTGAACGAAATTAAGCGTTTAACCAAAGGCTGTAAATAAAAATCAATTAATTCGGATAGTCTCTCATTAAGAGAGGCTACACCCGAGACAATGGGTCGTCCTAGAGGTGGGCGTTCTGCTTTGTGGACCTTGGGTAGATGATAAAACAAAGGTACCCTAGGAGAGGTAGGAATCAAAAAGTCTCTAATCTTTTCAGTAAATAGGCCACTGTTAAAAGCATCATTAACCAAAGATGTCAACTTTTTGGTGAATTCCAAGGTGGGATCTCTACTCAAAGGTAGATATGTAGTACTATCCCCAAGCTGCCGCATGGCCTCATCCTTATAAGTATTACTGTCTAAAACCACCACCATACCACCCTTATCAGCATTCTTAATTACTATAGAGGTGTCTTCCTGTAATTGCTTCAAGGCCAACCTTTCGGCTTTAGTCAAATTAGAACTATTAGTCCGAGTTACACTCTCAGATTTTAAAGACAACAACCTCTTTTCAATTAATTCCTGAAATCTATCAATAGCAGTTCCTCTGCAATGTATGGGATAAAAATCTGACTTCATGCATAATTTATCTTTTAGGGTATTAGAATCTATACCTATACGGTGGAAAGTGTCAGATTCACTCTGTAAGGACTGCAGGTCATGAAGACAACGCTCGTCCCTAAAGAGTAGAGCTTCACCAGTCATTATGGTGTCAAAAGTAGTCCCATCAATACCAGTATCACCAACAGTTTGACTGGCCAAGCCCTCCTCCTCCAAGGGTCGAGCGAGTTGTTCAGTTCCCACAACATCCGGGACATTTAAAAAATATTCCCCTATAAACCCGCACAGCATTCCAGGCACACTTCTAAATATAGGGGCATCTGAAAGGCCACTCTTTGAATAAGTACAGCAGACATTGAGTGCATTAGGAATATCAGGAAATCAGAAGTTGTTCCGTGTCCTACAACAATAAACATTAACTGATTTGCAAACAAAAATGGCCAGCCCCATAAGTCTAGCATACAGTATATAATTTGTAAATTCGGAGGTTTTGAATCGCATTACAAATGTTATTGTAAACACAGTAAGAATCAAACGGACAATGATGTTCTGTCCCTGGACAAATCTTGAATATTTAGGACCCGTAGAATTAAAGCCTAAGGGCTTTCATTCGTATCCTACATTAGGCCCCCAAGGGTATTATTATACAGTTACCACAAATTATGGCTCGGGAGAATGCATTTCTCTTGCTTTCTCTCTCACTAATACAAATACTGCATATTATATCCATAGAATACAAAAAGCTTGAAAAAAATGTTTTATTTCCCACAGTATACTATTAAACATACTTAATATCAGGTTTTCTATATAATAAACAACATATATATATATATATATATATATATATATATATATATATATATATATATATATATATATATCTATATATGTGTATAGTTTATACAGAAGCAGTGGCTAGCTCCATGTTGTAGCTCCCACCCTTCCCAGCTACAGTCAGGTGATCCCAGCGGAGCCAATAAAAGGGCAACTATTTGGGGGATTTTAACCTTGAAAGCAAGTAAGTTGCAGGTAAAACTCAATCCCTTTGTTAAATGTACAATGAAGCAGTAGAATTCGTAATAAATCAGATAAAAGTGAGTGAAGGGCTGGCCAGACCGGGGATGACTTTGATGTAGTTGGCCAGCTTGAATATATTGCAATATATGGACATACAGTCCCTGTTTTGTGTAAGGGGAGGGTATTGCCTGGCAGCTTAATGCACAGAATGTCTTAATGCCCTATATATATATTGATACTGGTTGAGTGCAGAGGGGCTTATTGTTGTCTATATATATATATATATATATATAGACTGATAGCTCCTTACTAGTATATACTGAATTGATGTGCCGGCTTCTGTGTATTCTGATTACGCTGACAGTGTGATCCGTTTCCACGGTGACCCGCTACGTCACTTCCGGTTTTCGGCTATACAAGGAAGTAATAAGTTATGCGGACTACTGACTGTGCCTAGCCACGAGGTGCGCTTGAGAAAGGGGGTAGGATGTCCCCGAAACGTCGCGCGGATGTGGCATAATGGACTGATAAGTATAGTTGTTATACTACTTTGAACGATTATTGCATTCGTTTTTTTAAGAAAATGCTTGAATAAAAGCTATGTTTTACAACTTTGGAGTGCGGCTCAGTTGGAAGATATATTATTGTGCAGGCGGACTCCCTGCAATTTGAGCTTGTTTAACGCACCCATAGCATTATATTATATTTAGGTCTGAGTGCATCGTACGTTGGTTTTTGTATATATATATATATATATATATATATATATATATATATATATATATACAAACAGTTTTTAAGTTGCACACCAATAGAAATAGATACTACCTGGGTCCCAGTGCGATACAGCAAAATGCAAAAGTGAAGAGGGATGACGGCACTCACAGGAAATTTCAAACTAGGAGACATCAGATGAGGTGTAGGAAGTGAGGACTAAATAAAAACCTCACTTCCTACACCTCATCTGATGTCTCCTAGCTTGAAATTTCCTGTGAGTGCCGTCATCCCTCTTCACTTTTATATATATATATATATATATATATACATATTTAGGATTTAAAGAATTGTGAAAAAAATTTAAGTACAAAAAGAGAGAGGTTTATTACTCGACATTTCAGTCTATATATATATATATATATTGTAATGCTTCACATTACAAAAACAACATTATTTGAAAAAATACCCAAAGCATGATGGATAATAGATTCTACACAGCAATAATACAAATGGTTTTAAAAAGTGTGAACAAAAAAACAATTAAATAAAAGTATTTGAAAACACAATTTCTTTAAGAAATAAACATATTATTTAATCTGCTGATATGTTGGAAATATCATCAAATCAGATTTAGGTCTGTGAAATGTAAAATTAGGAAAATATAATAATAAAATAAAAATTTAAAATAATAATACATAACGCATGGAAGATTATTTATCACAATTCGTATAAGCAAAATTTTCGTATTTTTTAACCTTGAAATTTTAAATATCATGAATGCGACCTTATTTTTTAAAAAAACTGAATAAAAAAAGTGAGTTATTAAAACCATTAAGAAACATATTAAATTGAATAAGTAGTTTTTATGTAATTTCTAATAGGTTGCAAAGCTTCAAAAAAATTTAAAAAACAACTTGAATTAATGAATGGTTTATATTATGCCTAGGACCGCTCCCATTGATTCTACTACTCCATCTTGCAGAAGTTTTACTTTCCAGTTTTTCACTTTTTTCAGTTAATAAATATCATAAATTTACATTTTTAAACCATAATTCAAATTCCTGATTATTTGCGGGTTTTAGCTAAAAAAAAACTGTAACATGGCTAATTGGAATGTTGCTAAATCTGCCCCATAAAGTTACTTGGAACAGAAGCCCTGCAAAATGAGAAAATAAAGAAAAATAAACTGAAATAAAATATGATTGTTAATATTAATTATATAGGATTTTCAAGTAAAGGTTTAAAATGAAAAATAAGCTAAAGTGCCATCATTTGTTGCGTTGAGTTTTTTAAAAGCTGCGGCGACTAATTGCCCCATAGGGTTGATTCACTAAAATGCGATAAAACGAGAGCTATTTCTAGCATGCGTTAAAATTTTTATCGCATGTTATTTTTCGCGTCTTAACGCACAAATTACTAAAAGTATATTTGCGTTAATTTAGACGCGATGCTGTTTGCGTTAAGTTGCGAAGACTATTTTCACGCGGTATTCGACGCAACGCGCGCTAATTAACGCTGCTTGTCGCAAGCGCTAATTAACACACAAGCACTGCTTATCGCGCACGCCATTCATTTTTTCAAATGCCCATTTCCCTGCAAACTGGCGGCTGCATCACTCTGGGGCCAACACAGACTTGAATAAATCCCACTGCAAAGTCCATATTGTGTTGCCAAAAGCTCATGAACTGTACTTTTCTATAATTACCGTCTGCCCCAAGTAGGCGTTAATAGTCGCACAGACTACTGCGATATTTAGCGCGTCTAAGTGTTTCTGAATCATGCGTTAGTATTATTTCTGCGCGCTAATTAACGCATTTGGTTGCGCGCTATTTAACGCATGCGATATGCGACTTAGCGCATGCGATAATACTTTAGCGATTTTTTTTTTGCGTTTTTTTGTGTCAATTTTAACGTAAAAAAGCATGCGATAAGCGTTATTGCACTTTAGTCAATCAACCCTCATGTGTCTTTGCATGTGTATTATAGGCAATATATATATAATATTATAGGCAATACATTGTCGATAATGAACAGGACTCAGGTTTCCCTACTTCCCAGTTATTCTTTCCTTTTTTTCATTGTTAAAAAAACAGAATTTGGAAATCATTAACTATAATGTTCTAAAGCATTTTTAAAGAAATGATTGGGTGTAATCTACTGGCATTAGCATTTAATCTGTTTTCTCCTAGAAACAGACATGAAGCACTCCCTATTTTCATTGTCGGCACGGGGTTTTTGTTCTCAGGAATGCATCTGAAATCCAAAGCCGAAATGTTTTAGAAATTGTTTTTTCTATTTCGGGGCACCCACTTTGCTTATTTGCATCCCGAATCTCCTATACCTTCCTTCATGCTTCTTGTGACTGAACATGGAGATTCTATTTAGAGCCCCACTGCACCTGGCATCATTAGTGTGGGAGCTGCAAAGCATTTCACCAGTAATACCTTGCAAATCATAATTTAATACTCTCTTGTTCCTTTCAGTGCTATTAATTTAGCATTCAAGCCCCATCCACTCTACTTATACATCATTGCTTCTCTAATCTGGCTTGGGGCCGTTCCAAACCACAGAATTGCAGTTTGGCTCCTCTGTGGTTTCCCTTTTCCTGCTTCCCCAAAAACAATGTCTGTCCCCTCCTTATATCACTCCCAGGGAGTGCGTGCAAAGGGCAAGAACAGGACATGAAACAACTGTAATTAAATATAATGGCACACACTCAATTAATTACACTCAGAACTACTTGCAGAGATTTCAGAAGCTGACTATTGTAAGAGTCGTATGGGAGGCCTGCACGTACATTTCTAAGGTACCGTTTCAACTGCCTCATTTTAATACTATATTTACTTAATATCTCTATAGCAATTGCACTATCAATGTTGCTGTACAAGATCTATGATGCATAGATTCCAGTAACACAGACTGGGGTGGTGCTTCACTGCCAAATAATGGACTTATTTTTCCATGCTGTTGGTCTTTATAATTGCCTGAAACTATTTAAATCACATTTTCCAATCAACATTATCCATATCCATATTTATATATACAGGTATGGGATCCCTTATCCGGAAACCCGTTATCCAGAAAGCTCAGAATTACAGAAAGCCCATCTCCCATAGACTCCATTTTAATCAAATAATTCAGAATTTTAAAACTGATTTCCTTTTTTTCTGTAATAATAAAACAGTACCTGTACTTGATCCCAACTAAGATATAATTACCCCTTATTGGGGGCAGAACAGCCCTATTGGGTTTATTTAATGGTTAAATGATTCCCTTTTCTCTGTAATAATAAAACAGTACCTGTAATTGATCCCAACTAAGATATAATTACTCCTTATTGGGGGCAGAACAGCCCTATTGGGATTATTTAATGGTTAAATTATTCCCTTTTCTCTGTAATAATAAAACAGTACCTGTACTTGATCCCAACTAAGATATAATTACCCCTTATTGGGGGCAGAACAGCCCTATTGGGTTTATTTAATGGTTAAATGATTCCCTTTTCTCTGTAATAATAAAACAGTACCTGTACTTGATCCCAACTAAGACATAAATAATCCTTATTGGAGGCAAAACAATCCTATTGGGTTTAATTAATGTTTTATTGAATTTTTAGTAGACTTAAGGTATGGAGATCAAAATTACGGAATACCCTTGGTCCCCAGCATTCTGGATAACGGGTCCTATACCTGTATATATGCTCATACATGCATATGGATGTAGGTCCAGATCTAAAAGTTAAATAGAGAAACAATTTACAAAATACAACAAACTGTAATATTATGTTTATATTTATGTTATAACGTTTATTACACACTGTGACCCCATATGTGAACAATATAGTTGCACCTTGCGGCCAATTATATGTCTCATCGTCGGTACACCTGTGTAATAAAACAGTACCTGTAATTGATCCCAACTAAGATATAATTACCCCTTATTGGGGGCAGAACAGCCCTATTGGGTTTATTTAATGGTTAAATGATTCCCTTTTCTCTGTAATAATAAAACAGTACCTGTACTTGATCCCAACTAAGATATAATTACCCCTTATTGGGGGCAGAACAGCCCTATTGGGTTTAATTAATGGTTAAATTATTCCCTTTTCTCTGTAATAATAAAACAGTACCTTGTACTTGATCCCAACTAAGATATAATTACCCCTTATTGGGGGCAGAACAATCCTATTGGGTTTAATTAATGGTTAAATTATTCCCTTTTCTCTGTAATAATAAAACAGTACCTGTACTTGATCCCAACTAAGATATAATTACCCCTTATTGGGGGCAGAACAGCCCTATTGGGTTTAATTAATGGTTAAATTATTCCCTTTTCTCTGTAATAATAAAACAGTACCTGTACTTGATCCCAACTAAGATATAATTACCCCTTATTGGGGGCAGAACAATCCTATTGGGTTTATTTAATGGTTAAATGATTCCCTTTTCTCTGTAATAATAAAACAGTACCTGTACTTGATCCCAACTAAGATATAATTACCCCTTATTGGGGGCAGAACAGCCCTATTGGGTTTATTTAATGGTTAAATGATTCCCTTTTCTCTGTAATAATAAAACAGTACCTGTACTTGATCCCAACTAAGATATAATTACCCCTTATTGGGGGCAGAACAGTCCTATTGGGTTTAATTAATGGTTAAATGATTCCCTTTTCTCTGTAATAATAAAACAGTACCTGTACTTGATCCCAACTAAGATATAAATAATGATTATTGGATGCAAAACAATCCTATTGGGTTTAATTAATGTTTTATTGATTCTTTAGTAGACTTAGGGGCACATTTACTAACCCACGAACGGGCCGAATGCGTCCGATTGCGTTTTTTTCGTAATGATCGGTATTTTGCGATTTTTTCGTATTTTTTGCGATTTTTTCGGCGTCTTTGCGAAAAAACGTCGCAAAGACGCCGAAAATATCGCAGAAAATACGAAAAAGTCGCAAAATGTTCGTTTCCAATCGGAATTTTTCCAATTCGAATTCGTGTCTTAGTAAATCAGCCCCTTAATGTATGGAGATCCATTTAACCCTTATCCGGAATACCCTTGGTCCCGAGCATTCTGGATAACAGGTCCTATACCTGTACCCACATTTTTGTTGCTAGGCACCCAACCTTGTCTTTGGTATTTAGATGTTTCAGCTGCATCTCTTGAGCAACTGCCATAAATCATTGTTCTTGTAAAAGTTGCTCAAAATATATATAAAGACAAAAGCGCAATCACATTGCCCCCCAGTTGGCAATTTTTTAACGATTCCTGATTTAGCCAGTAGACTTTTGATCCAGAAAACATTTCCCCGTCGCAAACGTACAGCATTTAACAAATCCGTTCCCTTGAACCAAAGGAAAACCTTTCCTTCCCCACCATCATCAAATACTTCCTGGCTCCAAAAATGGCTGTTGCTTTTCTCTTTGGGTCAATTCTGTCGTCTCAAAATTGTTTCCCATAAACCAGTTTGTAAAAGTTTATTGGGTACCCGTGTGGTTAAAGGATATAAAGCAAAGTGTTAAAGTAAACTGAATATTTTCTTAGGAAGTCAGGTTGCCAGGATAAATCAGCTAGCAACAGTGTAAGGCCTGCCGTTATTTAATGTGGTGGATATGTGGGAGGGAATGGATACATGGTACTAAAACCTCCAACAAGGTCGATATTTTAAGAAGTGAATAAAACGTATTATTTTAGCAAATTTGATTTTTTTTTCTAAATCCGACAGTTCCAGAATTAAAAAGGCAGAAAATAATTTGCGTGGACGAGACACCGGTGGGAACATTATTATGCGCAGCTATGTAGAAAAGGGATGCAGCAGATGTTAACGCAGGAAACTACTTTACATTGATAGAAAACATACATAAATTAAGGTATTTCAAATACTCTTCAGCAGAGTGGATTTTACTTTAGGATATATGGTTATGCAGTTTTCCAATGTGGTAGCCATGACTGGAACATTCCCTCTCCCAGTAAAGGGATCTCTCTCTGCTGAGCAATTTATTTAGCCCTCTGGCACCAGCCCTGAATGAACTCATGTCCTTGTTTGAATCCTTCAAATCTTTAACTCTTCTCTGCACTGCACTCCACACAGCAAAGGTCTAGCAACCACAAGGACTGACCTGATGGTAGTACTTACTCAACAAATATACAGTTGGTATTCTTTTAAAGGACAAGGAAGACTTAAATCACTCAGAGAGGCAATTTTTAGGCATCCTCCTTTGGACCAGTGTCCCTCTTCTTCAGAAAATGCATCAGCCTGGGGTACTTGGCCGGGGAACACACTGTTTTTTTTATCTACCAGTCACTCTATACAGAGGTCCTGGGGTGGGTGAATGGGGGGGGCTATGCTCTGGAAAAAAACAGGGTAAAAAGCAGTGTATAAAATTGTAATTGTATAAAGTTGTATATTTCCTTTCAAGTTGCCCATTTACTGTTATCCCTGGAGCAGCAGGGTCGGAGGGGGGCTACATGACCCAGCCCAGCATCACAAGCGGGGGGATAGGACAGATTTGAATAAAGGGGGGGAGAGAAAAAGGCAGGGTGAAGAAGGGCATATAGGAGTGGCAGTAAGGGCTGGCTATCCACCATTTTGTGGGGAAGCAGAAGAGGAAAGGTCCCCACCCACCCTCCCTTAGTTGGGGGTTGGTTTGATAGTGATTTATTGTTTTCTAGTTGGCACATGTGGCCCTGGAGGGTTGAGGGGTACATGGGTTTAGTTAGCTAGTGGGGAAAATTTGGGTGAGACACAGGTAAAGTGGCACGGATGATCAGCGTCATGGTGGTTGTCACAGCTTTGGTGGGTCCTTGTCAGTCTGTCTGGGAGGAAAGCTTGTTCTGGTATGCCAGATCAGGTAGAGTGGATGGTTTAACCTCTAAGGTGGGTGACCATTGGTGGACGGAATACAAAAGGTGCGCTATAAAGCGCTGGGTGGGTACTGAGATGGCTAATTAGAAAAGGGGACCGGATAGGTGCCGGATTGGCGACGGGTATCCTCCGAGCTAGGGATTGGGTGGCTGGAGAATAGCACGGCTCAGGCTGGTTGTGGAAAGGCAGGCTGGCAAGGGGCTCAAGGTCAGTATTTTGGTTATGGTAATGTTTTGCACTTATGATTATATTAATGTATTGTTTATGTTTATACATGTTTACCATTTGTATTGTATTCAATAATTTTGCACTGTTTGTATTTTTCAATAAAGCTGTGGCCATTATCATTCCAACAATGATATCGTCACGCAGTTTTTATTGGTGAGTGAGGTGAGCGAATGTAGGTTGATGCGTGGGTCATGTATTTAACACCATTATTTAAAACTGTTATAATTATGGCATAGCCCAATTACGTCAATTGGAAGAATTCATGTGGTAAGTCAATCCTGAAGGTAAAAAAATGGAGTAAAAAAGGCAGTGACGAGCACCATTTTTTTAACAAAGCTTTTTTCTTTAAAAAGCAACTGCTTTTTCTTTTAAAAATAAAATGTTTAAGGTAAAAATGAATACAGAGCTTGTTTACATGGCTATGCCTGGTGCTGAGACCGTGATGTGTGGTGCATTTGAACCTCTTTATGGTTACAATTTTGGCTCATTGGGAAGGGTCCCCATAATTGAAACTTGACTTGTCCATTAATTTGAAAAAACAAACAAACCTATTTTACTAATTTTACTACAGGTAAGGGACATGTTATCCAAAATGCTCGGGGCCTGTGAATTTTTGAGAAGGGATCTTTCCATAATTTCAACAATCATACCTTAAGGGGCATATTTATTACAGTGTGTAAGCCAATATCACCGGTGATGTTTCCCATAGCAACCAATCAGACATTTCCTTTTGTTTTCTAACTTGTAAGTGGCCATTAAATTCTTATTGCTGATTGGTTGCTATGGGCAACATTACCAGTGATGTTGGCTTACACACTGTAATAAATATGCCCCTTAGTCTACTATAAAATAATTTAAGCATGAATTAAACCCAATAGGATTATTTTGCCTCCAATAAGAATGACTTATATCTTAGTTGGGATCAAGTGCAAGTTACTGTTATTATTACAGAGAAACGGGAAATAATTAAAAAAATCGGAATTATTTGCCTAAAGTGGAGTCTATGGGAGATGGCCTTCCTGTAATTCAGATAGGGATGCCACCTCTGCTGGCTTTCTTAGCCGGGCAGGGGTGACGTCACGGGGGGAGGAACAGGCGGGTCCGTGACGTTGTGGGGTGGGGAAGAGGTGGGGCTGTGATGTCACAGGGCGGGGCTATGACATGGTGACCGTCAGTGTTACTGGGTCCTGACTGGTTTTCCTAATTTGGGAAGCCAGGCAGGAGGTTTTGACCTGGGCAGCCCTTCTGAAAACCGGACTGTCCACGTCAGAACCGGACAGGTGGCAACCCTAAATAACAGATTCCCCCTATCTGTCCCTTTAGAAATAATTAGCTCTGTCTAAACAAGCCTCCGTTTTTCTAAAGAACCAGGAAGTTGAAAGCAGAAAGTACTTACATGGTGTGCCCTTTTTAGTTCTAAAAAAACACAACTTGCGTGTTCATAAAAAATATTGTTTTCACAAGCCCTATTTGTTGATTAAGCCTGCAGACTGCCTTTAATTGGTTGTTCACCTTTGAGCCAACTGTTGATGAATGATGTAGAGCGTACTATTTTTGTATTATTCGTTTTTTGAATTATTTAATTTGCGTTCAGCACCTCTCCAGTTTGAAATTTCAGCAGTCATCTGGTTTCTAGGGTTCAAATTCCCTTAGCAACCAGGGAGTGGTTTAAATGAGAGACAGATAAGTTTATAAGGGAGGGCCTGAATAGAAAAATAAATAATAAAAAGTAACAATAACAATAAAACTGCAGCCTCATAGATCAATTGTTTTTTGGCTGCTGGGGTCAGTGACCCCTATTTGAAAGTTGGAAAAATTAAAGGTGTAAAAAGATCCGTTCGCTTGGCGGGTGGGCGATATCGGGAGAATCCAGGCTAATTTGATTGTTTGGCCCTGGGGCCAAACGATCGAATTATAACGACAGGGATAGGCAAAGTCGCTTGGCTCGTTGATGCGGTCCCCGATCCGACTAGATTTTTAAACCTGCCCGATCGAGATCTGCCCAATTTCAGGCCAGATATCGGTCGGGCTGTCCCGTCGGTAGTGCCCATACACGGGTCGATTAGCTGCTAAGAAGTTGCTTAGAATTGGCCATTCTATAACATACTAAAAGTTAACAAAAAGGTGATCTACCCCTTTAACATTCTCTATGGATAACAACAGCAGCTAGACGTCTGCAACAAGAAATGTCCTGCGTACACATTGAGCAAAATAAAAAATCCTAATTAAATTGAAATACACACACACAAGTGGCACACAGGGCACCTGCACTGCTAATAAAGTGTGTTGTATCTGTTGATCTGCATAGGCAAGTTACACACGGTGCGGGGAATGTTAGAAAGAGCTTTCATGGTTGGGCAGCAGGGGATATTTTCTTAGGCTTGGCTGCCTGGATCACTTTATCTCTAACTGACTTGCCCCTGAGGTATATATTACGGAGAAAAACACTTCAGTTCGGCGCTCGGAAATTGGTCACAAGAAATAAAAGCCCTTTTCTTCTTTGCCTTGGTGAGTCAGTTACACGCTGAATGAAAGCTACAGAGAAAAAAATGTCTTTTTTAGGTCTCGTTCCTAGGTTGTACGCCTTAGCCAATTTGTCAGCACACTTGTTCTTGTCACAATCACTGAGCTGGAACATTTTCAGTCATTCTAATTGTAATTCATTGCTGTTTTTATTAGAACTGAGTTTCACTACAAACGTGCGTGTCCATCACAATGATCTGAATATATAAATCTAGGCTTCCAGTCATTTTTTTGACCTGTCTTTCTATAATATCCATTATTTCATGGCATAAATTAATCGGGTTTTTTTCATTACCCTTATCCCAACCGACACCCTGTTTTTTAACCTTGGGTGCTCAGCATTCTTTGACTTATCACCAGGGGTAAATACATACTGAGTTGTAGTCCAACAACATCTGGGAACCAAAGGTTAAGAAACAAGAAACTAAGTGGCAAAATACTACTTAACTTGGAACCCACCCAGCATACCCAAAGCCAGTGTAGGACTGGGGTGTCCACAACCCACTGGGGCTGCCACTTCAGGGTCCCCCACCCAGTCATGAACTCCATCAAAAGCTGCCACACGCTGTGTTGCACTCCTTCTACTTGCACCCACCCCAACCCCCACCCTGTGCACTCCACATTCCTTTTATTTGCAGACGCTTATGGGGTGAGGGTGGAACACCCAAGTGTTGGGGCACTGAATTTATTTCTAGTTTCCTGCTGGCCCAGCAGACCCTGCCCAAAACCATTAATGCCGCCCACTATCAACCCACCTGCACCACAGTCTCTGCAAAACCACCCTCCACCATTGCTTGGTAATCTTCTTGCTGATTGCTCTGTCACCTTCCGCTTTCTTCCCCCACATCCACTGTTCCCCCTGCAATTGGACCCCATGGTACTGCATCCAAGGCTTTTCTTTTTTTTGCCTGCTCATTTTATACCTGGCCCCTAGTTCTGGCCCTGGAAAGGATCATGTGGTCTGGACACATGGTTATGGTCTCACTGAACCCATTCACAGAATAACCCACCTTCTTTATGGAGGTATGGGACCTGTTATACAGAACGCTCGGGACCTGACAAGGGATCTTTCCATAATTTGGATCAGCATAATTTGAGTCTTTTAAACATTCATTTAATCATTAAATAAACCCAAAAAGGATTCATTATATCTCAGTTAGGATCAAGGTACTGTTTTATTGTTGCCCAGGGCGTAGCAGGACGTGGGGGGGGGGGGGGGGCAACAACATCAGACCTTTCATCTGCTATAACTTTTGCATAAAGTCCCCCACATAATACAGTACCTTGTACTTGATCCCAAATAAGATATAATTACCCCTTATTGGGGGCAGAACAATCCTATTGGGTTTATTTAATGGTTAAATGATTCCCTTTTCTCTATAATAATAAAACAGTACCTTGTACTTGATCCCAACTAAGATATAATTACCCCTTATTGGGGGCAGAACAGCCCTATTGGGTTTATTTCATGGTTAAATGATTCCCTTTTCTCTGTAATAATAAAACAGTACCTGTACTTGATCCCAACTAAGATATAATTACCCCTTATTGGGGGCAGAACAGCCCTATTGGGTTTATTTCATGGTTAAATAATTCCTTTTTCTCTGTAATAATAAAACAGTACCTGTACTTGATCCCAACTAAGATATAATTACCCCTTATTGGGGGCAGAACAGCCCTATTGGGTTTATTTAATGGTTAAATGATTCCCTTTTCTCTGTAATAATAAAACAGTACCTGTACTTGATCCCAACTAAGATATAATTACCCCTTATTGGGGCAGAACAGCCCTATTGGGTTTATTTAATGGTTAAATGATTCCCTTTTCTCTGTAATAATAAAACAGTACCTGTACTTGATCCCAACTAAGATATAATTACCCCTTATTGGGGGCAGAACAGCCCTATTGGATTTATTTAATGGTTAAATGATTTCCTTTTCTCTGTAATAATAAAACAGTACAAGATATAATTACCCCTTATTGGGGGCAGAACAATTCCCTTAATTTGGCCATGGAATGCCTCAGTGAATTTTAATATCCTTATATTTTGCAACAGGGGGTACATTATTATTTATCTAATACACAAGAGCCATGAATAATCTGTACATTATATAGAGCCATTGATATCCTGTAAATTATATCCTTACAGATGGTGCTTGGTGATGCTATCACTTATAATCGGCGCTTAGTGATGTTGTTTCTGTCACATGACTGACTGAAATTTGTGTATTATAATAAATAGTGTACACCCTGTTGTAAAATATAGGGGTATTGTAAGTCACCTTTGGTCTCATGCTTTTATACAGGTCATGAAACTCCTCGGTGACTTACAATACCCCTATATTTTACAACAGGGTGTACACTATATAAACTATGCTTATGAAGTTGTGAGCTAGAACTTGTGCAGAATGATATCACTTGTATCAAATGACTCCTTAAATTGATGCATTAAGTTATCATGTCAACTGGATGTTCCATGCCTTAAATGTTGTACTTCTTTTCAAGGACTGCCTGTCTCTGTCATGGACAGTCTCAGCCAATTGACTGGCTCAGTAATGATTTATAATGATACATATATAAAGTGAACTCAACATATGCTATGTATATTTTACACACTAGGTAAAGCCTATTTCATCACTATACACAGTTTTAAAACAAATTACAAATGAACTAAAATTAGTGGAACAGAAACCTCTCCCCATCCCTTATGGTAACGCACGAGATGACAGATTTTTTAATTAAATCCATCAGTACCTCGGAATGACAGATTTATTTTGAAGTTGCTCATATTTAGTCTATGGCGCGATTGTGTGGTCTGTGACTGGGAGTTGAACTAAGGCTCATCTGTTGCTTGTGGAACTTGGGTCTTTGTGGAGTAAACCCAAATAACAGACTTATTCTAAGTTCTTTATATGTAGTTTAGGAAGGGTGATGGGGAGGTCTTGCCCTGGTAGGCTCATCAACAGAATCCCATAAGCCACATCTACATGGAACACCACTAGGTAAAAATGTCTCCAGTTTTGTATTAGGGAAGATTGAAATTAAAAGAATAAAAATATTTATTTCATAGGAAACTTGCAGATGATTAAAATGATGGCTCTTCTTATTCTGTGGGGGGCTTTATGCAAAAGTTATAGCATATGAAAGGTCTGATGTTGTTGGCCCCCTCCCCGTCCTGCTACGCCCTGGGCAAACACCCCTTCTGCCCATTTATAAAAACTCCCTTTGTCTAATGTGTTGCTACTTAATACTTTCCCCTTATTTTTATTTCATGGAATGAATAAACTACCCAAACATTTCTGCAACATTATTCTCATTATAACATTTATCAATGGACAGCAGTGAACAAAGAGTATGACCCACAGTCTGCTGTGGGTTTTTTCCATGAAGTTCATCAATTCAAATTAACACTGAAAGCCCAAACATTATGTCAGGCCCGTGCCCTTCAGATACACTGTGAGACGTGTGTCCTCTCAGCTGCTGTTCAGTTTAGCACTAGACTTTGTTCTCAAAGTCTCAAATTTGTTCAAGAGCCCCACACAACACCTATCACTGTAACCTGTTCCTTCAAAAAGTATGAATGAATACCATTTTTATCTGCGGAAATCAGCTAAATAACAGTTCTTCTCTTTCTGCATCATTGAAATCCTGGCAAGGGAGGAGGGACTAAAACAGTGACGTTGCAAATTGTAAACACTTTTCCACAGCTTACAGACAGCATACAGTAATTCCATAACCCATAATGCATTGCACTGTGATGTTCCTTTCCTTATTGATGTTTGCAGGGGAATGTGGGATATGGAGGATGCAGGCTGAGGAAATGTCCACTACTACACAAGCCAGCCAGATCAGCAGGAGAATAGGGGGCCAGGTTTAGGTAACTGTTCCAGACCATATCATTACATCAAAAATCATGAAATGGCTGCACCTTTTTTAATTAATATTGGAAAGTTGCTTGAAATTATGTAAAATTTTCAAAAAGCTAAAGTTGTGTTTGGGTAGAGTTCCCCTTTAAAGGCAAAATGGGAAGGTACAGGCAGTTCTTTATAGATACATGTACAGTGGAGGAAATAATTATTTGACCCCTCACTGATTTTGTAAGTTTGTCCAATGACAAAGAAATGAAAAGTCTCAGAACAGTATCATTTCAATGGTAGGTTTATTTTAACAGTGGCAGATAGCACATCAAAAGGAAAATCGAAAAAATAACTTTAAATAAAAGATAGCAACTGATTTGCATTTCATTGAGTGAAATAAGTTTTTGAACCCCTACCAACCATTAAGAGTTCTGGCTCCCACAGAGTGGTTAGACACTTCTACTCAATTAGTCAACCTCATTAAGGACACCTGTCTTAACTAGTCACCTGTATAAAAGACACCTGTCCACAGAATCAATCAATCAAGCAGACTCCAAACTCTCCAACATGGGAAAGACCAAAGAGCTGTCCAAGGATGTCAGAGACAAAATTGTAGACCTGCACAAGGCTGGAATGGGCTACAAAACCATTAGCAAGAAGCTGGGAGAGAAGGTGACCATCAATCGACCTCGCTCTGGGGCTCCACGCAAGATCTCACCTCGTGGGGTGTCAATGATTCTGAGAAAGGTGAAATAGCATCCTAGAACTACACGGGAGGAGTTAGTTAATGACCTCAAATTAGCAGGGACCACAGTCACCAAGAAAACCATTGGAAACACATTACACCGCAATGGATTAAAATCCTGCAGGGCTCGCAAGGTCCCCCTGCTCAAGAAGGCACATGTGCAGGCCCGTCTGAAGTTTGCCAATGAACACCTGAATGATTCTGTGAGTGACTGGGAGAAGGTGCTGTGGTCTGATGAGACCAAAATAGAGCTCTTTGGCATTAACTCAACTCGCTGTGTTTGGAGGAAGAAAAATGCTGCCTATGACCCCCAAAACACCGTCCCCACCGTCAAGCATGGGGGTGGAAACATTTTGCTTTGGGGGTGTTTTTCTGCTAAGGGCACAGGACAACTTATTCGCATTAACGGGAAAATGGACGGAGCCATGTATCGTGAAATCCTGAACGACAACCTCCTTCTCCTGAAAATGGGTCGTGGATGGGTGTTCCAGCACGACAATGACCCAAAACATACAGCAAAGGCAACAAAGGAGTGGCTCAAGAAGAAGCACATTAAGGTCATGGAGTGGCCTAGTCAGTCTCCGGACCTTAATCCAATAGAAAACCTATGGAGGGAGCTCAAGCTCAGAGTTGCACAGAGACAGCCTCGAAACCTTAGGGATTTAGAGATGATCTGCAAAGAGGAGTGGGACCAACATTCCTCCTAAAATGTGCGCAAACTTGGTCATCAGTTACAAGAAACGTTTGACCTCTGTGCTTGCAAACAAGGGTTTTTCCACTAAGTATTAAGTCTTTTTTTGTTAGAGGGTTCAAAAACTTATTTCACTCAATGAAATGCAAATCAGTTGCTATCTTTTATTTAAAGTTATTTTTTCGATTTTCCTTTTGATGTGCTATCTGCCACTGTTAAAATAAACCTACCATTGAAATGATACTGTTCTGAGACTTTTCATTTCTTTGTCATTGGACAAACTTACAAAATCAGTGAGGGGTCAAATAATTATTTCCTCCACTGTATATATATTTATACAGTTGGACTGCAGTATCTCCACATGGACTAAAAGCAACCAAGACGCAAGCAGAGAACATAGGGCAATATAAATATATTATATATAAATAACTGTGGCACAGATCTGGAAGATGGCTTGGGTGGGAAAAAATATTTCATTAATTATGATCATACATAAACATTTTACAGTTTTACACCTGCTGTATTAGAATTATTTTTTCTTTCAAGCTGTGGTTCACATGCTGAATAAAAAGAATACTGTCATTGTTGCCAGCAAGTATGATCAACAGATACAAGGGCCCAGCAAAACATCACTGAATGAGGAAAAAAAGCACCCGTGGGGATTTTCAGTTGATCAAAATGTCTACATATGTATGTATGTACGTATGTATAACTTTATTTATAAAGCGCCACAAGGGTACGCAGCGCTGTACAATCTTACAGAATACAAAATTACACACAGGGAGGACAAGTGATATAATAAATAAATACAGTAAATACATATATGTATATATATATAAGTGCCATGTGGTATGAGACACAGTGGAAAGGAGGTCCCTGCCCCGTAGAGCTTACAATCTAAGTGGTTGGGTAACATACAGCCACAAATTGGAAGGTAAGAGTGCATCATATAAATAACTACTATCTATTTGTATGTGATGCAGTCATTTCCCATACAACATATACCTGAGTATGGAGTGGTTGCTGTTACCTGGCAGCAGATGGACCTTAGGGGTCATTTATATAGACCCTAGACACAACTGCAAGACCAAGCAGGGAGCAAATGTGCCACCCCCTAGCGCTCATTCCAAAAGCATTTCTGTTTAGGGTCTGGCTGCACTGGTTGCCACCTGATTTACCAGTCAAGGCCGGGGCCGGTATTACAAATTTACCAGCAATGTACTTGCCAGTAAATTCGTAATGAATAGTCAATCCTCCCCAGCATGCCTCTGACCTGCCCCTTCCCATCTCTAATCCACCCCTTCCTAGCCCCCACATTCTCACCAAAACTCCTGCAACTGTGCAACACTTCCCGCTTGTGTCATAACTCCGCCTGTCTATGAGAAAACCCCACCCACCTGTCAACCTGCCCCCTGGTGGACCTACCTTCCACCCCAGCCGGTATTTTATTTTAATCAAAAGATGGCAATCCTAGCTCTGTACCTTGCGGTGGATAAAGATTCCAGTGCAAGGAGCGGAGCATTTTCAAAAGCCCTGTCTAGCACCCACCATTGCTCCCCAGATTACATGTGTGAATGACACCCACGTTAGGAGATGGGAAAGGGGACAACTATGTACTTAGGCCTGCCCCTTCCGGCAATTCTCCTATCTGCAGGGCACCCAATGAACCATTTTTCTTCATTTTGCACCCTGCCCTGGAAGTAGTAAATAACCTGGCCAGACACACCCAGATAGTGTTGTCAGATACAACCTTTTGTACAATAATTATGCCATGAATGTTGTTCATGTAGCAATTAGTATAGATACTGGTATATATAGTTTATATATGTGAGTGTATAGATAGGTGAGTATAAGTGTGCATATATGTGTACTGGGGTTTAGGTGGAGGGGCTGGAATTGATGGATTTTGGTCTATTTTCAACCCAACTTAACTATGTATGTAACTATTTTTATGGGTTCAATGGGTTTATAAACCAAGCCCTTTGAGAAAGTCCTGCCAATAAAAAATAACAGGCAGGGGTGGGCCAAGTTGGCTGGGTGCCCTAGGCAACACGGCCAGCCACCTTGTATGTGGTGAGAAGCATTTGTGTAGCTAAGATAGTGCAAACTAGGGGTACCTGCCTAAGGCCCCCCTATCACTGTGCTTTAGTCAGTTGCCTCTTCTGTCTACGCCTAATTACAGCCTTGATCACAGGGCACCATGCTATCAGCCCTGCTCCCGTATACAGTTACTGCAAGGCATTTATCAGAAAACTTCTCATTCAATCTATCATTTTGCCATAGGTTATAATTATTTATATAAGTTAGGGCGCATGAGCACCCTAAACGAAGATCTATAAATGTTTTAATAAATTGTAGTCATCACTGGTCAAAAAAATGCAAGAAAAAATGATTGGACACAGATTTGGTACTTAATATGCCTTGATCAAATGTTATGTTATGAAAATAAGCCCCTTAGTGATATGTATTTGTGACAAAGGCTCAGCAGAAACCATTTAGAAATTGAAGGAAGCAAGAAATTTCTTCTCAGCATTCAGAGTGAAAGATAGAAACTCTTTAAAAAGTAACATCTGGTTGCATTTGCCTTTCCCATGCGAGATGATCTTTACTTTCTGTTCTGTTCATAATAAAACAGGTTCTATAAAATGATTGTTCTCCTCAATTTGGCTGTCAAGCATTTTCTGTCGTCCACATTTCGAAACCAAATCATTTTACAAGGTGTGTTTTTCAAGCCATAACCCAAGGCCATTTAAAAAAAAAAAAAATACATAAAATACAACAATGGTTTCCGAAATATAATGTAAATAATTCATTTTCCTACCTGCAGCAAATGACAGCTTTGCAGGAAAGCGCCAGATCGAGAAAGCTCTGACGAACCTCAAATGAAAGCGCGTATTTTAGCGTTTGCCCGTCGATGATTAGAGCAAGGTCGTTTTCTTTGCCAAGCCCATCGCCAAGGTTTGTACAGTGATTAGTCAGTGTTGACCTTGTTGCCTGAAAAACCGAAAATTTGAAATGCAACAAATTATTTAATGCAATTATGGAAATCAGTATTAGGTAATGTGAAAAAACAAACGCTCGAGCTTGAACATGATAGGTTACCCCTTCTTAAAATTCAGCCACCATAGTGGGTGCCAAAACAGATGTTCTAGCAAAGCCAGGTTCCAGAAGCCATGATAGAGCTACCTGTGTTCAGTTTGCCTCGCTATCTTGGAACCGGCTCAAATGTAGGATTTGCAAGGAAGGGAGCCAAACAATTTGAGAAATAAACAAATAAAACATTCCTTTATTTTAAATATTTTGTCTCCGCGAAAAGCCGCGGCCGAGTCTTCCCAAACAAAATGAGTTCTGGCGTTTGGTTGTTTCTTAATCCAAACCTGAAACCCCCTGGAACATTTACCCACGTGCAGCGTGCACCCTTGAACACATAAATATTGTTACGTCAATAAATATGAGCCCTGGCCCCTGTTTGTTGTGCTTGACTTGAATCATTTCTGCTGCTTCCTGTTATAACAAGTCTAGACCGTAATCATTCCGTCGACATTTCAGGCTTCAAAACCCACTATTTGGAGAGATCATGCGATAAAGTTTCCTATAAACTCGTATTCTTTGATCATTTAGAACGTTCACTGCTAATTTGGTTCTGGGTGTTTTCCTAAGAGAGGGAATCTTTTTACTTTCCATCCTCTGTGTAAACAAGATCATTTTAGTGCATGTTCAACCACTGTAATGTACTGTTGTAAATCTATGCAGCAGAGCCCAATTTGTTGACAGGCAAAGAACTGGAGTATCCTGAAAGCGAGTTCATGTGTGGTCCCAGCTGCGCAGTCAGTCTTGCTACTGCTCCTGCCTTCAACCAACAAGAGCTTACAATATGCGAGATTTCAAAAGAAAAACCTTTGGGACATAACTTTGAACTTTACAAACCAATAATGAATCTTTATCTGGGAAAATATATTGTGCTGCACACTACCTCCCTCAACAGCAACAAGAAAAATCTTTGAAGTCCACAATTCAAACTGTTAAAGTCAACGCTTAAGGATAGTTCCCCTTCGAATCAACTTTTAGGATGATAGACAGTGATACTCTGAGACAATTTGCAGTTGGGCTTCATTTTTTTTTGTAGTTATTTGTTAGTTAATTTAGCTTTTATTTAGCTTTTGCTTTAGCAGCTCTCCAGTATTTCAGCAGCTATCTGGTTGCTCAGGTCTTTTGTACTTAATCCCAACTAAGATATAATTACCCCTTATTGGGGGCAGAACAATCCTATTGGGTTTATTTAATGGTTAAATGATTCCCTTTTCTCTGTAATAATAAAACAGTACCTGTACTTGATCCCAACTAAGATATAATTACCCCTTATTGGGGGCAGAACAATCCTTTTGGGTTTATTTCATGGTTAAATGATTCCCTTTTCTCTGTAATAATAAAACAGTACCTGTATTTTATCCCAACTAAGATATAATTACCCCTTATTGGGGGCAGAACAGCCCTATTGGGTTTATTTAATGGTTAAATTATTCCCTTTTATCTGTAATAATAAAACAGTACCTGTACTTGATCCCAACTAAGATATAATTACCCTTTATTGGGGGCAGAACAGTCCTATTGGGTTTATTTCATGGTTAAATGATTCCCTTTTCTCTGTAATAATAAAACAGTACCTGTACTTGATCCCAACTAAGATATAATTACCCCTTATTGGGGGCAGAACAGCCCTATTGGGTTTATTTAATGGTTAAATGATTCCCTTTCTCTGTAATAATAAAACAGTACCTGTACTTGATCCCAACTAAGATATAATTACCCCTTATTGGGGGCAGAACAGCCCTATTGGGTTTATTTAATGGTTAAATGATTCCCTTTTCTCTGTAATAATAAAACAGTACCTGCACTTGATCCCAACTAAGATATAATTACCCCTTATTGGAGGCAAAACAATCCTATTAGGTTTAATCAGTGTTTTGTAATAGACTTAAGGTATGGAGATCCAAATTAAGGAATGACCCCTTATTCAGGAAATACCAAGATCCCAAACATTCTGTATACCTGTATTTGCATGCCTTTAGGTAGGGGGGGTATGATGCTGTGCTTGAGTCACATACAGAGGGAGGGGACTGCAGAAGTACAGAATAATGTGGTGTGGCTGGGTGTGGTAAAAGTGCAATGTGAGCACAGAAAAATGTTTCCCCTGGGATGTTTTTTTCCCCCACCAATGAAATTTTTTCTAATTTATTATAGTCTAAGAAAATACACTTTTGGCCTCCTCAAATTGCTCTCCCATGCAGACCTGGTGTAAACCCATTGTACCATATAGAAAAATCTGTGTGTGTAATTTTTAACTGTGTGTATGTTTATATAATATGTCATATTAGTTATAATCAATGTATATAATAATAGATGTCTGTATATATATATATATATATACATAAATTTCCAAGTAAATGCCGGCACTCACGTATAGATAAGTTGCTGTTGCCTGGGTGCAGGTCCAAATAATGTTGAAGGTGTTTGAGAGAGGGTCAGCACTCACAGGACTTATATAAAAATTATTTTTATTAAAGAGGAGGCTAACATTTCAGCTAGCACTCTAGCCTTTATCATACTTTTTTGATAAAGGCTAGAGTGCTAGCCGAAACGTTAGTCTCCTCTTTAATAAAAATAATTTGTTTATATAAGTCCTGTGAGTGCTGACCCTCTCTCAAGGACCATATATATATATATATATATATATATATATATATATATATATATATATATATATATATATATTATAAATAATTGCACATATTATATACCACAGCATAAAATGTTTACATTACATATATTGTACCAACATATAATAATAAGTACAAACTAGGGATGCACAGAACCCAGTTTTTCGGGTTCGGCCAAACCCCCGAATCCATGTTAAGGATATTAAGCATATGCTAGTCAGTATTTGGAAGGGTTAAATGTCGCCGGGCTTCACGTGTGGTGAAAAATTTTACACTTCCGGCAACATTAATCCTTACAAATCCTAATAAGCATATGCTTATTAGGATTCATATTCGGTTTGGCCAGGACCGTGGATTCGACCGAATCCGAACCCTGCCAAAAAAGGCTGAATCCTGGCCAAATACCGAACCAAATCCTGGATTCAGTGCATCCCTACTACAAATATAATCTTAGCACTTTATAACTTGCTATTTTTCAGGCATTTGTTTTTATCACTTTAATTAATACAGGTATGGGATCCCTTATCCGGAAACCCATTATCCAGAAAGCTCCGAATTACGGAAAGCCTGTCTGCCATAGACTCCATTTTAATCAAATAATTCAGAGTTTTAAAACTGATTTCCTTTTTCTCTGTAGTAATAAAACAGTACCTTATAATTGATCCCAACTAAGATATAAATAATCTTTAATGGATGCAAAACAATCATATTGGGTTTAATTAATGTTTTATTGATTTTTTAGTAGACTTAAGGTATGGAGATCCAAATTACGGAAAGACCCCTTATGCGGAATACCCTTGGTTCCAAGCATTCTGGATAATGGGTCCTATACCTGTAATAATAAAAAGACTAAACCAAGCAAAATCAAACAAAGAATCGAAAGAAACAGAAAAAAAAAGAGCATTACCAAACAGTACCCGCATTTTTAAACAAAATGGGCAACAAAATGTACTTTTTACTTCTTGAATTAATTGATTGGTTATAACAGTTCACGGTTTTTCAAAGAACTTTATTTGATAGGAATACTGTTATTGTCCAAGGCTTCTTTTCTTTCTCAAAAAATGTTCCCAAAAGGTATCTGCTTTAACTCTTTCACTGGAATAGGTTTGTGTTATTCCTTGCACACCAGTAAGTTACATCATACTGCATTGTAACATGGGAAGGCTTGGTACCTCCTTATGCTTCTACAAAACCAGTGCTCACTTGTAAGGAATAATCTCTTCCCTATAATAAGGCTGTGACGTTCAACGCTGGCAGTTGTGGGCCAATAATTAGTGCCAGACGGGTCTGTTTGCGTGCGTGCGTCTCTCATATAAACACACAGAAATGAGGCACGAGCAGTGAGGTGGAATGCTGCAGGCTAAAATACCAAAATTCGAACCTCAAAGTATTCTTCCTGGAGAGGTTCGAGGGTTTGTAATTCCAACCATATGTTGGCCCAATAAAGAGGTATAATTCAGACTCTTTCTCAAGAAAAGGCCTTTATAGCAACAAATCCTTTTCTCTCTTGCAACATATAAATAAACACTATATCCCTTTCCAAAAAACTGTGCATGTCTCCCTAACATACAGATGGAACATGGGGTACTGCAGGAAACCATTCCCATATCATCCACTGCAGCACAGTCTTTGCGCTTCCACCCAATGCAGTATATCTATTACCTCTGCACGATGAAGAAGTGGCTAGCATTGTTGCAGTGCTGAAATCCTGGGTTCGATTCTGACAAGTTGACTATAACTATATTTCCCATACTTGCATGAGTTCCTTCCCACAATCCTAAAATATACAACTAGGTAAATTGCTTAATTATAAAACTGCCTATAATGTGTCTGCAGAGATGCCGATCTTACACGCAATGACTACACCCCATTACAATCAAGCACGCCCCTTACTCTGCCCCCATTAGGAAGTATAAATTCAAATAACTTAGGTTTTGCGTGTGCGTGAGTAAACACCACTGGTGATGGACTGGTGTTACACAGATAAAGGATGATAATACTACTTATAGATTGTAAGTTCTAATGATAGGGACCCATTAGTTCTGAGAGCAGCTTGGCTTCCTAAGTGTTTATATTATAGAGTGGCAATGAAAACACTCAAGGGCTCATTAATACTATTAGGCTCACTATTGGCAAAAATGGGAGAAGAGTTGCATCCATTGGAACACCATGAGGAGATTGTATGTATATCCATGGCACAATAATATACGCTCAGATCCTTTGCTCAACACACACAAACAGATCATATAATCATATATGAGCAGCTTTATGAGTTGGCAGATAACTGCATCAACATGATTGGGTGCCTAACCAACAAAATCAAAGCATTAGTAAGCATTAGATCTGGAACCCCAAAAATGAACTGAAGGTCATACAATTCAGTTGGACAAGGAAACTTATGGCCAAAATGAAGAAAGGGCAAGCTGCAATCATTTAGTTGAACAAGTGTTCTCCATAATCAGTAACAAAATAACAAAAAGCGCCCCCACATCATTGTGCCCTAGACACATACCTCTTCTGCCTACCCAAGTCCTGGCCTTGCAATAGAGGGCTGTTTTGGGCAATATGGTGCCATGCTTTGGGTACCAAGCAATCCTTTTTTTTACCATAAGCCACATTTAAATATAAAAAACTCAGGGAGCAACACAAGCAAGAAAACATTTCCTTGGTGCCAAATATGGACTGTGATTGGTTATTTGGTAGCCCCGTGCGAATTCAAAAATAAGCACCTGCTTTGAGGGCACTGGGGCAACATTCAAGGGGTTGCTGAGCAACACTGGTTGGGGATCACTGATATAACGTAATCATGTGTTTCATTGCCCTTACTGTGATGGACATTAACTTTAATATCTGTTAAGAGGGTTATAGTCCTATGATACTGAGAAGCAAGGAGCCAAATACAGAGAAAAGCAGAGCAACATACAAACAGAAAGAGCCTGAGGGACAGATAGAGAACAAGACAGACGCTTGCCAATTTCAAGCATTGGATTTTGCACTGAGCTATAAATTAGATTTAGTAACTACCAAGAAATAGTTTCAACACAAAATGTGCTGGATGACCTTTGCTGTATTTACTGCTCGCGTAATGACAATCATTTTTTTCCCAAGCAGATCTTTTCAGTCAAGCGACCGGCCAACGATTCTTCATTGTTTTACTTGATTTGCGCTGATTAAATCTTTACAAGTTTACAGTAAAGTGCATTAAACAGTTTCCTGATGTTTGTTTGGCACACGTTGGACACTGCTAATCCAAACATTAGCATAAACCTTTCAACATTACATTAGCCACACCAAAACAAAGAGCGCTGTATGTATTCTGACGACTACCGAATACGTGAAGATTAAACACTGAGCACTTATAGACAATATCAAACATTGCCTTTAATGAGCACATTGTAGGGCCAGACAAAGCTGCCTTTTACACCAAAATTGCAACATTCCATTTCTTGTAACACTTTTGCTCCATGGAGACAAATGGCTTCTAACAGACGGAAAACATGAACATGTGAGCTAATTTTTTAGGATTTGTTTTCGTTCTCATTAAAAATAAATGTTGTATACAATTCGCTGCAAAGTAGGGAGAAGGGCAGTTGCTTTCACGTTCTGGCGGCCTCTGTACAGTAAATAAAGTTCACAATTGATGCCGTTGTAACAGTAATATATACAGGGCAGGAGTGCATCCATCTGCATACTGATGTGCTATGTCGCAATGTGTTTCCCTGGAATATGTGGCAGTTTCCCATTGAGATTTGTCATAAAACAACTGCTACAACAAAAGGAAAACCTTAGCTCCCACCATAGTAATATAAGTCCATTAGGTATGTTACATGTACATGAGAGTTTAAAATATACACTGAAATACATCTTTATATATGTCACTCTCTGACTGGAGAGACTGACGATCACAAGAATATAACGGATGATATAAGGGGTCACTTACACCAACTGGGGGTAGAAGTGCCAGGGCAGTAAGAAGAGCAAGAGTGGACTTCTAATGGGGTTATGTACTAAAGAGCACTAAGTGTGCCCTGGGGCAGTAACCCATAGCAACCAATCAGCAGGTAGCTGGTTTACTGGTCACCTATTTAAAAGAAAACACTGCTGTGGGTTAGGTAAGGATAAGCCCCACTGCAGCCTGCATCCTCTGTCTGCTACCTAACGTGTGCGCCTGAATAACACACAAGGTAAGGGATGAGTAGGGGGTTATATACTTGCCTTTCCCCACCCACCCCTCATGAATACATTGCTGTTTAATGCAGGCAGCATTGTATTCATGGGGTAGCCACATCTTTCCATGCTTCGGAACAGAAACAATTCTTTATTGTGTCCAAAGTGAAAAATAAATCACATTGCACCCATTTTTTACACTTTGCATACTGCCTTCCTATTAATAAATGACCCCTATAGCCTTCCTCCATGAAAATACCAAATTAAATCTATATCCTCCTACAAAGATGCTCATCTCAGCTCTGACCCCTTGCCACATGCTTCACACTGCAAATCCCTACTGGCAGGCCCAGACTGGCAATCTATGGATTCTGGTAATGCCAGAGGGGCTGCTGTAAGATGCCATAGACTGTTGCTATTTATTGGGCTGGTGGGGGCTGTCTGGGCCTCTGTGTTGTTGAAAAGCTTAGGCCTATTTTGAATCCCAGTCCGGGCCTGCCTACTTGGGTTTTGTTGGGACTGGCACAATCATTCTATAGGGTTGGAGTACAAATGTAAACAGCCCTCCAGCCCAAGGAAAGGATCATGGTGCCTCCGGCCCAGTATGACCACTGGCTCCAATGTAAGCCTGGTCAGAGTGTTAAGATAGGGTAACTGCTGTTGGGCTGAGGAGGACATTGTAGTGTTGCATGACCAGTAATAATTCCATGTTATTTATAAGGGAACAAGATTAGAAACAGGATTCTCTTGGAAATGACTTATATCCCATATGCCGACACTCTATGGATGGGTAGTAGAAGACCCAATACCTGTGCAGTGCAATTTGACATACATATTATACCACTGCATCTCGCTTCACACAAAATAGTACGTACATTCAATGTTTTTAATATTTTCCAAACACTTTACTTGTAACATAAATGTTCAGCTTGTCCTAAGAACCTACTAGATGTTAATGGGTTAGGATGGGTGCAGTCAGGCGTTCCTAATGTAGTAAAATACTGTGGGTTTCTTAAACCAAGCAGAAAGATCAGAAGAACCGGCTCTACTTCCACAATCTCACATATGTTAATATCATTTCCCAAACGGAAGGTAATTTAATAACACTTAAATTGCTCAACCATACACTTAAAGTCCAAGAGCCAATTAGCATCAGAAATTCTGTAATTCTGCTGCTGCTGGTAATTTTAGACAATAACACTAGACCGGGAAAAACACTGCTTTTGATTGTACAACTAGAGAGCTTTCTTTAACTGGAGTTGTAATCAACATTATAAAAGGATACCCTCTTTTCAGCCCCAAAAAGATCAGAGACAAGAGAGAGAAAGGCCCTCGGTTCATTCATTCCCTCTGCTTGTGTTTCTTCTGATTAGCAAAGAGCAGCTCCTGCAACTTTTTATAAGTCTGGCCCCTCTGATTAACAAGGAAAGATTAGGCAAATTACAAAAGAATCTCAAACCATTACAAATTATACTGAATTCCCATTTGCTGCAGGAAGTAACATTTGGATAACAATGAATGTACTTTAGGTTTTTTTTTTCCCGTTTCAAGTTCTTTATCAGTTGCCCCCTCCGGAAAAATAAATGAAAGGGAACCATTTCTGTGTTCCGTCTTTTATTTCCTACTGTAACTTGGCACAGTCTGGAGTGAATTAAGCTTTCAGCTCCATCAGCTTTTCTACTTGTAAATTGGACTTGCACTGATGGAGCCCTTTCACTGCATCACCCCTCCAGAAATGCAAAAGTGAAAGAAAGGTAAGGAATAACTGTCTGACCAATTCACATACATGGGCAGTAATACAATATCCATCTGGTGGATACTGTGATGGGTTGGCTTAAGTATAGCCACTTTAAAGCAGCCACCATAAGCCATAGTTGTGCAAAAACATATACCCACCAATGACAGCTCATCATCAACAATACAAATCACAGTAAAGTTGTATATGTATTAAAGGACAGAGTAAAGGTCCCCATGCACTATAAGATCCGCTCGCTTGGCGATGTCACCAAGCGAGCGGATCTTCACCCGATATCCCCACCTACGGGTGGGCGATATCGGGTAGCAAGTAGCTTAAAAAAAAAAAAATCCGATCGTTTGGCCCTGGGGCCAAACGATCGAATTACATTTGCGGCCATGGGGCAGTCGGTTCGGGGACTGCATCAACGAGCCGATGCGGTCCCCGATCTGACTGGATTTTCTAACCTGGCCGATCGAGATCTGGCCAATTTCAGGCCAGATATCAGTCGCCAGGCCGCTCGGTTCTGCCCATACACGGCTGATTAGCTGCCGAATTGGTCCAAGGGACTGATATCAGCAGCTATAATCGGCCTGTGTATGGGGACCTTAACACTCCATTATATTAAGATAGTAAAACTGATATATTTAAAAGCTGCCACATTGAGGGAAGAGCTATATGCTTTATAACAAAAGAAGATAAAAGGACCGACAATGTTTATATCCCAGACGAGAAGGGTTTCAACTTTATGGAGACAATTCATGGATAACTGTATCTGCCCAGAGCTTGAGCCTTTATGCCTTTTTCTGGGTAAATTATATGTTCATAACTGAAGCAGACATTTTAAAAACAAATCCATGAAAACCTGTTATTTAATCAAGCCCACAAATATGGTCTATATTAGGGATTTCCAAGGTTTTTTACTCATGAGTGTTGGTCAGTCATACAAACATGAAAAAAGTTCTTTAGGGGTGCCATATAAGGGTTGTGATTGGCTACTTGGTAGTCCCATGTGGAATGCTAGCCCGAAGGAGGCTCTACTTGAAGTAAAATGATGCCTCTTGCCTCCAAGCTAGAAATGCAAAAATAGGCACTTACTTTGAGGCCACTGGGCGCATCATCAAAGGTGACAGTGAGCAACATGTTGCCCCCGAGGCACTGGTTGGGGATCACTGGTCTATATCATATATAGTAGTAGCAGAACTCAGGTTGGTAGAATCTCAGGTGGCCAAGTAAGATGTGTGGTATGAGCAGACAGGCCCACTAACATGTATACTTCAGAATATGTAGCCTACTAAGTGTCATAAAGATGCCAGAAGAGTTGAGATTGCACATTAAGGAAGGGATGAAAGGAAGCTGGGGAAACATATGAGAGGTGGGCAGCTCATAACAGAAGCAATTCTGTCAAAACCCAGCACCTGGGCTACAAGGCACCAAAAGAAATACAAGTAGCAATCGTTCATCCTTAAAAGGATATGTATAAATAAAATATTGCTGGTCTCTGTGAAAATATCACATAAAATAGCCCACATTCATATTAACAAGGTGTTTTTCTAACAATAAGTGTCATTGGAATGAAATGGAAAAACACCATTTTGAGTTCGGCACACAAACCCAGGACACATATATATATGCGAGGTTACATCCGGTGGTGTAGTGTAACTGAGCTGGGCCCCCTGCAAAAAATATATATAGATTTGTTTGAGCCAGGACAACAATCACAGTATTTTGAAATGATGCTGAAAACACGAGCACAGGATGTTTTCAATTTGAAGAGATTTTTTGTTACATGTAAGATTAGTAATTTTCTTCTCTAAGAGCACCATTAACATCTCCTATTTCATGAGCCCTTTTACTGTGTAATAATATGATATTAAAAAGTGAAACGTACATAAATACGTTAAATCCATGTAGGTTATTTCCTTTCAACATACAGCTGCAAAATAAATGCCTTTGCTCGGAATCAGCGCTCCATCTAGTGTGGTCTCCCGAAGCACCGCACATCTTGTTAACTTACAGCATCCTTTACATGTAATGGTGCATGGCTCATTTAGGTCCAGCATGTCACAGATATGGCGTGAAAACTTACGGGAGTTTATCAGGCTAATTACGTACCGAAAGATTTGTTTAATATGGTGTCCCACATGTGCCAACTAAGCTCAGCGGGCTCGAATAGTTTTATTCATGCTGACACTAAGTTTTATTTGAGTTGTTGCCTTTGATTAAGATTAATGTGCTGAACATGTACAGACCGGGGAATATAAATGAATCCTGAAAAGAAAAGGGACAGACGTGAGCTGTCAAAATCCAAAATATGAAATGATTTTATGTGGTCTGGGTGAAAAGTGTATATTTTTAGGAGGATTTTTCATCCATATACTGTATATATATAATTCTCCAACAATACACACTGTGGCTCCCATGCCAGAGGACCCACAAGGAAACACCCAACAAGCAAACATTATAAGGAACAATTTTAAAATATCGATTTAGGTTACTAATGATGCTGAAACAGTTATGTTTAATCCAGAGGAAAGCCAAAAGAACAAAATACTTTTCTATGGTCATCTCTAATGCCTTCATGACCCAAAGAACTTACAATCTAAGTGTGTGGGTTACAGGCACAAATATGAGGTTATTAGTGCTATTATTCACAATAAATGCAGCACTGGGCCATAACCTCCCACATTGGAGAAGATACCACATTAGTGCTCTATGAGATGGGGTCTAAGTATAGTTAGGAAGAGGCTGAGGAAGAGTTTCATATGGAAGGAAGGAATGAAATTGAAGAGCTGAAGAGCAGCAAGAAAAAAAAGGTATAAGATAGGATTTTAAAAAGGAACAAGTTCTCTCTTAGGGGAGCACAGAAGATTTTTTGCAGAGGAGTTTAAGGAGGGAGAGGTTGGAGTCTGGAAGACCAGTTAGTAGTAGGTTGAGATTGCAACAGGTTCTGGCAGTGGTATCAATATAATAATGGTGAGAAAGAACCCTTAATAGCAGGATACATTAAAAGGGTTAATAAACATGCCACCAATAACAAATGCAATAACATATGGAAACGCCATTAGTTTTTGCTAGGTTCAATTTGAGGTGCCATTGATACATCAAGGAGGAGAGAGCTAGGAATCAGTTAGAGATCTGGGTCTGTGTATTTGTTATTAGTAAAGTGATGTCTAAATAAATCTGCTATTATCTGCATGCAAGGGATATTTAAACTAAAATGATCAGATAAGGGTTCCATTCCATGTACAAGAAGAATACCAAGGTCAAAGTAGAAGCCTGGAGCACCCCAACAGTAAGCTGAGCTGGGGGAGAGGATTTGTTGGCATAAGAGACAGAGAAGGCTTCACTGTGAAGGCCAAAGAGACAGCCAATTAGCCTCGGAACAGAATGATCAACAAAAGGCCCCATCTAAAACAATGAGAATAGAGAAGTATTTTTAGACTTTGGCAATCTGGAGATTATTTGTAAATGTACATAAATCTTTCTCAGTAAAGCCAAATTGGAAAGGGTAAATCAGATTTTGGGTGTTAATACTTAAGAAGAGAATAAGTTCCAGGAGTTTAGAGACAAACGGTACAACGGAAACAATAGATAGAATGGCCAGAGTTCTAAAATACAAATGAAAATCATGTCCCTTGTTTGGCACGAATGTGTTAGGTGTGGCCTTTAATATACCGCAGACAGGCTTGTGGAGATGCCACTAGAACACAACAACACCAAAGATTCAAGAGGTTTGCAAAAATATATTTGGGTGTCTTGTTAGTCTTTATTAAGCACAAGGCATATTATACCGGCGGCGCAGTGAGGCCAACAATTGTACATATGGAGAAAAACCATACAAAGGTATCAGTTGCCCTTCTGACAGAGTAACACAAGTGTAGGGTGTAAGTGACTCTATTGTAAGTGTATGCCTTTAGCTGATACATGTTTATTCTGTTTGCTGCTCCCATCCTCTCCACCGGCTCATATTTCACAAATCCCCAATTATAATATCTCAACCTTCTCGGTGAAAATTCCCTTCTGATGTAAGTGGCACAATAAGAGCCTATAGATTACAGGGGATACTGTTTCTGACAAAGGTGTCAAATACCTGTCAGGCTGATCCTGGGAAACAAGCTCTGTTCCAAGAATAGATCTTTTTGGGGATTCCCAAACTTGTGCGCTGCTAATATCACAATAGAAAACAATGGTGAACTTCATCTATGGGCTTCAACACAACATATGTTTATATATATACTGTATATATATATTTACATATATTTTGCATGTAAGTGCAGATACAGTACCAAGGGCAAAATAAGCATTCTCCCTAAACATCATTCTATAAAGCCTGTAAATTGCCCCTGCCTCTATTGCTTTTGCCACCTTAAACTGAAGAACACCATTCCCACAGATTATTATCATTATGACTTTTTTGAAGCACCAACATATTTAGCAGTGCTGTACAATAAATGCTGGGACCTATGGCAATAGCATACTGTTTAACATGGATCTGTCGTATGTGGCTTTCCAGTCTTTTTCATGTATACTACATATATACCAGCCATCTGTTACATCAAATCTTCTGCACCAACTCTGTTTAGTGTTACATAACATTTTCTACTAGACCAACCCTACATAATGTTTCATTCCATCTCCTATACCAGCCCTGCTTAACATTACATCACATCTTCTGTCTATACCAACCCTACATAATGTCTCATTTTATCTTCTGCACCAACCCTACATAATGTTTCATTCCTTCCTCTACACCATCCCTGTATAGTGTTACATCCCATCTTCTACACCAGCCCTAAATAACATTTTATTCCATCTTCTACACCAGCCCAGTATAACATTACATGCTATTTTCTATTCCATCTTCTACACCAGTGCTGTCCAACTGGCGGCCCGCGGACCCCCCCTGTGTTGTTCACACCTTTTAATCTCTGCATTGTTCACCCCCTGCAGTGTTCACACCTCAGGCTCAGGCTGTAATCACCCCCATTGTTCCCCTGTTCACACCTCAGGAGCAGTAGAAACCCACAAATAATCCGTGCATACTACAAAAAGAACATATACTGAGGTGGTACTGCAATTAAAAAGTTTTTTAATATATAGTTATTGTGCAGACTGTAGGAGCAGTGCCAGCATTGTGTCACTGTAGGCTGCCTGTGTGTGCCATACACACAGGCAGCATAGGGCAAGCAGAGTATGGCACACACAGGCAGGGTAGGGAAGGCAGAGTATGGCACACACAGGCAGGGTAGGGAAGGCAGAGTATGGCCCACACAGGCAGAGTAGGGCAGGCAGAGTATAGCACACACAGGCCAAGTTTGGCACTAACGAGCCAAGAATGGCACACACAGTGAAAGTATGGCATACACAAAGGCAGGGTAGGGTGGGCAGAGTATGGCACACAGGCAGGGTAGGGAAGGCAGGGTATGGCACACACAAAGGCAGGGTAGGGTAGGCAGAGTATGGCACACAGGCAGGGTAGGGCAGGCAGAGTATGGCAGGTTTTTGCTGTACTACAACCATTAATATGGGTATGGTCATGTGATAACATGGGTGTGGTTTCAAAAAGGGGAGTGGTCAAAACTGGCTTCCATTATCGGCCCTCCACCACGTAGGTCGGAAAAATTCAGGCCCTCGGTACAACAGAAGTTGGACAGCACTGTTCTACACCAACTCTGCTTAACATTACATCACATCTTTTATATCAGCCTTGAATAACATTATAATCTACAACAGCAATCCTACATGTTATATTTCATCTTTTACCCCAACCCTGTATAACATAACATCACATTTTCTACATCAATCCTGCATAATGCTTCAATCTATCCTCTACACCAGTGATCCCCAACCAGTGGCTCAGGGGTAACATGTTGCTCACCAACCCCTTGGATGTTGCTCCCAGTGCCCCCAAACCAGGGAGTTATTTTTGGTTGAATACAAATAAGACTTACTGCCAAATAAAGCCTCCTGTAATCTAATAGTGTGCATAGAGGCTGCCTAATCTTAGCCCTTATTTGGCACCTCCATGAACTTTTATGATGCTTGTGTTGCTCCCCAAGAAGTTAGAAAGCTTGCACACCCTTTTTGCAGTCCCACAAACATATAATGCTTCATGAATTTATCTGATTTAACATTTTTTCAGATTTTACACTGAAAAATGTAAAGTGGGGGTTCTGCTGTATACTGTAAACCTCCAAATAGCCAGAATTAAATACTATACCCTAAATCTTCTGCTAATACATAAAAATAAGGCACACTTTATTAAAGCATTTCATGCATTCAGATATAAGGGCTTATTAAGTGACGTGTGAAGTTTTACCCAGAATTCAGTGCTTTTTTTTCCAGAATTCCATTGCAATTGCAGCTGCTTGGGTGTGTTGCATCTGGCACAACTGCATCTGATGCACAACTGCATCAGATGCATCAAAATGCACACAACTGCATTTGTGCTATTGTCATACTAAATACAAGTGAGTTGAGAATTTTCGGTGCCTGGATTGTGCACATGATTCAGTAGGTGCAAGTATGCTGCAATCCCATATTATTTCTTATATTTATGGGTTCTTCTATGTAAAAGAAGGCTTGGATTCAGAAATGAGAACCGTTTCTGTAATTTTCTATATTATACAAAAATAACTGTTTGTTTATATCTTTTACTGCAACCATAACCCTGTAGTGCCACAGAAAAATAGCAAAGAAAAGGACAAGTAAATAAATCCATCCACTGCTGAAGGCTATTCAAGTGTGGAAATATCTCCTTGTACATCGAGCTCAACAACAACAGAATTTCTGTTTCATGAAACATCAATATTTTAGCTTTGCAATTCCATATCTGTTATTGGACCACCGGGGCACAGAAGCAGAACAATTCTGTAGCAGGTCTCTGTTGATTTTCCCATATAAGGGCTCATCTAAAAACACAAGTGCAATGTACTAGGCGTAAATAAAGCCGGAGAGAGCAGATACGTGCAACTAAACTGGTTAAGGGGATGGAAGGACCAAATTAGGAGGTTAGACTGTCGAGGTTGGGGTTGTTTTCTCTAGAGAAATTGTGCTTGCGAGGGGACATGATTACTCTGTACAAATACATAAGATGGTATTATAGACAGATATAAAAGATCAATTTAACTGTAGACTTGAGGAACAAAACTTTTATTTGAAGCAGCACAAATAGTTCTTCATGATGAGGGCATGTCAGAAGCAATTTCACATGTATGCATATTTCACACCAAGTTTGTGGTGTGGGCACTTTGGTACCCAAACTAGATTACGCTGGTGTGCTAGTGTGTCATTCTCACATTTATGGTGCATGCATTTGTTTTGATAGGAAAATATTTGCCATATGCAATGCTTTAAATAAACGCCAAAGTCTGCGTTTCATTATGAAGTGATCTGTGCCTTCTGGTAAAGACTCTGAGCCTGCTTGACTTCTGTACTGCTGGTCCTTGCCCACTATATCTATGTATGTTCTGGTTCCTCAACCCTGGTTGGATATCTATGATTGACTGCTGCCTGCACCGACCTCGGCCTGTTATGCTGGCCATACTTTGAAAGATATTGGGCCTGATTCACTAAAGGGCGATAAAACGTGCGCTATTTTTATTGTGCGCTAAAATTTTTACCGCGGCTTAATTTTGGCGATTTTCCGCACGATTCACTATAAGCATACTTGCGCTTTTTTACGCGTGATATTGCATGCGTTATTTAACTCGCAAAAGACTATTTCAATGCGGTATTTGCCGGTACATGCGCTAAATTACGCGAATAATCGCCGCATATGAATGGTAGCATAGAAATAGTGTATAAAAATTGTTGCCGCATATAAATGGTGTATATAAATATTAGCCACATATAAATGGTATCATATAAATAGTAGATGCTTATAAATAGTAGCCACTAGTGATGAGCAAATGTGTTCTGGTTTCTTTAGTGAAAAATTAGCAAATCTTTCGAAAGATCCACAAAACGGCAAAAATGTTGTGCGGGCAAAAAAATTGTTGCTGTGACTATTATTTTTTGACGCTTGTATAAATTTTTGTATGTGCGGTGAATTTTTGCGTGGCAAATTTTTTCATGCGTTTTGCCATTGGCGGAATGTTTTGAGAAACGCATGAAAAAATCCGCCGCGAAAAAAATTCAACGCACGTCCAAAAATTTGCTGCGAATCCATGCCTGGCGAAGCATTTCATCACTTGTAGCCAAATAGAAATAGTTGCGCAAATGAACGCACGCCATGTTAGCCATACACGCCAATACTTGCAGAAAATTACTGTATTAAAAATGAACATTTCGCTGCAAACTGGCGGCTGCGTCACTCTAGGGGAAACACAGACTTGAATAAATAACACTGTAAGTCCATATTTTATTGCAAAAAATCATTTACTGTACTTTTGTATAATTTTTCGCCTGCCTGTAGTAGGTGTTAATTTTCGCATAGCCGAATGCGATATTTAGCGCGCAAAAGTTATAGTGAATCATGCGATCGTATTCTTTTCAGCGCGGAAATTAACGCAAAACGGTAAAACTAGTGCGAGAAATAACCCATGCGAAAATGTCGATTTTTCGCACGCGATAATACTATGGTGAATCGCGCGCAAATTATTTTGCGTTTTTTAACGCGAAAAAGCGTGCGCTAATTTTTATCGCCCTTTAGTGAATCAGGCCCCTTGGGAGATATCAGACCGATCCGATTGTTTGCCCTAGGGCCAAACTATTGGATCAAAATGATGGGCATACAGGAGATCTTTAACCTGTCCGATCTATATCTGTCTGATTTTCACCCAGATATCAGTCGGTTGTGCCCGTCAGAGTGCCCCATACACACCCTGTATGGGCACCTTTATCTGGGCACCAGCTGTGAAATCTCCTGTACCCAGAACTCCAGAAATGTAGCCACTGATTCAGGCGTGTTTTCAACCTCAGATGCTGGTATTCTTGTGGGCTATGTAGGGGAGCTTGGACAACTATTATATCCAAGGCTATAGTGATCTACAGTTAGTTAGTATATGAATGTGTATATTAGGTGTGAGTGTATAGACAGGTGCGCATAGGTATGTGTATACACACATACCTATCCCTCATTGGAGGGATTGATAGACTTCAGTCTTTGTTAAACCAATTTAGCTGAGTTGTTATGTCAGGCTCAGCTCTCAGGGAGAAAGAGCGGAACACTATTATAGGTGGAATCATTTAGCTGAAACGTTGAACACTTGCCCTTGGGACCAGTTTTGTGCAGTGTTCAGTTACCAACCTGTAAAATCCTAATGATATTAAATCACATGAAGGAATATAGGCAGAATTCATACAGTATTTCCATTACCCATATTTTATTCCTTGATCAGAACTTTTCACATTTTCAAACCACAAAAAAACGTTGCTGTGAGAAGCTGTGAGGTACCTGCTCTGACCTCTGCCTAATCATCACCGTCATTGTAATACACACCTAGAAATACTCTCACTAGCACAAAAATATAAATGCACTGAAAAATCCTTATGTTTTTTAGCCTGCCCTCCCTGTCCGCACCCTTCTGACTTTGAGTAAATCCATGTGCTACAGTGGATTAAATTTTTCTTAATGATTTATTACCCAACTGTACCATGGCATGTTCCCCATCAGATCCCATTTCAGGACAGACCAGACAAAGCTGTAGGTAATTACACTCTTGGCCCACTCCTGACAGTCAGACGTGTATATAAACGTGATTTATTGCTTCTGGAGAACTGACCTACTGTCAAAATCCTGCACCTTTCTTACACAGATTCCTTGTGGGATGTGAAACCTGGGGAACCACTCAAAGAACTAAATGGCATGAATGAAAAGAAGTGAACAGTCACATATACTGAGGCCCAACATATGTCACTGAGTGCAGTATTTACTTTTAAAAGACCCCCTAGTTAAACCCATACAATACATGTTCTGTATTTATTGAGAAGGAAAAGTAAAACCACAGGGCAGCACCAAATCATTAGGCACATCACAGTTATTCTAGTTGCTTACCTGCTCCCACCCCAAGGGTACTGTCCTGGTTTGCCAGGCTGCCCCTACACCTACTGAAGTTGGGTACATGCCCAATTTCACACAATCACTTTGCATGCACTCACCAAGGGCAGAGCAGGGGATGTCTGGGACACCAGAACAAGATGGTGGCACACAGTACCCTGAATTGGTGCATTTTTTTAGAAGAGAAGCACCAGCCGAGAGTAGCAGGCAGGAGTAGTGCCTTATAGTGTTGCACGCTCCAGCCCAAAAACCCATGGGACCTCTGGTTCAGAGGTTGGGGCTGGCACAGCACTATCCCAGGGTGTCATGGGCAGGTTGCAGCCTAAACTTGTACTTGTCCCCATTCTGCCCCTGATGTCAACTCCTTCAACCCCCCCCCCCCTCCTGGCGCCTGTGGTTATATAAATAAGGCCAGGGAGCTGCGTTGGCCATGTTTCCGGTTGGGAGTAGGCGTAGGTCAGCAACTCTCCACTGATTTTACCTTCCTTCTACTTAAAAAAAGAGATCCTCCCTACTTGTAGGTTTGGTGTAAATGTTAAACCACAACAAAATGTATATATAAAATGTAAACATTGTGTGCAAGTTCCATCATCCCCATCTATACTCTACTGCAGACAACATATGGGGTTCATTTCTGAACAGTGGTGAAATCTGCACCTGGTCAGATACCCAAATATTTGCTTTCATTGTTCTACCTACCGCTGGCTGAAAAATGCTGATCACTGATTGGTTGCTATGGGTTACTGCCCAGATGCAAATTTACCCAGTGATTAGGAATATCCCTGGGACCTTTTTGCTGCTGGTGATGAATGCACTGCGCCTTTAACACCACACATACTAATAAATACAGCTGCTGCTCTTAGATATTCATGTCATGGACACAGGATTTCCAATTTGTAGAGCAGCTCGAACCGCACGTAACTGTCGCCTCCATTTGTATTAAAACAGATATACAAGCACAGGCAAGGCATTTCTCCCAGCTATATGGATACCGATTTGCATAGCAACCAACCAGATCTTCATTTTCTAACTGGTAATGGGGCTAATTCCCTTGTTCTATAGCAGCCATGTTTGTAAATGAGCCCTTTATTAAGCCAAGCTAACTGAGCTTTGTGATAGCTACTAAGCCTGATGAAGGGCTCTAATCTACCCTCAGTTTCATCTTTAGTCATCCAGGTTGTTACCTCATGGTACAGCGGAAATAAAAATATCTAACACCAGTAATCCCACATTTTCCATACGTGGGAACATTCTGCTTTACATATTTTACATTCTTCCGTTTTCTATAGGGATTTTAACTGTTCATGCAAAAATCTTCTTTTTAGTCTGCTGTGCATAAACGTTCAGTTTGTATAGTGAGTAACATACACCTATTGTAAAATAAAAGTATATTAAAAGTCACCAAAGAGTTCAAGCATATTTTTTTACAGGTTGTGGAGCTCCAAGGTGACTTTTAATACTTTATTTATTATAATACACAAGTTTCAGTAAGTCATGTGACAGAAAGTACATCACTAAGCATTGATTATAACTGATAACATCACCAAGCACCATCTATAAGTATATAATTTACAGGATATTCATGGCTCTTGTGTATGATATAAGACAAGTTATATACAAATTAAGGGACAAGACCTAGTGCTTTTTTACAGGAGGTGATTCCCTTTTAAAAGAATAAAAGGGTAAGCTGAGCAAATCATCTGCCTGTTTCCATTTACAGAACTTAATTCACTGTTCATTCAGTCTCCTGGCAGCTACTGATGATTTACAACCTGTACCAGTGAGGATTTGGGTGATATTGTGGATAACAAACCGTGCAACTCTAGACAGTCACTCAGTGGAGACAGTGCAAAGACATGCAACTACAAAGGTAAAAGGAATGTGATAATTAAACTATGAGGAAAGACTGTCAAGGTTGGAGTTGTTTTCTTTGGAGAAAAGGTTCTTGCGAGGGGACATGATTATTCTTTACAAGTGCATTAGAGGGCATTATAGAGATTATACAGATAGTGGGGGGTCTTTTTTCCCATAGATCAAAGAATCAGATTCTCCCCTGACTCTGGCACACGGGGAGATTAGTCGCCCGCAACAAATCTTCCTTGTCACGGGTGACTAATCTCCCTGAACTACTATCCCACCGGCGAACATGTAAGTCGCCGGTGGGATGATACGCGCTGCGCAGGCGATTTCGGCAAATCGCCGAAGTTGCCTCGCGAGGCATTTTCGGCGATTTGCCAAAATCGCGCCACTGCGTGTGCCATGCCACCGGCGACTTACATGTTCGCCGGTGGGATGGCAACTGGGGGAGATTATTCGCCCGCGAACAGGGAGATTTGTCGCGGGCGACTAATCTCCCTGTGTGCCAGAGCCCTTAGACTTTAGAAGGTGAATTTCCATTTGAAGCAGCGTAGGTGGTTCTTCCGGGTGAGGGCAGTGAGGTTGGGGAATGCTGTGCCGGTTGATGTTGTGATGGCAGATTCTATTAACACCCATAGGAGTGGCTTGGATAATTTGTTGTGATACATGTGCAGTGCGGTTCATTCAGAAGGGCTAAACTAGATGCACCTTTGTCTTTTTTTAACCCAAATTAACTGTGTAACTGTGAAGAACAGCTGAAGGGCCACAGGTCAGAAACAATGACAGCTGAGTTTTCTCTCACTCCCCAGTCTGTCACAATATTTATAACTATTTCAAGAGTTTAATGTGCTTTTTGGGCCTACACATAATACATTCATAGTGTGTATCAAACTGCTGACAATAAAGCACAGAGAACTTTAAGCAGCACCCAAATTATTACTTACATCCAGAGAATCCTCATTCACTACGATGAGCGACATTGTTTGTGACACCAGCCTGCACGAATAACCTGCCAGGGAAGGAAATGGAAGGTGTCATACGGTGTCGCGGGAAAGATACCAACTAAGGATACAGAAATAATGACTGGAAGTCACTTAAATTATATGGATATGAACAGCAATTTTATATCACTGGCTTTTCATATGTGACAGTTTGGATTTGGAAGGGAACCTTATGTAACCAAGAGTTCTATAAATACCTATTTCAGGCTGTCATGCCTCAGTGGAATGAGGACTTGCCGAGCGCCGTAACTCTGGGGACTTGCATAATAAAAGTCTCAATACGGAATGTTATTGTTAATGCCTAGAACTCTCTCATATATGAATTCACATGAAATTCTAAATAACCCTCATTGTACATCAGGATATAAATCTTCTTCGCTACGGCACGCCGGATTACATAATTACTCATAAATTTAAGAAAATACTTGTATATGTTTTTATTTTAAACTTAATGGGCCAGTAAATGAGGTAATTAGAATGCCTTAATAGACTGCGCACTTAATTTTCACCCAAGGTGGCCAAACACGGGCTGCCAAATCGGCCACCGGAGACCAAGTACGGGGCCAAAGTGACGGCCTGTCTGAGTGATATCTGTCCATTAATCAGCCACATATCTATAAGGCAGGTTTGAAAATTCAGGCAGGCAAGGGCAATATTAGGCTGTAGATCCTCTCCCAACAGGCCTGCATAGGCCCCAGTTATGATGTGATTGCTGGATAAGGGCAAAACATCACAATCAGTTTGGCCTACAACGTGAATGGTCAAATCAGGCAAAGGAGTTTGGGTGGTGACCAACTGGATCTTTTTTTAGCCTGTATTTGAAAATACTTGCCCTCCCAGTCTGCTCTCATGAATAGTTTGGAAGTACACCTATTGATACAATGGGATCCTGCAGCTACTGCCTCCCTGAACATGGTGCTAATCCCAGGGCTCCAAAAGAGAGCAGAGTTAATAGGACAAAGGAATCAAAAGTGACTAAACCTAATCCCCATGCATCATCGCAACTGAGAAAAAATCAAAGTGTTCAAAAACACTGGAATTCTGGAGGGAAAAACGTTGCATTGTGGCCTTGAAAACTGGATGTTGCACATTTTGCTGAATTTGAAATTGCCCCTTGTAGGTAGGGCTTTATTGGGCAGTTCATGAATGTGTAATATGCAAGGCTCAAATAAACACCCCATAAGGGCTAGGCATTTGAATAAGACATAGATTGCTACAGAACTAACCAGTGGTGTAACTAGTGTGCCCCAGGCCCCCCAGCAAAAAATCTTCAGAGGGGCCCAGCACAAAGAGATCCCTACCAGGCTCCCGATTGCCCAATCCCTAACACCCGCCGGCCTCTATACTTACACCACTGTAACTACCAGATTTACCTGCTCAAACCTGATTTGAACCAAAATGTTATATGCCATGTTGTTTGTAACTGCCAAGCAGTATGAGTGCATTCAAAGCAGGAAAACAAATTAAGTTAAGGGAGAGCAATCATTTAAAATTTAATAACAAAAAATTATTATAAAATGAAAACATATTCAAAGGAGATGCAAAGCCAATATATATATATATTGCATAATAAGCAATCATTGTAATTCTAAGTAACTTACTAATACATTAACATTTTGTAGTAAATTCAGTAAATGTATTTGTAGCTGTATTTAGTATTAAAAACAATGTTTGATGTATAATGGAGGTGCTTAGAATTTAATTTCCTTTTTTTATGCAATTTATTTTTGGAAAATAATTGTCTGGATCCTTTCTCCCTGATTAAGGTGAAAGTGCTCAGTGCAGATGCTGAGCTACCCTGAGCGCTACCGCGCCACTGAACAGAATATCTCAGAGCAGTGAAACACATTCTTGGGAACTGACAGAGGCACCAGCTTTGATAAATGCACCGTTTTGCTAAAAAAAAACAACATTTCTAACTGTCAGGAAAGTTTTGGTAAGATAGGACAGGATAGCTGGAAATCTGTCATGATGCCCTAATTGGTTATTTCATAAATTAGCATTTTAAAAATTCTACCTATCTAGGAACTTATCTTAAAATAGCTGCATTTTCACCTGTAGAGAATTTTGGCTGCAGTTCATCATTATGTATTATCTTTAATTTAGCTCTTGTGCTATTGCTTTTTAAGGAATGTAGAGCAGTAACCTTTTGGGAGTTATCAGCAGAGGCAGAGATAGGGGCACAACCTAAGCAGAACATGTCATGGTCTAGGCCAGGGGTGGCCAAAACGTTGATCGCGGTCAACCAGTCGATCCCCAGTGGATTTCTGGTGGACCGCGTCTAAGCCGGGAAATGCGGAAGTGAGGCACTTTTATTCGGGATGCGTACGTATGCTGCGTCGTGAATGTACGCGGGGAGGAGCCAAATTCAATCGGCGCGCAAAAAAGTCTGGGCACCCCTGGTCTAGGCAGAACAATGGTGTGTCCAAAAATTTCCTGGGTCAGAATGAAGGACTTTGATGTCTCAGGAAGAGCCCCCATTTAGTTATAACCACAAATTGCTGCTTTAAAGGCAACATAAAGTACTGGGAAAAATAATCCAAATAAATAAATGCCCACAGCCTGCACATTGGCAGACACAGCAACTAACAATACAGCTCAATCCCAAATGTGCAGATTATCAGGGGCTCCACTAAAAGTCTCGCTGCTATGGGAACTGAGTACGGATGCTTCTTCCTATGAGAAAGAGACACCCTCAGCTTATTGGTGAACATAAATTCTGCCCAAAGTTACGTCCATTTTATTACAAGAAATGTAGAGTAAGTAGAGTTTTGCCAGGAAGCCATAGTACTGGTTTGAGCCTTGGGAACAAGTGGGGCTAGGGGCCAATAAATCATAAACAACCGTATCAAAATGTAATTGATTACCTATGTTGACTGCTGTTTCTTGTTTATCTCCTGTTAAGACCCATATTTTTATTTCAGCTTTCATTAATGTTGCTATGGTCTCTGGGACTCCTCCTTGAAGGCGGTCTTCAATGGCGGTTGCACCAAGCAGCATCAAATCCTTCAAATGACAACAAATACACATAAATTATATTAAATGTTTTCTGTGCTGTATTTCAGCCACTAAGATTCCTATTTTACTTTTTGTAGTTTAATGCCATTTCTTCCTAGTGCCACCCACATCAATGGTAAGCACCACAATTATCAGCTGACTATGCTCATTGAAAGCCGGGCATAAAATGAAGTTATTTTTATATAGTTATTTTTCTAATGAAAATTCTTCTGCTTTTCAACTGGAAGTTTAACAACCCTAGCAACCAAAATACAAAAGGTTACTAAATGGGTTATTTATTAAAGTTTTAGAAAGTAACTGTGTAGCACATCACTTAGATTGTAAGCTCTACGGGGCAGGGACCTCCTTCCTACTGTGTCTCATACCACATGGCACTTAGATTGTACAGCGCTGCGTACCCTTGTGGCGCTTTATAAAGTTACACATACATACATACATACATACACATCACATCTGCAAATCACAACTGCCTTGCGCCTACCACAGTTGTGATTCCTCAAAATCCATGCAGCTGTGCCTGTGCTTTATTATAAGTTGACACAGTTGCAGCAAATATTTTCTGCCTGACAAGTGTCTTTTGCGTCCCATGCTTCTAGTCTAGTGCAACTAAATTGTGGTGAGCGACACATGGCTGAGGGAACCCTGGAGCTACAAGCTGGTCTGGAGGTGACAGTAGCGCTATGGTTCTTCTGTGCCAATAGGTGCAGCAGCGCTGCAACAGAAGGCAGAAAGGGCTGAGCAGCGCCGACGCAACTATATGGAACTGCAAGAGTGTATTTTGACACAAGTACCTTTAATGAAAGTGGTTTTACACACAACTGAGTGTGGGGAAAGAGCAAGAACCACAACTGCACTTACAGACATACATGAGCCAAATGTGAAAGATTTTCTTTAATTCATGAGCTCTTCCAACTGATAATGGTTTCTGCAGGCAATTACCGAGAACCTCTGTCTGCATTCCATTACCGAGTTGGCTTCCATCGCCAGTGCTTCCTGGTTTTATAACAACTCACTGTATGATCTGTAATTTCCTTCCATAATCCTTTTTATTTCACCTTAATTGCGCCCATATGACTGGTAAGTGTTTGTAATGATTCAAAGCAAGATATTAATTGCTTTCATATTCTCAAGAAGTCGTTTTGAACTGAGGCAACCCAAATAGCAATCAAAGGACCTCTTAATAGCATCGGTATAAATACTCCATTTTTATTTGGTCATTTTATCAAGCAAATGGAAATAAAGCCCAATACAAGGCTTCATAACGTGATATCTTTTTTCTAAACCTGTTTGTATCATCAGCAGCGCCGGATTTCAAATCCGGGTGCCCCGAGGCCGCCCCCCCATTCGCGCCCCACCCAGGGCCGGATTTCAAAACCGCCCGCCCAGTGGCCGTCCCAGGTCGCACGCCCCCCCCCCCCCAGTGCGCATGCATGCGTGACCAGCGGATTTCTGCCACCCTAGGCCCGGGCCTTTGTGGCCTCTCCACAAATCCGGGCCTGGCCCCACCCCCCTTCCCTGCTCGCGCATGCGCAAACAAACCTCTTTCTCCCCGTACCCACCCTCCCTGCCACCGCGCGCGCCCATTTAAACTCCGATACGGAGCAGTGGGGAGAAATCCCCATTGCTCCGTATGGGAGCAAAATTTCACAATTTCATTGCGGCGGGGCGGCATGATTGTGATTGGCTATTTGATTGACTGCTAGCCCATAGAAGGCTTTGCTTGGAGTAAAACTGCATCTCTGTGCTTCCAAAACTTGCCTCCAATTCAGAAATGTAAAAGTGGGCACCTACGTGGGGCAACTGGAATAACATCAAAGGGTTTGGTGAGCAACATGTTTCTTTAACTGTAAACCCATTATCCAGAAAGCTCCAAATTACAGAAAGGCCATCTCCCATAGACTCAATTTAAATGAAAACATTTACATTTTTAAATATGATCTCCTTTTTCTTTGGAATAATAAAACAGTAGTTTGTATGTGATCTCAACTTCGGTAAAATGAATCCTTATTGGAGGTAAAACAATACTATTGGGTTTGATTCATGTTAAGGTATGGAGATCCAAAATACAGAAACACCCCTTCACTGGAAAACCCTGGTTCCTGAGCACTCTGGATAACAGGTCCCATTTATGTGTTCACTTCAGATCATTTGACAATGCATGATAAAATACAGGTATAGGACCTGTTATCCAGAATGCTCGGGACCAAGGGTATTCTGGATAAGGGGTCTTTCCGTAATTTGGATCTCCATACCTTAAGTCTACTAAAAAATCAATAAACCATTAATTAAACCCAATCGGATTGTTTTGCATCCAATAAAGATTATTTATATCATAGTTGGGATCAAGTACAGGTACTGTTTTATTATTACAGAGAAAAGGGAATCATTTAACCATTAAATAAACCCAATAGGGCTGTTCTGCCCCCAATAAGGGGTAATTATATCTTAGTTGGGATCAAGTACAGGTACTGTTTTATTATTACAGAGAAAAAGGGAATCATTTAACCATTAAATAAACCCAATAGGGCTGTTCTGCCCCCAATAAGGGGTAATTATATCTTAGTTGGGATCAAGTACAAGGTTCTGTTTTTTTAGTACAGAGAAAAAGAGAATCAGTTTTAAAATTCTGAATTATTTGATTAAAATGGAGTCTATGGGAGACGGGCTTTCCGTAATTCTTAGCTTTCTGGATAACGGGTTTCCAGATAAAGGGTCCGATACCTGTATTTTAAATACAGTACATCAGGGAGGATTAAGGACACAGAGCTGTACATGTTCAATGGGACTATGACAAAAGTAACAAAATTGTTGTTCTTAGTACATGACAAAATTCAACATATTTTGCATCATAAACTGATACTCACACCATGGAATGCCATTGTCCCTCAGCATGAAGTGGCCCAGTACATCCCCAGCATAAAGTGGCACATTTTGCCACTAAAACTTTATGGGGATCTTGACCCAAAAATATAACCTATGTAAACTTATTTGGAGTGCTTCTCTGATAAGCAATAAATAGTCCCCATCATGTACTGTAACCCAAAGCAATTAATGGCACAATACCCCACACCATAGGTCAAATTATGTTGATGACACAGCAGAGTTGTTTAATTTCAAGGCATTTCCAGTTGTTGTTTCTCTTGCATTGACCCTTCTAACCTTTGTCTTGGCAGTCAGAACATTGGGATATTCACAAGGATGGCTAAGCATAAACCAGTCAGCTCAGTCAATACAACCTTTGGGCTTTGCAGGAACATTGAACTTACCTTTTCAATAATTTCATAGCACTCTTCAAGTTTCTGGGCTCTGTCCTTAATAACCACGCTGGCTTCACTATGAACGTTCAACCACGCCTCATACTCTGAATCTTGCAGGTCACAGTATGCAAGACACAAGGTCCTTAAACCTTTAAACAAAGCACAATTTACAGGTTTAAAAATCATTTTATGACATAATAAAAAGAAGAAAAGCCTTCAACTTTAGCCTCTCCTATCCAGGAGGGAACCACCTCCATCTCAGTTGAAGTCAATATCATGGAAACCCATTAAGAAAAGAACCATCTTCTCTTGATTTTTAAAGTCATTTACTCCTCTGTACAGAACTATATCTTCTCACTTGCTTCTCCAAAACATTTCTGGATGTCTCTTCTGTTTCTCACAGAGCTGCCTCTGCTTCTCCTTTCATACCACCCATTTATAAGTCAGCACCTCAACCCCTGTGAATGGCAGCACTTTGCACCCTCCTGTTGGGTCCTTTAATGTCCTCTATAACGTCCATCTGACTCTAAGGTTTACAGCAGTGGTTCCCAAAAAGACAAAAATGTCTATTTGCTCTCCTAGATACAACTGAAAGCCCAGCTTCATGGTCAATTAGGGTTAATTTTGGCTTGACCATCTATTTCTTGTTGGATCTATAACGCAGAATGCTCAGGACCTGGGGTTTTCTGGGTAGAGGATCCTTCTGTAATCTGGATCATAATACCAAGTCTGATAAAATTCATTTAGCCATAAAATAAACCCAATAGGATTGGATAGCATCCAGTATGGAATCATATAGCTTATTTACCATCCAATACAAGGCACTGTTTATTATTACAGAGAAAAGGGAAATCGCCTTTTAAAATTTTAATTGTTTGATTATAATGAAGTCTATGGGAGACGGCCTTCCCGTAACAGCCTATCCCATTTCTGGATATACCTGTATACTTTTGGAACTCTGGCTTATGAACCAATGTGTTTCTATAGCTGTAACCTTATCATAGGGGCCCCTAAGCAAAGGTTGCAACTTTAACAGGGGGCATGAACTTTATAAGTCCAACAAGCACTGCTCATTGGCCAGGGCCAGAGAATTTCTTAATTCTAATTTACTCGTTTAATCGTGATTGTTCTTGGATATATGTACTGTATTTTATTCCTTTCTGTTCTATCATGTATTATGTATTTTTTGGAAATTTATTGACACTATACAAATAAACATATACATTCTGACACCAAATACATTAAAGGAACAGTAACACCAAAAATTGAAAGTGTTTTAAAGTAATTAAAATATAATGTACAGTTGCCCTGCACAGGTAAAACTGGTAAGTTTGCAACAGAAACTCTACTATAGTTTATATAAATGAGCTGCTATGTCAACACGGGGGCAGCCATTGAAGCTGGGAAAAAGGAGAAAAGGCACAGGCACAAAGCAGATAACAGATAAGCTTTGTAGAATATAATGGGGTTTTATCTGTTATCTGCTAAGTAACCTGTGCCTTTTCCCCTGTAAATGGCTGCCCCCGTGGCTACACAGAAGCTTTATTATATAAACTATAGTAGTCTTTCTAAGGAAAACACACCAGTTGTACCAGTACAGGGCAGCATTACATTATATAGTAATTACTTTTATACACTTTCATTTTTTGGTGTTACTGTCCCTTTAATAATCAGACAAATATATGACCAAAAACTGCCAGAAACATGACTGGGAAAACTCAAGGCATTCACAAATGAAATAAGCGTTCATTTTCAAGGACAACAATTTATTGTGAGATGAAATCTACCCTGCAAACATTGTGTAAAAGTAGATTTCCTAGGGAATTTGCCAATATGCACCGTAACATACTGAAATAAAGATCAAAAAGAAAGTTTTTGCCAAATTGGATGATATATTAAGGCATGGCTTTCAGACACAAATAGATTGTGTGGTTTTGGCTATTCCAGGCTCATAACCAAAATACTGTCAGTATGGTGTACAAAGCCCAGATGCCCTGGTGGGAAGCAATGCCCAATATATATATATATTTTATAAAAGGGGACATCTTAATACATTAAGTAACATTTTTCTAGCATTGGCAGAAAAAAATGTAGTTTCCATTCATTTCTAAATAAAGAACCTAAATTCCATCTAATTAGCACAACGTGTGATTCAAGCATTGCTCTTCTCATTCAAAAGCATTAGCAGAGGTTACGTTTTACGTCTTTTCATAACTTCAAAAACGAAAAACCCTATGTATTTGGGAATAACTTTAAAGATATGGCAGATTAATATAGTAGGATTCAGCCATTTTGCCCCAGTGCAGATACAACTAACTACAACGTTTACTAGTTGGTGCAGAGTGAGATTCCCCACTTAATTTACCCCATATTAGCACTTAAACTCACTGGAACTGGGAAAAGAATCCAAAGCCTCAGTTCATTGGCCTTTTGGTGTTATGAAATGGTTAACAGGGATATGTCTGAACACTGACTATGGAATATTTACCTTCAGAAGCAAATTGTTCCAGGTGGTTTAGGGTTTGTTCCATATACTTCGACTCTCTTGAAAGCCTCTCAAAAATAACATTATCCTGTTTGGGAAACATATACACACACATATAAAGATAAGAACAGAAAATACCATTTTTTCCATCACAGATCTGCTGTATGAGGGACATCAGTTGAGGCCTGCCAACCCCCAGCTGTTCAACTAAAACGGCCAGATTCCCCACAAATTGTAGCACAACAGCTAGAGGGTAAGTTGGATATCTCTTATCTACATCAATATGGCGCCATGCTAGTCAATGTACAAAATTCTGCTAGAAACTGTCAGAAAATAAAAAATACATAACCTCAGTACAATATATTAATCTTCAGAGTAGAATGAAATCCCAGGTTTGGTATCTTGGTTCTGATCCTATGATTCCCAATCAATGGGACTGTGAATGGCTTTCTTTGCAGAGTTCAGCTAAAGGAAAGAAGATTTATGGCCAATGGTGTAGTTCACCTTTAAGTTCCCTTTGGTATGCTATAGAATGCCCTACTCTTGGCAACTTTTCAATTGTTTTCTAATTTCTGAATTGTATGCCTCCGTCTTCTGCCTTTTTCCAGGTTTCAAATGAGGGTACAGACCCCAGAACCCCCCCCCCCCCCCAAAAGAAACGATTGATTTTTGAGGCAACAGTGTCACTGTTATTGTTACTTTGTATTCCTTGAACAAAAAGCTAAAATTATTTAAAAAACACAAAAAAGGTAAGATAAAGATTAATTGCAAATTGTTTCTAAATATCCTGTCTACATCATACTAAAAGTTAATATAAGGTGACTTGCTCTTTAATTGGTAATGATAGTTGCTGCTTAGTGAAACATTAATAATAAGTTTGCATTTAACCATTTATTTTTTGAATAATTTGATTAAATGGAAAATTGCAATATTTTAGGAATCCCAAGTTCAGTAATTCATAAATGTTTATTATATGTACAGTGGTGTGAAAAACTATTTGCCCCCTTCCTGATTTCTTATTCTTTTGCATGTTTGTCACACAAAATGTTTCTGATCATCAAACACATTTAACTATTAGTCAAAGATAACACAAGTAAACACAAAATGCAGTTTTTAAATGAGGGTTTTTATTATTTAGGGAGAAAAAAAATCCAAACCTACATGGCCCTGTGTGAAAAAGTAATTGCCCCCTGAACCTAATAACTGGTTGGGCCACCCTTAGCAGCAATAACTGCAATCAAGCGTTTGCGATAACTTGCAACGAGTCTTTTACAGCGCTCTGGAGGAATTTTGGCCCACTCATCTTTGCAGAATTGTTGTAATTCAGCTTTATTTGAGGGTTTTCTAGCAGGAACCGCCTTTTTAAGGTCATGCCACAACATCTCAATAGGATTCAGGTCAGGACTTTGACTAGGCCACTCCAAAGTCTTCATTTTGTTTTTCTTCAGCCATTCAGAGGTGGATTTGCTGGTGTGTTTTGGGTCATTGTCCTGCTGCAGCACCCAAGATCGCTTCACCTTAAGTTGATGAACAGATGGCCGGACATTCTCCTTCAGGATTTTTTGGTAGACAGTAGAATTCATGGTTCCATCTATCACAGAAAGCCTTCCAGGTCCTGAAGCAGCAAAACAACCCCAGACCATCACACTACCACCACCATATTTTACTGTTGGTATGATGTTCTTTTTTCTGAAATGCTGTGTTACTTTTACGCCAGATGTAACGGGACACGCACCTTCCAAAAAGTTCAACTTTTGTCTCGTCGGTCCACAAGGTATTTTCTCAAAAGTCTTGGCAATCATTGAGATGTTTTTTAGCAAAATTGAGACGAGCCATAATGTTCTTTTTGCTTAAAAGTGGTTTGCGCCTTGGAAATCTGCCATGCAGGCCGTTTTTGCCCAGTCCCTTTCTTATGGTGGAGTCGTGAACACTGACCTTAATTGAGGCAAGTGAGGCCTGCAGTTCTTTAGATGTTGTCCTGGGGTCTTTTGTGGCCTCTCGGATGAGTTGTCTCTGCGCTCTTGGGGTAATTTTGGTCGGCCGGCCACTCCTGGGAAGGTTCACCACTGTTCCATGTTTTTGCCATTTGTGGATAATGGCTCTCACTGTGGTTCGCTGGAGTCCCAAAGCTTTAGAAATGGCTTTATAACCTTTACCGGACTGATAGATCTCAATTACTTTTGTTCTCATTTGTTCCTCAATTTCTTTGGATCTTGGCATGATGTCTAGCTTTTGAGGTGCTTTTGGGCTACTTCTCTGTGTCAGGTAGCTTCTATTTAAGTGATTTCTTGATTGAAACAGGTGTGGCAGTAATCAGGCCTGGGGGTGACTACAGAAATTGATATTGAAATTGATATTGAAATTGATAAACCACAGTTAAGTTATTTTTTAACAAGGGGGGCAATCACTTTTTCACACAGGGCCATGTAGATTTGGAGTTTTTTTTCTCCCTTAATAACGTAAACCTTCATTTAAAAACTGCATTTTGTGTTCAATTATGTTATCTTTGACTAATAGTTAACGGTTTTTGATGAGCAGAAACATTTAAGTGTGACAAACATGCAAAAGAATAAGAAATCAGGAAGGGGGCAAATAGTTTTTCACACCACTGTATATTAGAGCTCAAAGATACAGTACAGCTTGAAGCAACACAGTCGTCCCTTCCTGAGAGCCACAACCAGCCTGATTTTTTTTTATTTTTGCACAAAAGTTAAAAAAAAAGTGAAGCAGATAGTTTTTTGTAAATGTCATTGCTATTAAAAGCGGTGTCTGCTGGCTGCTAATATTCACTACACTACTGCACTACTGGCTATGACTCCTGAACTGATGTGGCAAAAGCCAGCTGATCAACAGGCCTGGAGGAATAAACAAATACTGATTTCAATCTGTCAGTTAAATTCCTGAGCAGAATAAAAGGCTAAATGAAAGTGCCAGTCAGGTTGCTCTCATGTCTGTTTACTGTGGAAAATAAATTGGATTCTACTTGCAAATCATGGTAGCTTCTATGTCTATGATGATTCTCATTCATCCCGGTCCTGATATAGAGTATCTAGTAGAATTAAATCTAAAACATCTGGACTTTTTCTGAGTTTTTTCCCTACCAGTCATTTGAACTGAAGAAGCCACTCGGATGAGTGGTGAAACATTTTAAAGAAAAAAGTCCAGCTGTTTTAGACTTAATTCTACTAGATACTCTATGGTAGCTTCTAGTTGCTACTTCTGACTCTCTGTAGGATGCTGGGAAGCTGGAGCAAGTGATTTTTACATTATAGATCCCCTGCCGAGGCCCCACCAAGGGCTGTATCTTCGGTCCATCCCACTATAGTCAATAGACCTGGAAGTCCCCTCTGCCCTTTGGAAGTTAGCAGCCACCATGTCGGGCCACCTACCTTTTGATCTCTAGAACCCTGGTGGTAATTGCCAAACAGGAACATGTACAAAAGAGTCAGCGCCAGAACTAGGGGTATGCAGGAGAGGCACTTGCTTAGGGCGCAATGGTGTGTTTGGGGGGCGTGTACCTCTTTTGTCATCTACCCCTAATCCGGGCCCTTGTGACTGCATTTGACAACTAAATGTAAACCTTAAATCAGGCCTTAACCAACATATCTCTGTCACGCAAACACGGAGAAGCGGTCGGACAATGAGGTTAGCGGTGCTACAACATCATGCAGTAGCTTGTTGCAAACCCTCTTAATTTTCCAAACAACCTGACAGTTTTGAAATGTAAGAATAACGCAAGGAATTATACTAATGTGTGGGATTAGACCTGAGCAATTTGCCTGGTTGAAAAAAAAAAAAACAATTGTCATAGGTTTGATCTATGCCTGTATAACGCTTAATGGAAACAGAATATTTATCTTACAAGCAAACGGAGATTAAATACTTTCTTTGGAACGCTGATTCTGGCTTCTATCTGATTTGCAAGCCACATAATTCATCCTGACAGAATGGATGAATCCAACGGATAAATCACAGAAGCAATAAAAATCTGTACAAAGGGTGGTTCCCATAAAGATATTTTAAGTCTCTATACAATCTTCACAGAGTGCATCGGCTGAAACAGGGGTTTAACTACGAAACATAAATTAGACTCATTTGTATCCCCTGAAGCACAAACAGCCCCCCCCCTTGTCCTTGATTTGGCCATTATTCAAATAATCTATTACTATAAATCAACTTTAGGCTCCGTTCCAAGCATATGAGATGCATTTAAGGAAGCCAATTAGAATGATACAGTGATGCAAAATGAATGTGGACTTTTATATTTGTCACCCTTTGAGGTCTTAACTTAATAGGGCTCATTTAATATGTACAGGGAACTATGTAAAAAAAAAATTAGAGCCATTCACCAAATTTTTTTGCACTTTGTTATCCCATGAATTCAGCAGCGTTGTATTAACAAGGGGCAGGTAGGGGAGGCCCTACAGCAGGGGCATTGCTGCCATGGAGCCAGTTGAGAAACTCCCCTCAGGCGACAGCGCCCTGCAAGTTTACAGGGGTGGCAAGAAGCAACTTATGATAACTTAAACCGCAAAAACTCTGATTTGTAAAATCGTAATTTCAGCTCTTCTGGTGCAGACAGCACAATAGCGCCTTCTGTACTAGCAATGCAGAACCCCCCGACCCGCTCCTACACTGACTTGGCCACCGCATGGCAGCACTGAGCCCTGAGACATCCCTTCTTGTAGGTGCCCCCCCCCTACCATCTTCACACTTGTTGATCATTCAGACCAGTGAGTCAGGCAGCCCTGGTGGGTGAAGTAAGGCAGATGGTGAGGACAGGGCTACCTTGCCCCAGGCAATGCAAAGCTCTGCAACTCACACTAGACATCCAGAACCTGCACAAAAGTGAATAAGAACTAAAAGGTGTAAGTTTTGTGACTCTTGCAGTTCTCTCTGAGATCTATACAAATGATCCCTCTTGAGGAACAACTTTAGGTATTCACTCCAGTTAATGAAAAGATGACCAGCCAACAACCAGGCCGTGTATGCCTGAAAACATTTTGATTAAAATTTCATGCCTAATAAGAATTGAAACTCACTTAGTGAGAGTCATCAAGCCCTGGTGAAGCCAAGAAAGGGATCCCTACACTACTGTACTACTGCACTACTGTGCATGCATTGGCATGGTAGCTTACGTCATCAAACCCACCCCAGAGAGCATTGACTGGGGTACAATCAGATGAATCTGTGCTCAGTATAAAGCTGTAATTGTTGAAAGCTCACTTGACACAAATTCAATAGTCTGATCTTTGGGCTGCCTAGACCCTGTTCTTGAGTATTCCTTGCCCCATTTTTCTAGGAACAACCAAAGTTCTTGACTTAATTGCCACCAATGATTTGAACTTTGTTAAACATTGGCACCTCCACTCTTTTTACATGAGGAACTTAATCCACATTGGAGTTGAGACAAACTAAGGCATAAGGGTAGCAAGGTTTGCCAGCAATCGTGGTGGGTGTACGACTATTGTCTGAGCAGGAATAACGTTGTAATAGTTTATTTATGATTGTTCATAAGCGTTGACTAGCAAGGAACATATTGGTTCCAAGTGTGCATGCTCAATTGCCACGTGCCAGGAGAGGACATCAAGAAGCCAGTGATGGAGGCTGCCATTTTCATTGCCATGGCAGAGCAGGGTTTTCTTGGGGGGGTGGGGGGGGGCTGTTCTTGCTGCGGTTGAAGAGATGGAATAGGGGCCAGTGAAAGGAACCCATGGCTAATGTTTGCTTTCTGTTCTTTTTTAAATTAAGGCTTAAATAGTCACACACTTAAGAAGGCCACATATACACATAGGCAGTGTAACAAGTAAGCGAATATGGGCAAACCAGAAAAACACCCTTTTGGTATTCCCATCTGTACTTTACAGACAGGGGAAATGTGGAACAGTTTTTATATTGTTGTTGTTATTGTTGGAAAATGATAGCACTTTCTAAAAGTTTTTGCATGACATTTTTGGTGATAGCAACTGATGCAAAGTCAAGGGCCTACTTGTGGCTAGTCTGACAACTTAATAGTTACCCTGCTCCTGTCATTCATGGGAAACCCAATGTATTTTCTTTCCAAGTAACTGCCTGTGATCTGTCATCCGACTGCCTGCTTGTATCATAAAGTCAAAGTGAGCGCCGGTGACAGGGGGAATCGAAATACTCTGCTAGCAACAAAACATGGCTGTTCCGAGGCAGCTGCCAAAACCATGAGAAACCCTGGGAGATATTTTAATCTCCAACACCAAGTAACATTAACCTTTGCTTTGGAAACACTTAGTGAGCAATTCCAATGAGACGCTCTGTAACCTTATAGCAATTTGATGTAATGGAAGTCGGTCGGGTCTGTGGTTTGGTTTCTGGGAACCATGTTTATTTGCCACCCTTTCATCTTTAATTATTATTTGTATTATTCTATTCTACATGATTGCCCATTCACATTCTAAAGCAGAGTAATTGCTTCCATAGAAAATGTCGTGTTTTGTACAGCAGAAAAAGCAAATTCAAACATAGGCCTGATAAGGAAAGGAGGGCCTTTATACTCTGGAGCTAAATTGCATGTGACAGAGATTCAGTTGGAATTTCTGGGCAGCAAATCTAGGCTGTATAGCAGGAAATATCCGTTGCACAAACGCCTGGTATCGTTCTTCCAGGAGATGCTTCAGCCTTTTAGAGCAATGGCACACTGGGAGATTAGTTGCTCATGGTTAAAATCTTGGCTACCGCAGGCAACTAATCTTTCCAAAATGCCTTCCCACTGGCAAAAATGTGAATTGCGGGGGGGAAGGCATACACTTAATTTTCCAAAGTCGTTCAGAGTTTACTGCACAGAAAATTTTGGGTGACTTAGGAAAATGAAGCACCGCGTATGCCTTCCCATGTGCCATTGCCCTAAAACCGCAGGTAACTAGTCTCCCCATGTGCCATTAGCCTTAGGCTGCAGTAGTAGCTTAGGTTGAAAAAACATAGGCATCTAAACAACACCTGCCTAACTGAGATCTCTGATCCAGGGAAACCCCATCTAAAGCCTCTCCAATTTGCCTCAGGGGTAAAAATTCCTTCATGACTTCAAGATGGCAATGGGACCAGTTCCTACATCAGCTTTGTGATAAAAGCTAATTTCATTAACCCTGTTTCTGCTTAAAAGCCACCAACCCATCTATCCTATTCAACTCCTAGGAACTATCTAATGTATCTGCCAGTATGACTGATTGAGGGACAGAATTCTCAGTTCCCATTGTAACAATTTTTATGCGAATATAAAAATGGATCCTGCTCTCGTATAATCTCAGTTGTTACCCTTGTGTGGATGCCCTTATGTTTGCTTGTCTATTATCCACAAGTACCCCCAGTTCATTTTTCATCAAATATTTACCTAACTCTTTTTGTTGAGATCCTGCTGCAGGGATGCCTCATCCTGGATGGAATTAATAGTTCAGTACGGTTTTGTGCCATCTGTTGTTGCTAAGCAGATGTTGCTAAACCAATGTGGCCCTAATACAGAACCCTGCAGGACCCCACTAAGAACCTTCACCTCCTACTTCAAGAAGTGGCATTGGCAACCACCCTCTATACCCAATCCTGATGCCAGTTTCCTATCCATGTACAAACCAACAGAGATTAGTTGTAACAACATTGCCACCTGCTGGTCAGTTACTGTATTGCTTGAGAGATACGTTCAGAAAGAAAACAGAGAAGTGTTCTGATGTTGCTCTGAGCAGGAAAGACATGGAAAAGGGAATCTGAAGCTCCTGATCAGAGCAACATCAGAACCCTGTCCTGTTTTCCTTCTGAATATATCTCTCTCCTATCCTTATGACCATACAGCAACAGGAACTGCTTTCAGCAGCAATTACTTTTACAAATGATCTTAATACCACCGAAAATGTGTAATGAATGTATAGCGGAAGGCTGTTTGGGTTTGCATCCTGTTGAAGCAGGCAGCTTATTTTATGCGTGCCAGTGAGTGTTGCTAATATCTAGCGGGATGTGACTTTTTGACTTTTTAATTGCTACATTTCTAGTGGTTAATGGGCTTCATACTGGTCTCGCATTCTAACGATCTGCCTGGGTACAGTCTGGCTCCTGCCCTACTAACTTTAACATTAGTGATGCAATGACACAAAGATTAAGAAATCAATTATAACCTGAGGGAAAAAAACACATAAAAGTGACTTTCTGGGTACATTATGACAAGTCAATAGTTCCCAAAGCTGCAGTATTCACTCGGTGCGCAAGAAGAATAACAAATAACCCTAATGGGTCTATACCGATATTGCTCTGCCAGTACATCTTTATATTGTTCAACTCTGAGTTAACTATTAGTATGATGTAGCGAGTAATATTCTAAGACAATTTGTACTTGTTCTTTATTTTTTTGTTTGTATTTTTTTAATTATCATTTATTGATCAGCAATTCTCCAGTTTGGAATTTCAGCAGTTATCAGGATGCTAGGGTTCAAATTACCTTAGCAACCAGGCAGTAGTTTGAAAGAGAGACAGAAATGTGAATAGGGGAGGCCTAAATAGAAAGATAAGTAATAAAATATACCAATAACAATAAAATTATAACCTCACAGAGCAATAGTTTGGCTGCTGGGGTCAGTGACCCCCATTTAAAAGCTTGAGAGTTAGAAGAAGAAGGCACATCATTCAAAAACTATACAAAATAAATAATGAAGAATGAATGAATGAATGAATGAAATGTTACTTAGTATTGGTCATTCTATAACATACTAAAAGTTAACTTAAAGGTGAATCACTCCTTTAAAGGAGAAAAACAGGTAAAAACTAAGTAAGCTTTATCAGAAAGGTCTATGTAAATACAGCCGTAAGCACTCACAGAAACGCTGCACTGACTTCTCTGTCAAAAGATTTGTTGTGTCTGTAATTCCTGTGCCAGAGACACGCAGCTCTCTCCTTTCTCCCCTCTCCTGCTCCCCCCTCCCTCAAGAATGCTAAGAACTCACTTAGGAATGTGGATCTGAGCCAATCAGCAGGAAGCTGACTCACAGTCTAACTAACTGCGCATGTAGACTTGGTCTCGGTGCAGGAGTGAGGCATTATGGGAACTTTCTTTACACAGCTCAGCGTTTTTTCTTCCTGTTTGGCTTCTGATCATCTGAACGGGAGAAATATGGGGAGACTTAAGGGCACTATTGAGAGAACTGAAGGTATGCCTGCAGCTTGAGATTAACTCTTTATTAGCCTTTCCTTCTATTTTAAGGTAGCAGACCTGAGACTGCTGAAGAATTCTAGAGGGACCAGTGGCCCCGAAGACTCTATGAAGAAAGGACCTCCTCTGGAAGTTGTTTCCCAACCTAATTTTGTTGCAAAGTCCGGCAACATAGATTTCATATTAAATGTTGTTTACAGTGATAATATCATGAATGTGTTACAGGTGCACCATCTGCTGTTCTTTTTGGGACGGAGAAAGCTTAATTTACCCATGCAGGAAGCATCTCCTGCTGCTTGCATGCTCAGTTTAATGCAACAGAAGTAATAAAACTGAGCACTGGAGATGAAATATGAATCAGTAATTAATACTTCCAAGATTTTCCCTCTGATTTCTCATTCAGAAAGAACTGCAGAATGTGCTCCTACCACACATTTACAATACTGGCAGTATAAAAAGTGACAATATCATAAAATCTAAAAAAAAAAATGGCTGACAAAAGACAAAAAGGCAGGTGAAACCTGAAAAATGAACAGAACAAAAATATCTGAAATAATAATAATAATAATAAAGAATTGTAAATACTCACTGCTCCTTTGCAATAAAGGCGAAGGTTCCCTGATGGAGTTCGGACAATAACAGACATCCTCTTCCTGTTGCTAAAAATGAGCAAAAACAAAGATGGTCCAATTCATACCAGATGGTGAATAGAAGATACAATAAAACAGCAGCCGATTCAACGATTTAATAGGTGAGTAGTGAGTATCCCTCTATGCAAGATACTCATACATACTCATACATATTTTATACTAAATAAATGACAGTGATACACAAGATTAGAAGTATACATCATATACAAACCATAAGTTTCCCAAAAATAATTACTGGTTTGCTGTTTATAGGAGCATTTTGTACTTAGCCATATCCATGCATATCAATCGACACTAAGGGGGTTATGTAATAAAAGGCACTAAGTTTGCCCAAGTGCACTAACCCATAGCAACCAATCAGCAGGTAGCATTTACTGGTCATCTGCTTAAAAGCCAACATCTTATTGGTTGCTATGGGTTACTGTTTCTGGGCAAACTTAATGACTCTTGTTACATATGGGGGTAAAAGTACTAGTTTAACATCAGCTAGAGAACCAATGGGATGAAGGTAACTAAAGCTAGTCATACATGTGCCAATACAAGCTGCTGACTAGGTCCCCCCACCAACAGGCCTGCCAGACCTATATATGGCTGATAATTGGGCAGATATCAATTAGGCAGGTTTGATATTCCTGCCTAATATCCTTTTTCTCTGTTGTAATAAAACAGTACCTTGTAATTGATTCCAACTAAGATATAATTACCCCTTATTGGGGGCAGAACAGTCCTATTGGGTTTATTTAATGGTTAAATGATTCCCTTTTCTCTGTAATAATAAAACAGTACCTGTACTTGATCCCAACTAAGATATAATTACCCCTTATTGGGGGCAGAACAGCCCTATTGGGTTTATTTCATGGTTAAATGATTCCCTTTTCTCTGTAATAATAAAACAGTACCTGTACTTGATCCCAACTAAGATATAATTACCCCTTATTGGGGGCAGAACAGCCCTATTGGGTTTATTTCATGGTTAAATGATTCCCTTTTCTCTGTAATAATAAAACAGTACCTTGTAATTGATCCCAACTAAGATATAATGAATCCTTATTGGATGCAAAAAATTCTATTGGGTTTAATTAATGTTTTGTTGATTTTTTATTAGACTTGGGGGGGGTATGGGGATCCAAATTACGGAAAGACCCCTTATCCGGAATACCCTTGGTCCCGAGCATTCTGGATAATGGGTCCTATACCTGTACAAGCTACTGCCTTTCCATAATTCAGAGCTTTCTGGATAATGGGTTTCGGGAAAATCGTGGAAAATCGCTTGCCGAAAATACCGCCATAGGCCTCCTACCTGTGCCTGCACCCAAATGAATGAGATACGCTCGGGTGCAGGCACATGTAGCCGAAATACACATAAAAATGCAAGACTTTCATTCGGGTGCAGAAACAGGTACGAGGCGTATGGCAGTATTTTCGCTTGCCAAAAATATACGCCACGTCTGACATCAGCCTAAATCCTGCCCTGCTGAGTGGCACAGGTGTATCAGTCATTAGCACAAACGATGGAAAAAGGCACAAGCAAAAATGGCAACCTGAGGATGAATGGGGGTCCCTTAGCAACCTTTATCAAACTCATGGAGCCTTGTGCCATAATATGGCCACGGAAATCTGTGGGGACTTCTAATATTTTTATAGAAAACAGAGAAAAATATTCCCTGGTATGTCTACAATATATTTGTATATTATACATGATCCTTGTTGGGCAGCACGTATGCTTTCCTTATTAGACCTGTGTTTCCATATCCCATAGGTATATGGCTCTTGCTGAATTACGCTACCTTGTTATCTCCCACACACACTCCTCTCTATATCATGCAATTTCCCGGCTCCTAACAACCTCTGCGGTGGCCCTGGCCCATTCACATCAAGCTGACCTTCATCTTCAGCTACAATAGGTAGCGCTTCAGAAAAGTAGCAATTTCTCCTCTCCACCCTCCGTCTAGTGGCTCTGCAGTTCTGATGAAAAAAGGACCGAGAGCCACGGGTTGGGTGACTTTGAGCTTCACAAAGAGGTGAGGGCCCAGGAGGCCTAATTTATGAGGCTTGTGCGGCAGCAACATAGCAAGGAACACTGCCATTTCTAACCTATACACTCAATTATTGCTGCTACTGCAAAAAATACAACACAATGTAAACTCCTTTCCTCATCCGTATCATAAATCCTTCATTTTCCTTTCTAAACCCGCGCTGGCACATTGGTAATATTATCCACAACACTGGCCAAATAACTTTTGTTTAACCTAGCAAAATGAAGTTTGTTTTGCAAAACGTGCAAGGGCCAGTAAGACTACAATATTAATCAGGGTTATTAGTGCAAAATGTCTAGAAATAAAGCCGGGGACCCCACCCTACACAGCACTATGCATTTGCAGCACACACACAGCCATACTCACAAACACACACAAATCTAGTGAATACTACATAGCAAGGTGTTGAACGTGCCAAAGCAAATACCATGTGTGTTTAATATGGAAAGTTCTCATATCACTATCCACATAAATCATATAGAACAAACCCCACAACCACCTGGAGAGTAAATGGCCTCTTACAAAATATCTTACCAGGCTCGGTTTTATTTCAAACTGTCAGAAAGACCACAGAAAAAGACAGAGGTACTTTAAATAAAGTTACCATGAATAAGGGCAATTATCTTTTTCTCATGGTTTATGGACAAGGCTAACCCACTTGTGCCTTATTGATATGGAGGTTAATTATAGATCTACATCTTGGAAGAGGATCAGGGAGAGCTTAGCTCACGGAGAAAGGCTCAACAAGATCAAGTACAGGTACTGTTTTATTATTACAGAGAAAAGGGAATCATTTAACCATTAAATAAACCCAATAGGACTGTTCTGCCCCCAATAAGGGGTAATTATATCTTAGTTGGGATCAAGTACAGGTACTGTTTTATTATTACAGAGAAAAGGGAATCATTTAACCATTAAATAAACCCAATAGGGCTGTTCTGCCCCCAATAAGGGGTAATTATATCTTAGTTGGGATCAAGTACAGGTACTGTTTTATTATTACAGAGAAAAGGGAATCATTTAACCATTAAATAAACCCAATAGGGCTGTTCTGCCCCCAATAAGGATTAATTATATCTTAGTTGGGATCAAGTACAGGTACTGTTTTATTATTGCAGGGAAAAAGGAAATCATTTTTAAAAAATTTGAATTATTTGCTTATAATGTAGTCTATGGCAAATGACCTTTCCGTAATTCGGAACTTTCTGGATAATGGGTTTCCGGATAAGGGATCCCATACCTGTACAGGTATGGGATCCATCAAGGAGTTGTCAGATCACAACTCAACTCAACGGTTCTTCAGCAGTTTACAGAAAACTGGCCCTGTGTAGCCACAATGTTAACAAAATAATAGCAGTGCAGAGTTTTCACCAACACATAACAATACGGAGGCTTAGTTATTATGCTGTGTAAAACGAAATTTGCTGAAAAACAGCTAAATAGCTGTGTAAAATATGGCAAATTTTGTCTGAACGCCAGATTTGACACCATTATTTAACATATGTTCCGGTAGAAGGAAAAAATGCTGTTTTATGTGGTAAAGTCTGAAAATGTGTTGCCATTTTTTACACAGCATAATAGATAGGTCCCATAGTCTTCCAGTTACAAGACTGTCATTGTCTGTCTTTTCTTGTATTTGAGGCATCTCCCCTTTGTACAATTGGGTTCCATAGAACAGAGAGATGGTGAGGCTCCCTGCCGGGGAGTTAGCTCTCCGTACTAGACCTACAGCTAATATAGCCATCCCCAGAGCTGCTTTCCATTCTGCTACAGCGAGAGGCAATTAGTACCAGCCTTATGGCGGCACAGCTGCTATCTTCCTCCGTCTGTCTGTACTTCATGAATGGCTTTTGCCAACTGGTGTCACCCTCCCGCCCTTTCATATGAAACAGAATAAAAATGAGATAAAGTACACCGCTTCTCATAGGGTTACCAAGAAATCCCACAGGGAAGGCCTGATATCCACGTGGGAGAGAGGTCACATCACTGCCTGGAGTGCCATATACACACCTTCTGCCCTCAAAAGGCAGTTTTTGCAGAACTTTCTGTGTCAGTCCACCCTGCCCCATGGCCTGAAATGTTATCAAGGCCCCTTTATATTACGTCTTTGTGAGACTCGCCTTAGGGCAAAGCGTATATCTGCTTCTCTCAGCCCTTCTTTATTCAGGCCAACCTCCACTCAGTGCCCATGCTCTGGTGGTTGCCATAGTCAGAACAGCGTAGGTAAGCAGATCCGCTTCTCTCAGCCTGGCCGAAAAACACTGAGAAGTGGAAATATACACCATGTGTCCATGCCTTTATACTGTACGCAGATATTGCAGCATCACCCATAAACTTCCCAAAAACTGCCATTCCGGCAGGGCCCCCTTACTCTATAACAAAGAGATACAGTTTATGAATACATAATCATACTCATGTACATTGGCTTAACTAGATGTTACTGGGCCCCAAAAAATTTAATTTAGGGCCCAATATTGGTAAATGAACCTATTCTACCAACATATATTGAAATTGTTCCTTAATCAGGGCCTCACTGGATCCCCTACCTTCCAGGGCCCCCTGAAACTGCACGGTCTGCTTCCTCTGTATTTACACCCTTGCATCTATACATACAGGAGTACCCAGAAAGCATGTAAATGGTTACCACATGGCAACAATTGTCTAAGGGCACACAGGAAAGATTTTAGTGATTACATTATAAAAGTCACATTTCATATAGCCCAGTGGTCCCAGTTTGCAGACTCCAAGAGGGACATGGCCAGTTTCAGGTGGATCAAGACATGTTAGGGGCAGTGGCCTAAATTGTCCGAATGTAAGCCATACACTTTCCTACCATGTAAGCCATACACTTTCCTACCATGTATATAAGTTGGGCACATTTCCCCCACCCACACCACAACATTGCTACTGCATATATCCCCTTAAACAAATAAAATAAAAATAAAATACCCGGCAGTCATTTTCCCTTTCAGACACATCATCAGTGACATTTACACCTGAAACAGCATATTTATATCGTAGTTCCTGCAATGAAGAATGCAGGCTTACACAGGCAGAACTTACTTTGATAAATCAAAGTTCCTTCTTGGCTTGTGCCCTGCAATGGTTAAACTAAGCTCAGGGCAGGAGGTTAGGAGAAAAAAAAAACAGCACTGCCATCTCTTCATTGGTTGTTAGACTGGAAGGTGTGTTTGGGAACCTGAGTCAGGAAGAACTGAGCATGCTCAGTAGCCAACAGCCAATTGAAAGTCAGTTCTTAAGGGAGGAGCTGAGTAGGTTAAAGAAGGAAAAGGAATGCTAAGTGACTAAAAAAGATTTAATCTATTTGTGTTGGGTTTACATGTCCTTTAAAGCTTAAATGTAAGGAAGTATAAATTTTGGATCCTACAGGAGTGCATGCTTACGCCGCACTGCAGATTTCTCAAGGGATTCCATCGCCCCATAACTTGCAGCTAACCTCCACAATTACTTTTTTATGGCACATTTGTACGGAATATGTTATAAAACTACTGTGGTTTGATTTACTTTTCTTTTGTTTATCTTGCCTAACTCAGCAATCAAGGGCTCAAAGGCTTGGCCACATATGTTTTTTTTCTTACTATATTAAATGCTACATGAACGCTTTGGGGGGGGCATATTTTAGAAATGCTTGCTGTGGAAAGTTACAGGCAGAGTTCCACCCTTTATTTGTATTATAAAACACCAAACTCCCTACAGGACTAGTTCTGAACATAGTGTGTGATGGAAGCAGCACAAAATACCCAATTGCTATTAGCCTCAGCGGGTTCCCTTCCACTCTATACATGCAAAATGCTGGGCAAAAAACTGTAGGGAGCCTAAGCCTATAGACTGGAATAGGGAGGCAAAACTTAGGTAGGTGTGACTTACAGGGATGGTTCACCCATTTAGTATTTTATAAAATGGCCTATTCTTAGCAACTTTTCAACTGGTCTTCCTTTTTTTAAACAAGTTTTGCATTATTTGCCCCTTCTGACTCCTTCCAGCCTTCAACTGGGGGTCACTGACCCCAGCAGCCAATAAACTGTTCCTTTGTGAGGGCACATTTGTTACTGTTACTTTGTGTATTTAGGCCCACCTCTATTTATTTTCCTGTCGCTCTTTCAAATCAATGCCAGGTTACTAGTTTACCCTGGACCCTAGCAACCAGATATCAGCTGAAATGCCAAACTGGAGAGCTGCAGTACAAAAAGCACTTCAAAAACAGCAAATAATAAAAAACGAAGACCAATTGCAAATTGTCTCAGAATATAACTAGTTACATTGTACTAAAAGTTAAGTTAAAGGTGAACTACTCCCTTAAACCAACACACAGGCTTGCCTTATTTTGTTAGCTGGGTCCATGAATAAATGTCAAGGGCTTTTAAAGAATAGAACCCAAGAAGTGAGGGTAGCAGGTTCCAATACTTCAGGCAGGAATTGTAACAATCTGTCAGGCTGCTTCCCCTAAGGCAGGGGTCCCCAACTTTGTTTTAGCCATAAGTCATATTCAAATGTAATAAAAATTGGAGAGCAACACAAGCATGCAAAAAGGTCTTGGGGTGCTAATTATGGGATGTGATTGGCTGTTGGTAGCCCTTATGTGGACTGTCATCATGGTTTTGATGCAACTAAAGCTTTCCATCAAGCCACTGGGCCATAAGGCCACTGGGAGGAACATCCAAGGGATTACATAGTTACATAGTTACATAGGGTTGAAAAAAGACCAGAGTCCATCAAGTTCAACCCATCCAAGTAAACCCAGCACACAACCTATACTAACCAATCTATACACTCACATACATAAACTATAAATACAACCACTAATACTAACTGTAGATATTAGTATCACAATAGCCTTGGATATTCTGATTGTTCAAGAACTCATCCAGGCCCCTCTTAAAGGCATTAACAGAATCTGCCATTACCACATCACTAGGAAGGGCATTCCCCAACCTCACTGCCCTCACCGTGAGAAACCCCCTACGCTGCTTCAAATGGATTGGCAAACAACATGTTGCTCACGAGCCACTGGTTGGGGATTACTGGCCAAAAATACAGTGACCCACAAAGATGCAAAGGCTAGGAGTTTACGTGGCACTATCTCTATAAGATATACCATTGAAAGTGCCCATTTCTGAAAGTGAACCACATGCATAAACCTGAAGCAACTAGCACTTTAACCCTGCTATAAGCTGCCTCACATTCTCCTACCCTCAAGACTGGCCCCAAAAGTAAGGCTCAATTTGAGGAAGAATAAGTAAATATTTTAGGTTCCTGATACCAAGTGAGGGTTCAGCCTGTCTTCGTTCATATGAGAGGAGCCGGATACAATCCTGTCGGCCCCCAAAGTTCTTACTAACACAGGTTATCTGCCCCTGTCAGTAGCGCACAGACACTGTTCCACCGGTGCCTGCTGCAATCTATATACTGTATATAAACAGTCCTGACAAGACCTCTGACGGTAGGAGGGAGAGTGATGTCAGATGCCAAAAGTACTCTCTGTTCTCCCCTATTTCCCATCCAGCAGGGTGTCTGGGAATTTATGGCAAGAACATTACACAATGCATTTCTAAAGCAACCTGATGCTGTCCGGCTTGTGGGGAGTTTACATTTATACTATAATTGGGTACAGTGAGAAGTGCATTAAGCTCTTATGGTATTGCATTTAGCATTTGAAGTCATTTATTTTCTATTCATTATGGATTTATTTATGCGTTGCCAGTTTTTTTGTATTTTTTTCAAGAACATTTCTTTTAAGGCTGAAGGCTGCACCATACAATACCTTTAATGATAAGAGCCTATACTGAACATTAAGGGTTGGAGGGCCACCAGGTTACGGAGACAGTGGGTGTTCTACCTGTTCCAATGTGCCAATCTCACAGGGGTTTTTACTTTCCTTCTAGCACTGAGCCAAAGCTAAAGCTAAAAGACAGTCCAGGGGCTGCTGGCCGGGTGGCTTCAACTGAATTACTAGTCACACGGCAATTAATATGTCACATATATGTTTCTGTTTGTCTTGAACATTTGGACTGTACTAACAGGAACAACAAATCCAGTGCCAAATTGGTGGGACCCAGAAGCAAACCCAGCCATTGGGAGTCCAGAATTTAATTCTACATATGGATCACCTTCCTTAATGTTTGGGGGTACTGGGAGGTTTGTACTTAGGACTGGTGCTGCCTTAGACCTTACTGTTGTTGATTGGCACATTTGTAGGACAGTGTGTATTTGCCCCAGTCACAGGTGTATTTGCCCCTAGACAGGTAGCTCTTTTGCTTTTGGGCCCTCTTGGGGCCCTTACACATGGGCGTTTCTTCCTGCATCCCCCTTCATGCGTACCACCGCAGGGGAACACAGGGCGAAATGCAGCCCTTCCTTCTGGATGGAACCATACTCATTCAGGAGCATGTAAGTGCTGGATTATTGGATCTAGCTGAACACTAAGCCCTCCTTAAAAATTCATCAGAATATGGTACTGAACCCAAGACTATAATCTGCATATTCAAAATATAGTAAAATGTAAAACTATCACCTGAAAAAAACAAATCAGCTGTTTGGTTTCAGGTGTTCAGTAAATATTATCTTCTGATTGGTTGCTATAGGTGACAAGACCTATTGCCTTTGCACCTTCATTACATTATCTCCTAAAGATTGTTACTAATCCTGCAGAGGGCTGGCATGTGTATGAATCCCAAACTGAATCCTGGACACAATAAGACTCATTTACTGTCGCAAGTGCGGCACACTAAAATGGATGCAAAGCTGAACACGTATTAATAGCATTTATTAATGGCACACATGCAATTATGGTAGATTCAGCTTGGCGCACAACTGCAATGACTCTGGAACTCTGGGAAAAAACACTGCAACACTGCATCTACAGTCAAAAACTGCACCTCGCACACTGTTCTGTGTAAGTAAATGAGCATTTGCACCTCCTTAGCTAGCTATTAAGGCGACCTTACACAGGCATTTAAAAGCTGCCTCTTTGGCCCTTTCAGACCAGGTCAGCACTTTACTGGGCCCACCAATGGGCCTGTCCAACCATTATCTTGTAAAATATCTGGCAGATATCAATTGGGCAGATTAATTTTCATGTCTGCGGAGCACATTGACCTGTTGATGCTGCTTAATCTGATGGTCATTTAGGACCCTTTGTATAATCTAATCTTTGGCTCCTGTACCAGCAATCGGATCAGCCCAATCTGGCCCAGTGTATGGGTGGCCACACTAGGATCAGATCTGTTTGCCTGACGACCTCAACAAACCAGCAGGGCCAAACGATCAGATTATTTTTTTTTTTAACTTCAAGCTCCCTGATATCGCCCACCCGTAGGTGGGGATATCGGGGGAAGATCCGCTCGCTTGGCGATCTCGCCAAGTGAGCGGATCTTACCGTGTATGGGGACCTTTAGGCCGAGGAAATGATTATGAAATAATACAGGCAACATTTTCACTAGTAATTCATGTCGACCTATTAGCAGGCAGTGGTTACTGGTCACCTGTTTAGGGGCAAACATCTTTTTTTTATATTATCCCATTTGTGTACTATAGGTCCAAAACAAGCCATGGAATACAGTATGAGTCCAGAGGAACCTGAGAACATGCATTTTTAGTATCTCACACTGATAAGAATAATTTGGCTAGGCAGCACCAGGTCTGGACTGGGATTCAAAATAGGCCCTGCCATTTCAAGTACACAGAGGCCCAAACTGCCCCCCATTAGCTGAATAAACAGTGACTGTCTATGGCACCTTACAGAACCCCCTCTGGCATGTGCCAGTATCCACAGATTGCCAGTCCTGGTCTGCCCAGGAATAACAGGTTGAATGTCATGACTTTGACTAACCTGTGACTCTGTGGTCCCTGAGACATGGAAATTTTATTAACAAAATCTTGGTGGCCCCAAGTGGCCTGTCTAAAACGGCTATTATCAGGCCATTCGTGTAGTACTGCTCTCATTATTTGGAAACTGCTGAGCTGTATGGTGGTAATGCTTATTCCCCCCTTATATACATAAAGACATAGATTTACATGGGCTGTAAGCAAATCCCATAAGGTAGATTATTACTTGTGTTACACACCTATATTCTTCTCTTCCCTCACTAGGAATATATCCGATCAAGTCTCCTTACTCCCTGCATTGTACTAAAAAAAGAAATATACCACAGAAGGGAAGGAGCCTGCCACTCAGAGTTACTCTCACCCTCCGTGCAAGAGGGGTTTATTAGGGGTTTCGAAACGCCGAATATGAAAATATATATTTCCAGGCTTTAATAATAAAACAGGAATCGGTTCATTATTTTTCTGCTTTTACATTTATTATTCTAGAACATTAGATGTGGAAAAAAGATACGGCGCCTTCGCTTTCATTTTCTGGTACTGTTATTCTTGTGGGTAAGTCGGTAACACAAGCCACCAAACCGTTCCTTTCCCAATGATTAAATAACGATTTAATAATATACAGTGCAGCGATAAACACTGATTTTACTAATGGGCAGCTTGAATGAAAAGATAAATACATGGCATAGGGGAGATGTGCAATTATATGATTGATAGGTCGAGGATAAAGTTACCTGGAGAATTCCAGCACATTGAGGAGTTCAAAGCTCTGTTCTTTCCCCATCTAGGCAAAAAAAAAAAACCATAAAAATAATGAAGAAGAGAAAACTGTGGTTACAGCGCCACCATCTGGCATAAGGTTTTCATTGCATAGAAAAGGAAATTTCAATGCTGAGTTAGTGTTCTATTAAAAATATTCTGATCTTCTATAATAAAAGCGGTCAGGCTTCTAGTTAATCTAATGCCCTGTTCTGACATATGTCTGCATTAAGAAATTGTACAGAAAGGGGTCTAACAGAAAAGGCAAAGTGATGCGTAGGCCTTTCTACTGGCAACCCCTATTGTTGCCTGTCCAAAGGCATTTCAGAGCGGTTAGTTGCCTGCAGTAGCAGAGATCTATCGCGGACAACTAACTCGCTCCGTGGGACAATAGCCTAACTCTGAGATGATATGTCGGGATCCCACAGAAGATATCTCATTTGGCACCCCACAGAAGATATGTCAGTTGGGACCCCACAGAAGATATGTCAGTTGGGACCCCACAGAAGATATCTCATTTGGGACCCCACAGAAGATATCTCATTTGGGACACCACAGAAGATATCTCATTTGGGACCCCACAGAAGATATCTCATTTGGGACCCCACAGAAGATATCTCATTTGGGACCCCACAGAAGATATCTCATTTGGGACCCCACAGAAGATATCTCATTTGGGACACCACAGAAGATATGTCAGTTGGGACCCCACAGAAGATATCTCATTTGGGACCCCACAGAAGATATCTCATTTGGGACCCCACAGAAGATATCTCATTTGGGACCCCACAGAAGATATCTCATTTGGGACCCCACAGAAGATATGTCAGTTGGGACCCCACAGAAGATATCTCATTTGGGACCCCACAGAAGATATCTCATTTGGGACCCCACAGAAGATATCTCATTTGGGACCCCACAGAAGATATGTCAGTTGGGACCCCACAGAAGATATCTCATTTGGGACCCCACAGAAGATATCTCATTTGGGACCCCACAGAAGATATCTCATTTGGGACCCCACAGAAGATATCTCATTTGGGGCCCCACAGAAGATATGTCAGTTGGGACCCCACAGAAGATATCTCATTTGGGACCCCACAGAAGATATCTCATTTGGGGCCCCACAGAAGATATGTCAGTTGGGACCCCACAGAAGATATCTCATTTGGGACCCCACAGAAGATATGTCAGTTGGGACACCACAGAAGACATCTCAATTGGGACCCCACAGAAGATATGTCAGTTGGGACCCCACAGAAGATATGTCAGTTGGGACCCCACAGAAGATATCTCATTTGGGACCCCACAGAAGATATGTCAGTTGGGACACCACAGAAGACATCTCAATTGGGACCCCACAGAAGATATCTCAGTTGGGACACCACAGAAGACATCTCAATTGGGACCCCACAGAAGATATGTCAGTTGGGACCCCACAGAAGATATCTCAGTTGGGGCCTCACAGAAGATATGTCAGTTGGGACCCCATAGTATATATATCAGTCGGGACGCCATAGAAGATATGTCAGTTGGGACCCCACAGCAAGCAGGAAAGCAGAAAGGCATAAAGTATGACCAGCTGGCTAAACTACTATGCAGAATAAAGCAGCAAGGAATCCATGAATAACTGGCAGATGAAGGGCCGAACTACTATGCAAAATAAAACAGTAATATATATATTTTTGGGAGGGTTAAAGTGGTTAAAATTAAGTTTTAGTAAAATGCAGAGAGTGATATTTTAACACTATTTGCAGTTCCTCTTCATTCTATATTATTTGTGATTTTTAAATTATTTAGATTTTTTTTCAGCAGCTCTACAGTTTGGAATTTCAGCAGCTATCTAGTTGCTAGGGTCTAAATTACCCTAGTAACCAGGCAGTGGTTTGAATAAGAGACAGGAATATGAACAGGGGGGAATCTGAATAGACAGATAAGAAATAAAGTGGCAATAAAATTGTATATCGTTTTCTTAGGAAATTATTTTAAAAATATAACAAACAAAAAAATGAAGACCAACTAACACAGGCTGCACTAGATTCAGCAGATTCAAAATTCTACTCACCAAAAATAGTGAGTAGAATTTGCAAGATCAGTGATGGTTTGCTGGCCAGTCATTTGACCTGCCCGCCATCCTTGAAGCAAACCTAAATTTGTTAAAAAGCCCCACACAACACAGAAACCCCTAATATTTTTATCACTGTAATCTGTTTCAAAAGGTTGAATAAATATAATTTTTATATGCTGAAATCCATCATATGAAATCCTGGCAGGGGAGGAGGGACTAAAACATTGATTTCACAAATTGTAAAAACTTCTCCCCATATAACCCACATAACCCACAATGCACTGCACTATGATGTTCCTTTCCTTATTCAAAGTGTGCAGGGAATTGTGGGATTGGGAGGATACAGACTGAAGGCAGGCTGGGGACAGTCGAATACTCGTACATTTTTTTTTATTTTAAATGTCAAAGTAGTCAGCCAGATCAGCAGGGGAACAGGGGGCCAGGCTTCCAAATGATATTATTACACTAAAAATCATGAAAAAGGCTGCATATTTTAAATTGTTGCATATTGCAAAGTTGTTGCAAATAATGTTTACTTTATAAAAAGCTTATGTTTTGTTTGGGTGGAGTTACCCTTTAATTGGGCATGAGCAAACCAACAGTGTAGATCAGGGAGCATTCTCCATGCCAAAGAAACAGGGGGTACTCTACCTGAAGAGAATACACACCCCTCTTGTTATTTAAGAACCCTGACTTAAGGTCCCCATACACGTGAAGATTCAGTCGCTTGGCGAGGTCGCCAGGGAGCGGATCTTCACCTGATATCCCCACCTGCGGGTGGGCAATATCGGGGAACATGTAGGCTAATTCGATCGATGGAATTATAATGGTGGCAATGGGGCAGTTGGTTCGGGGACCGCATCAACGAGCCGATATGGCCCCCGATCCGACTGAATCTTTTAACCTGCCCGATCAATATCTGGCTGATTTCAGGCCATATATCGGTCGGGTATGGCTGTCGTTCCTGCCCCTACACGGGCCGATGACCTGCCGAATCAGTCCACTTTAACCAACATTTGTGCAGAATCTGAGCAACCTTGAAACTCAAAGTATGGTCTGGGACTACTGAAAGCTGACCTTCCCGCTGGCATTTAGTTTACTTTGGATTTTCTTTGTCCATTCAGCTAAAACGTTACCAGTTTCTGTACCTAACAAGCAAATACAGCGGGAGTACTTACACAAATGATGCTCAAAGCAGAGCCTTTTACAAATGTGTACATGACTGGTACATTACATTCAGCATATTGTGCCAGGAAGCGGCTCCCCAGCGAATACGCAGACAATTCCTCTAGCTGCACTGGGACACAGATCAGACTTGGCAGTCAGTTTGATAAATACTCCCGGTGGCAGTTTCCTGTTGGAAATTCTGCCTCTATTTCTCAAGGTTGGCAGTAACATTTATACGTTTATGAATTTACGGGAACCCCTAAACCTTCAGGGCGATGCCTACCAGCCTTCCCTATCACAGCCCCGCACTTACTGCATCAATAATCACAGAGTCCGGAGTTCTCCCAGTAAAAGTGTAGCCAAGTTTTCTTGCACCTTTCACTAGTGCTCCTTCATCTGGGGAAAAAAAACAAGTCTTTGTAAGTGAATCCAGTTTAGAGAGATTTTTGGCTGCAAGAGTTCCTTTAATCAGGCCCAGATTTAAGTATCAATTAGTTATTGCTCAGCTCCCTTGATTGTGTTACCAAGCAGACCTACCGCTGAGAAAATAAATGCAGCTACAGCAATTAAAATCAAGGAAACCATTAGAAATGATGAATGTTCGGAGTGTAAAAGCATTAAATAAAATGTTACAGTGGCATCAAACAGGAAAAGCCCCATCGTGACATCAAGTACATACTGAGATATACCGTACAATCAGGAAGATGCTTTATAGTCCCACAGAGGGCATGGCACAATAAGGACTGTGAATGCAGAAGGAGAACTCTTCTTTCCAAGGAAGAAATGTTATTATAGGTAATACAATAAATGCAAAGTGAAACTGCCCTATTTACATTGGGACTTGCATACACGCTCTGTGCATCTTTAAAGCACATATAAAGCCTCCATTTTCCTACATTGTATATAAGTTGGACACATTTCCCCCACCCAAATGGTATACAGTAATTTGTACTGTATATATCCCCTTTGTTTTCCAGCTCCATTGTATTTTCCTAAAACCAATAGCAGTTTTCGCCCGGTGGCCATTTTCTCTCTGATATCATCAATGACATTTATATCTGCAAACAGCACATGTGCTCTGTAAAGTTCATGCAATCAAGAATGCAAGCTTACACAGGCAGAACCTACCCTGATAAAAATTCTTGCTTGGATTGAGCACTATAATGGTTAAGCTGAGCTCAGTAGAGGAGAAAAAAATGGAGTTTCTTTGGGAACCAGAAATACTATCTGTTTATTGGCTGCTAGACTGGAGCAAGTGTTTTGTAATCTCAGCTGAAAAACACTGAGCATGCTCAGTAGCCAAGAGACATAGTAAATCGCTGAGGGAGGGGGCCGAGTGGGTTAGAGGAGGAGATGGAATCTTAAACAATTAAGGGAATGCTGCAGCCTTACTATTAACCATTAAACAACAGGAGTGGCAGGTATTTACAGACTTCAATGGAGTTTTCCGCATAAGGGCTCATTTATATCTCCATAGCTTAAGTCTACAAAAAACAAAATAATTTAAATATTAATTGAACCCAGTAAGATTGCTTTGCCTCCAATAAGGATTAATTAATATCTTAGCTGGGCTAAAGTCCAAGGCACTGTTTAATTACAGTGAAAAATGAAATCCTTTTGAATCATTTGATTAAAGTGAAGCCTATAGGAATGGTCTTAGCTTTCTGGATAAGCAGGGTACCTATATATATATATATCAAGTACTTGTGATCTAGATGAAGGGAAACTAATGTTCTAAATAGTGACAGTATGAGTTTTAAACATACCGCTATACCGGTATGCGCGCCTCCTGCTGTTTTTCTCCAATCACATCCGGGTTGCGCCCGTGCGTACGTGACGTCGGCGCGCATGTGACGTCAGCGCGCACGCGACGTCGCTAGGACGCATCGCTGGAGCTGGAGGAACCACAAGTTGGGTAAGTTCTGCTGGGGGGTGTGGCTGGGGTTGTGGCTGGGGTTGGGGGGCTGGGGGGTTGTGGTTGGGGGGGCTGGGGGGGTTGTGGTTGGGGGGGCTGGGGGGTTGTGGCTGGGGTTGGGGGGGTTGTGGCTGGGGTTGGGGGGGCTGGGGTTGGTGTTGGGGTTGTTGGGGGGGCTGGGGTTGTTGGGGGGGGCTGGGGTTGTTGGGGGGGGCTGGGGTTGTTGGGGTTGTTGTTGGGGGGGTGGGGGGGCCACCAATATTTATTATTTATTTTTTATTTATATACCGTCAAATACCGTGATACCGATATAATTTTGAAAAATACCGTGATATAAATTTTTGGTCATACCGCCCAGCTCTAGTTTCACTAATGACGGATTCAGCCCTGCTGCACTAATAGCACCCTGGCATGCAAACCCCAGGAATGTTCTCCTTAGTGTCACCCATCTTGAGCATCACTTACAGAATAATGGAACGTCTGCTAGGTCTCATCATGTAGATAAATTGTGGTTAGTGTCAATATCAACTACAATGTGAAATAAACTGTTGATATTGAAAGAAAATGATCTGAAGTCTGAGCCCCAAGAAGGAACATTTACATCACATTCAGTAACATGCACATTAAGCTTTTGCCCTTCCAGGAAAATATACAACATTGCTTCACAGAGGAAGTGGAACAGAAAATAAAAGTTTAGACTGACTGATGAAGCCTTCAAATAGGCAAAAAGCAGCGATTCACCAAAATAATTTGTAATACAGAAAAGACTTCAGCAACAGCCCTGTCGCAGCTGAGCCTCTAAAGTGGAGCGGAACGCACGGCCAATGTAGAAATACATATAATAGAGTGTGGGAAAGGAAAACTTTTTGAGAGACTTGGGGGCAGATTTAATAAAACTTGAATAAACTATTCCACGAATGTCTGACATTTACAAAAATGTCTCAACTGAAAAAGTCTGCGCAGGAAAAAGTCGCAGTAAACTGTTGCTTTTTCAAACTGTCACACTGAAACCTCTGCTTTTTCGAATTGTCGCACAAAAAATAAAAAAAAATAGGGGGAAAAAAAATCCCCCCCCCTTGGGGGCAGTCAGGGATTTGTGGAGAGCCTGATGGAGAAGAGTTTTGGGTGCTTTTAGGCTGATGCCACACATGGCGTAGGGCTGATATTTTCGGCAAGCGGAAAAACGCTTGGCGAAAATTCAGCCCTACGCCTGCTACTTGTGCCTGCACCCGAATGAATGAGATACGCTCGGGTGCAGGCACACGTAGCCGATATACGCATGAAAGCGCGAGATAATGCAAAGTCTTGCGTTTTCATGCGTATTTCGGCTACATGTGCCTGCACCTGAGCGTACCCCATTCATTCGGGTGCAGGCACATGTAGCAGGCGTAGGGCTGAATTTTCGCCAAGTGTTTTTCCACTTGCCAAAAATATCAGCCCTACGCCACGTGTGGCATCAGCCTTAGACTTCTGACCAAATTAGCCAAACACTGCTCATTCTGCTGAACAACCTTACAAGGTAACATCAGTGGAATAACAACTATCACTATATTTCACATTTCAAAGAACATTTTTCAAAATGTATAATTACAGCACTAGAAAGAATCTATGAAAAAGTATACGAACCAAGGAAAGGAAAGAAAAAAAGCGAATTAGAAAAAGTCGTGAAAATAATAGGTCAGAAGCTGAAGGATCATCTGAATCTTGCACTTACTACAGGATCATACGGCTCCCACACAACATTCAGAGGAACAAACTCTTGGTACAAGAGCACAGCCGTGTATATAATATATATATATTCCCAAAACCTGGAAAATCCTGCTCATCTTAAGCATCTGTGTTTTGGTATTGGTCTGTCATATTGACAAATGGAACCAGATCATTAATGGCAAGTTTACCCTTAGCACCATTGTTGGTGAATATGAAAAGGAAGATATAACTTATATGCAAAAGAAATCAGAAAAATATATCAAAGGTCTCGAGAAAACGATCAGTAAACTGAACAGACAAATGGAAGATATGGGGGGGGGGATGAGACAAAGTATTCTGATGCTTATAACGCTCAAAGGAGCAATTGCCAAACTTAAGCAGCAACGAGAGGAGGTCATGGCTACTGTAAAGAACATGCCCCAGAATATAGCAAATATAAAGAAAGAACTGGCAGACACAAAAGATGAATTGATCAAACTCAAACAAAAACCACAGTAAAAAGGAAATTTATTTTAAAAGTCATTTGATCCACAGATCCTCAGCACAACGCAAAAACATACCCCCACCCTGCTACTGTCACTTCAGCAAAGCGGATGGGACTAGTGGAAGAGAGGCCCGTCTGTACCACAACCATCTGTACTGTGCTTCCCACACCATTCACTTAGGTGGAAGGTGATGTTTCAGGCCTCATGGACCAACAGCTTTTCACTTATTATTCAATTTATTTTAGTTCTTGTTTTTATTTGTAAAAATTGTGTTAATGCTTTTAAAATAACAATAAAAAATTTATTAGACTACATTTTATTGTTACTTGCTTTTTTTTCTACCAGCTGGGATGATGCTGTATTCGTTTTAATGCAACTACAGATGGAACAGAAAGAATCAAGGGGATGTGCAACATGGTCTTACTCAGTGACACTGTTTGCTGGGGGACTGATCATTTTAAATACACTAAAGACTGAAGGGGTTATGTAATAAAAGGCACTAAGTTTTTTTAGCAGGAAGCATTTACTAGTCACCTGTTTAAAGGTAAACATCTTATTGGTCGCTATGGGTTACTGCTCCTGGGCAAACTTTGTGCTTTTTATTACACATGGGGCTAGGCAGTGTAGGGCACATGTTTAATGAAAGGCCTTGATGTGGCACATGAGCTTACATTTTTTGCCCAAAATGTGGTACTAACACCTCGTTTTTTGTAACAAAGAATTAGCCTAGACAAAAGATGGATTGCTAAGACTCAAATGAAGAACACAGCAAGAAAGCATTGTATTTATGCTGAAGAAAAATAAAAGAAACTTCAGAGAAAACAAAGATAATAAGGGAGAAATAAAGTCAACTTTACCTAGGAGGTGCCATTTAAGGCCCCAGGAACTTGTAGGCGGATTTACACAGGCAGTCTCTGGCAGTGACTAGGGAAATTTTATATTTTATCAATTATATAGGCCCCACCATAGGCTTGGGCCCTCGGGTGCATATATATTAATAGGGCCATGACTGTCACTATTTAGGCAAGACAGTCCAAAATCAAAAAAGTAGTGCGATTACCGCACTTACAGCATTAGAATCCATAGACAGGATTTAGGGATTGTTAACTTTTAATTTAACTTTTAGTACAATGTAGAGAGTGATATTCTGAGACAATTTGCAACTGGCCTTCTCTTTCATTATGGGGATTTTTTAAAAATGATCTAGCTTTTTGTTAAGGAGTACTGTAGTTTGGAATTTCAGTTTGGTTGCTAGGGTCTAAATTACCTTAGCAATCAAGCAATGAGAGATTGGAATATGAATAGGGAGAGCATTTATATGAATATGAAAGGACATCAATAGAAAGAAAAGTAAGAAAATGTAAGGGATCCCTCAGCATTAAACTAAAGGCCTGTCAGTTTGACGTCAGTGATAGGAAAGATTTAGGAGGGGGTAATTAAGGATAACATATTGCAATACATCTGAAATAACAATAGTTTTAGTTTGATTCAGCATAGATAGATGTCACAGTAGATCTATGGGAGACAAATTGAATTACCTTACACCATTTAGCCTGAAGCTGTGACACAAAGGCATCGGTTTATTAAAAATTGTTAATTATTTTCTCACTGCTCCTGGCAAAAAAAATGCATCAAAATGGCTGCAATTGTACTTGTCCCAATTCATAAACTCAAAGCAGCAGGACTATCAAAAACCGCATGGCGTTTTGTATTCTTGATGGAAGTTTCATAGCAATGTTTGTTCCCCTGTGTGTACTAATAATGTACTGTGAGAATGTACAGTGCTGTGTATAGACGTACTGACATAGAAAGACAATCACAAATACACCACTATAAACAACACAAACATACACACGTCCAAATATTTTTAGGACTCCATCCCTTTACATGTTGTGCAAGATTATCAGCACATACATATACCCCTGAGCACCAACGCATCTTCTGGGTCTACTATCAGTGGCGTGTCTACTGGGGGTGCAACCGAAAAGAACAAACAAGAAAATATAGTGTAGAAAAGTAAATGTCAGTTGCTTGATGCACATTACAGGTCCTCCATCTGAAAGAAACCTGGTTGCTACGTGTTACTAGACCTAAAGCAAACTCTGTGCCTTTGTAGAAAATAGCTACAGTATTACTACTTGAGTCTGGTACATGAGTACTAACCTGGAGAGGAGGCCTGGTAGATTATTGTATCTTCATCTTTCTCGGGGACAACAGTATGACAGACAGCCAACAAGGTGAGAAATTCTTTAATAGTATCTCCTGTTGGCTGAAAGAGGAAATGATTTTTAAAACATAGCACGTAGTGTATTAGTATTCCCCAAATCAGAACTGTATATAGTATGTTATAAGTCAGGGCTCATTCTTGAGCTATACACTAAGGGGCATATTTATTTATAGTGTGTAAGCCTACTACTAGGGCTGGGCGATATACCGTTTAATACCGAATACCGGTGTTTTTTTTTTTTTAAAACTATATTCATTTTTCAGATACCGCAATACCGAGGTGTCAGGGTACTCACCTGTGCGGCCTGGTCTCGCGCGCCTCCTTTCATGCGCGCGTCCCGTTGTCCGCGGGACGTTGCGCATGCGCGTCCAGGTGCGCGTGTGTCAAAGCGCACGTACATGTCAAAGCGTGCACATCTGTGACGCGCTGACGGCCCCAGTTCTGCACATGCGTGGGGGGTATTTAAAGCTATCAAACGCCTCCTCCTGTGCTATGTTGTCTGCGTCCTTGCCTGGGAAACTAAGCCTGCCTGATTTACCTTACGACTTTCTGTTGCCGATCCTTCGCTTGCAGTAATTATTCTTTAATTTATTAGGAAATGGGGTTAACACCTAATCATGCATGGAAAAAAAAAATACCGTCAAATACCGTGACACCGATATAATTTTGAAAAATACCGTGATATAAATTTTTGGTCATACCGCCCAGCTCTACCTACTACATCACATAGCAACCAATCTTTGCTTTTGTTTTCTAACTTTTAGGTTCAAAATTAAATTCTGGTTGGTTGCTATGGGCAACATCACTGGTGATGGTCGCTTACACACTATAATAAATATTCCCCTAAGTACACCTTAGTATCCTATATAGTATCATATTCCAAATAAATGCAGTTGTTTCGGCTGTAGCTAACCTGCACTCTGCACCCACGATAAAAAAGCCATATTCTCTTAAAGAGCAACTTCACCAAAACACAACTTAAGCTTTTTTTTTTTTTTTTTTTAAAAAAAGTAAATATAATTTCAAGCAACTTTGCAATGTATGTGAATTAAATAATATGCAGTCTTTTCAAGATTTTAATGTAATAATACGGTTTGGAACAGTTACCTAATCCTGGCCCCCTGTTCTGCTGATCTGGCTGACTACTTTGAGACTCAAAAAAATGTAACAGTGTCCTCAGCCTGCCTTCAGCTGTGGAGAAGTTGTTACAATTTGTAACATCAATGTTTTAGTCCCTCCTCCCCTGCCAGGATTTCAAATGGTGGAGAAAGAAAAGAACTGCTTTGCAGCTGCATTTCAGCATATAAAATGGTATTTATTCATACGTTTTTTACAGTAATAGGTATATTAGAAGTTTCTGTGTTGTGTGGGGCAATAAATTTTGGTTTGGAAGCCAGAGCTCCTCTTTAATAAAGGATCCAGTAAGATGCTAATCAAGCTAATCATGGCTGCTCACCAAGAACAAATTCTGCATTTAGGTATATAGATGGTTTACAAATAATGAGGCCATATGTGGAAACTTTAACACATTTTATTTGTGAATGGCCCAAGGTGTCTTTGCAGTTTGCACATTTGATCAGCCGATGATTTAGATGTCATGGCTCCTCGTGTATGTCCCAGTGAGCTTGTAACAAACCCTAATTGCTGTTTCGGATATTGGCCACAATGTACATATGCTCCGGCAGAGATATCAGATATTCTGACTGTAACTGTAAAACAAACATCTCCGTTACTGTGATATCCTACACTTCAGCAAAGCTGTTTTGTATTTCTTTGGCCAACATTAACCACAAGTTTATCTACAGAGCTTTAGCAAAACATGGATAACAAATATCTAAGAAAGACACTTTTCAGTTAATAGAATTCCTCTACTTCTTTAACCATTTCTATAGTTGCAGCCCCTTCCAAATACAAAATGTAAATATAAAACTTTGCACAGAAAAATCTTATGGCACAAGCTGAGAAGTCCCCAAGCTGTCAAAATCCGCTGTGGTAAAGAGTATCGTGTTCCTAACAAATGGGGTTTATAGATCCCAGACACCACGGTGAGGCACAAGTACCTATAGAAGTTATTATATTCATACCAGATATGTGACCTTACACTGTGTCCGATCTAATGAAAACAGGAATGTCTAAGAGTTATTTGTACAATCTTTAAATGTACAAGTAATTTCATTAGTAAAAATATTAATTATTCAGCTGTCCCTGTTACGCCACAAGCAATAACCAATCCATGAGAAATGCTTTCTGTTTCTCAGTGTCTCTCTATATTCTTCCACAACACCTCCAGTGTTCCTCCGTGTTACCTCAATGCCATTCCTCCCAATCCCATTGAGATTTTGATTGGGCCATGCAGAAAAGGGCCACTTTGGGAGGTAATCTGAGGTCATTGGCTCCATACAAGCCTGTCATGTGATCAGATGGTTGGCTTGAGAGCCTAGCAAAACTTTTACACACTTTAGAGATTATGATGTAGAAGGCACTAAGTATGGCCAGAAGCAGTAATGCAGTAACTCATAGCAGCCAATCAGTAGATAGAATTTACTGGTCACCTGTAGCAAACATCGTATTGGCTGCTATGGGTTTCTGCTACCAGCAAACTTAGTACCTTTACAAACTCACTTTGCTGGTTCCGTACTGTGTTCAGGGTCGGACTGGACCAGTGTGACACTGGGAAAAAACCTGGTTAGTCCTGGCCCTAGTGGGCCCCACGGCCCCCACTGACCCAGCCCGCTCCCCCTGCCAGGAACTGGATGTGCTGGCGCCCCCCACTGGCTACTGTGTGCAGCGGTGCTCCAACCAGGATTGCGGAGTTAGGTGCAGTACACTGTGCGGGAGGGAGGGGGCAGCAGGAGCGCGTCACTGGGGTGTGAGGCCTCCCATACGGCGGTCCCAGTGAGCCCCTGACACCCCAGTCCATCACTGACTCTGCTCCTCCATACACAACATATTTCAGGGTCTATGATTCCCAAAATAGTACATTTTTGCTTTCTTGGTAGTACCACTTAAAAATTGGTGGTCCAAAATTATAACCCTAATCATTTGCTTACACAAGAATCAACACAAAAATATACAATATACTATCTTTTATCCTTTTCTTATTTCCCTGGCCTGTAAAACAATTATTAGTGATTTAGCTAAGAACCACTGATGATGGCTATACGGGAAGTTCAAATCCTATGACTGGAAAGAGGTAGAATTAAGCAAATTAGTACCAAGTTTCTCCAAATAGTAAACATTTTCTAATGAAGATCAAATGTTTAATATAAACATTTAAGGTGTTCTTTGTCATGTGTATATCACCATATAGCCTATCAATTATTGCTAAATCACATTATAAAGCATAAGTTGTGCACAGATATCAGTACTTACAGAATCATTTTCAATGTTCTGGAACAGCTTGGGGTCATCAAAATCACAGGACTCGCTAGTGGTTGGAAGCTGGCTGTGGAGTTAAACGAAATGCCATTAAAATATTGCTCCAGTATGAAGGTTGCTAAGAAGATTAAAAAAGAAAAGTTGAAGCTCGGTACTACAGCTAAACAGTCCACTGCACAGACACCGAAGGATTCTGGATCCATGTATACCCTATAAAGTGTTCTAGCTACTCACACAAATGATATATAAAGACGGTCCATCATTGGAAATAAACACAGAATTTAGGACTGTACTAACTATTAGCATTTTAGCTTGAACATTTCCCCCTCTTTTCCATTAATGACTTCAGTCTTCTCTCCCCCTCTCTCTCTCTCTGTGTCAGTCTCTAAGTTTTGCTTTGGCCACTGTCTCGCACCATTTGACTCCCTCCGTCTGTCCTTACTCTTTGCCCTTTTATTTTGCATTTGGAGATTTCCTGGCTGCTGATTTGTACATATGGATACAGTTATTATCAGGTGCTGGGCCAGGTATAGATTGTTCACCATTGGGACGGTTTTAGAAAACTCCCGTTTTAGAGTTTTAAAAAAAGTTTTAGCCTGGGTATGAGAAAAACCTGCTGCAAACCAAAATATACTGATCCTGTACTGAGAATCAAGTAAAGTTAAAGAGGTGTATCTTCTACTGAGAATCTAGTACAGGTATGGGATCTGTTATCCGGAAAACCATTATCCAGAAAGCTCTGAATTACGGGAAGGCCATCTCCCATAGACTCCATTATAATGAAACAATTCAAATTCCTAAAAGTCATTTCCTTTTTCTCTGTAATAATAAAACAGTACTTGTACTTGATCCCAACTAAGATATAATTACCCATTATTGGGGCAGAACAGCCCTATTGGGTTTATTTAATGGTTAAATGATTCCCTTTTCTCTGTAATAATAAAACAGTACCTGTACTTGATCCCAACTAAGATATAATTACCCCTTATTGGGGCAGAACAGCCCTATTGGGTTTATTTAATGGTTAAATGATTCCCTTTTCTCTGTAATAATAAAACAGCACCTGTACTTGATCCCAACTAAGATATAATTACCCCTTATTGGGGGCAGAACAGCCCTATTGGGTTTATTTCATGGTTAAATGATTCCCTTTTCTCTGTAATAATAAAACAGTACCTGTACTTGATCCCAACTAAGATATAATTACCCCTTATTGGGGGCAGAACAGCCCTATTGGGTTTATTTAATGGTTAAATGATTTCCTTTTCTCTGTAATAATAAAACAGTACCTGCACTTGATCCCAACTAAGATATAATTACCCCTTATTGGGGGCAGAACAGCCCTATTGGGTTTATTTAATGGTTAAATGATTCCCTTTTCTCTGTAATAATAAAACAGTACCTGTACTTGATCCCAACTAAGATATAATTACCCCTTATTGGGGGCAGAACAATCCTATTGGGTTTATTTAATAGTTAAATTATTTTTAGCAGATTTAAGGTATGGAGATCCAAATTACGAAAAGACCCCTTATCCGGAAAACCCCAGGTCCCAAGCATTCGGGATAACAGGTCCCATACCTGTACAGTGAGAGCACAATGTCGCCAACTGAGAATCAAAGTAAGATCTGTGTACCCTATACTGGAAATGAGGCAGAATGAAGATTGTGCATCCCTTATCTAGAAGCAAATAAAGTGAGGGTTAAATATCTTCTACTCATGATCAATATAAGTGTGAATCCATTGGTTTGGAGTTTGAAACTGTTAATCAATAAAGGCCCTTCTTCAGGCATATGATTAGTTATTACCCATAATCTAGTGTTTCTTGGCTAGACAGCGGTCATTTGCTTAGAAGGACCCCACAAACCCCCTTATAGAACAAAGTGTGTAACACAACAAGGCTACACGCTAGAACATTTCCACCACGCACGCACGCACAGACTAAGTGCAACACCATGGGCCACAAACTAAGGCTGCTGCCTGGCCTATATTCACTTTGGGTTTCAGCTAAACATGCTGCCTGGCAGGCCAGCTCCTTCCATATTGTATCTTACTGCATTCTTCTAGAAATCCCTCCATAACGAATTAGGTTTAGGTAATTATCTATATAAAAAGTAAAAAATGGGGATCAGGGTCATTTCAGTCCTGTAACTGACAGAGATTGTTGCATCTACTTCTCCTCTGCTTCCCTCTAATACTCCTGGTACTGAATCTGGGCTTTGAAGGGGAGAAGCAACTAATGGCACACAGCATATAAACGCTCACAGCGCAGCCAAAGGCTGAATAGCCAGATAGGAATTTGGCTGAAACCAATTACCACGCAAGGAAGTTTAAGAAAGTCTAAAAGCACAAAACACATCATCACTAAATTTCATCTGGCACTTGTGCGATTAGGCTCCTTATTTTACTGATAATGTATGTGCTCATATATACATCTAAGCTAAACATATCCCAGTGAGAGAAATGCAAGCCTTGCCATGTTTCTTTGCAAGAATAGCAAGGTCTGGGTGGATGGGGATGCTGATAATTGCCTAAACAAAGGCCAACATTAAAAAAAAATGGACTGGCTTGCAAACTTTTAACTGTTTTTGCTATAACTTTTTTCCCCAAAGCTCCATAAAGAAGAACTAAGGTGAAAATTATTTTATATATATTCCATTTTAAAGGAGAACTAAAGGAATAGTCACTGGGGGGGGGGGGGGGTGCCAACATATTAGGTATCCCCTAGTGATTATAATCACTTGCCTGATAGTGTTCCTATTCGCTTAAAAAAGTGCAATGGCCCAGGGTATTTCTATAGAAATCCATTGTTGCCATCTTTTTTGGCTTTTGCCTTAAGGAAAAGCTTTATAACTTTCTCTAAATATAATAGACAAAATTATGAGCCATTTCAAAGTATTAGGGTACATTAGGGACAACTCATGCAGATGTGGTGGGAGAAGGAGGAACTTTGCGGATTTCTTTTTTTCTATAAAAGGGCGTTAGGGGGGGTTTATCCGACTTTAATAATGTGGGGTTTTGGCTTTGCTTTGAATTAAATGCATGCATTTTGCCATTTTAATGTTTAAATTCCGTTCCCCATTTCAATGATTTCTATATCAAAACAATGCTCTATATGAATTCGCCACACTGCAGCTTAACATATAGATATAATTTTACATAAAAATAAACACGATCATTTGAAATGGTCAAGCCCGTGCTGTTCGGAGCCTGCCAGAAAGCCCACATGATTTTTCCGCTGGAACACATCTAAGGCCATTCTGGCACCGGAATAAGGAAAAATATAAATTTGTGTGAAGAATAAATAATATGATTAAAGTGCAGTTTTTTGCTATGCCAGCATATGGAATATCAAGGCCCGAGCATTTCTGAAACCAGGACTTTGGAAGCGGAAGAAAGGGACTTGTCTAACAATAGGACTTTCAACTACATTGTGGCTTTTACAAAAAAGTGATGTTTGATATTTATCCCTACAAGCCAGTAAATTAGAATTCTATAAAAGATGGAATGAATATTTAGTTATAGTTAAATGTCACTGTAGCAGTCGTACAGAACAACCCATTATCTCCCAAGGGGAATTCACTAAACTCTCTAAACCACTGAAGTGGAAAGAAACATGTAGCAATACCAAAAGGAACATGGAGGGTGTAGCAGTGGAACTACAGACTGGGGAAGATTTGTGGGGGTTGCCAGAGAAGATATAGGTGTATCAGAGGAAATATGTGGGGTACCTCCCCTGCTTAGTCAATATAAAGAACTGCTGCAGGAATTCTCCAGATATCTCCTAACAAAAAACCTGCCCCACTCCACCCTTGTTAAAATCTTTTTTTATAGTTACCCAATAAGGAGAAGCCCTTTATTTCTCCAACACCTCAGTACATTGCCTCCAATATGTTCCGGGACCTCTCTCAGAGCCACTGCCTGGTCAAATCCCCCACATCCACTCAAGTCTCCCACAACCCTCTTCAAAAATAAATTCAGACCCTACCTCTTGGATCACTATTGTGGCACTTATAGGCCACTGAGAATATCAACACCTATTACTTTTTTTATTTAGACTGTAAGCTGCATGGGGTAGGAAACTCCTGTCTCTTAAAGGGGTGGTTCACTTTTAGTAGGTTATAGAATGACCAATTATATGCAACTTTTCAGTTGGTCTTTATTATATATTATTCATAGTTTTTTAATTAGTCGCATCCTTCTTCTGACTCTTTCCACCTTTTGAACGGGGGGTCACTGATCCCATCAGCCAAAAACACATTGCTTATTTATTTCCATAAATATATCAGTCTCTTATTCAAACCACTACCTGGTTGCTAAGGAAACCTAACCTAGCAACCAGATAACTGCTGAAATTCCAAACTGAAGAGTTGCTGAACAAAAAGTGAAACACACATAATAAAAAATGAAGACCAACTGCAAATTATCTTAGAATATTACTCTATACATAATGCAAGATAACAAAAGGTGAATAACTCCTTTAATATGTGCTAAATATATATATATATAGTTTTATATTAGTTTTTCCATTGAGAACCATTTTTGAGTAATGGCTCTTGTGCATTTTATAACCACAGTTCCATCCTTTTTTCGCTTAAAGAAAATATTTCAGGCACTTAAGCTGCACCTGAAATAGCAACGGCCAACGTAAGTGCAAACGACTCCAATAGCAAAGCTGCTGCTACTTTCACTTTTTTTTTTTTTTAAATAAAAAATAAACTCTGTTTCTGTATGTTTTGTAAACACTTACATTTTAAGGAGAAGTTTACTAAGTGCACAAGACATTCCTTCTTTATAGCTGATTGTGTAGGGAATTTGCCATATTTGCAATGTGCGACATTAATGTAATGCTCTATGTGGCACTACTGCCATCTAGTGGCAGGATGAGAGTGCTGCAGCAGTGGAGTGGATTCAGCAGATAGACATACTGGCTGGAATCACATTGTAAACACAGCAGCCCTTCTTGAAGACCCAAATCCTTCAGAGTAGGAAGGCAAAACTCAGTAGTGCTATAAAGCAGCCTCTTACATATAATGCCTAGAACCCTCAATAGCATAAAAACCTGCCCCTGTGTAAATGTGTGGAAACATGCTTAATCACACAAGTACAATTAATAGAATGGACTTACCTGAAATCTTCAGATGAACGTTCCCTTTCAAATTCTGGAAAGTGCCTTCCAGTCATAAGAATAAAACACATGTAACAGTGAAATGTATGGGGTGGCATTTATAAAAGGAAAAGGTCAAATTAAGCAAACAAAGTGCTAAAGATAATGATGTTTTAATGATCAATATCACTGCATGTCAATATGAAAGCAATTTTATTATGCCAATGTCACATGGGGCAGATTCTCGGCCTGTGGATAAGCGCAGGCTTAGAATCCGTCCTGTGCAACTAAAGCCTTATACAGTATACAGACATGTTGGGTGGGGCATGGACAGGAAATATATTTCTATATCATACTAGTCTGTGTTACTTTGTCTTATCTATGGTCAATCACTATTAGTCTTCCTCACCATCTTTTTCCATTGCCCCCTTCCCCATTGAGGTGTTGGCTTTGTACAATCCGAGAGACATCCCCACTCTCTGTCTAATGGATGAGCCCATATGTACACAGGGCCTAACATTTTGGCACGTCCCAATGATTGTAACTTTCCTTATTTAAATGGGTTATGTAATAAAATGCACAAAGTTTTTCCAGAAAAAGTAACCCTTAGCAACCAATCAGCAGGTAGCATTGACTGGTCACCTGTTTAGAAGCAAACATCTTATTGGTTAACATTGCTTTACACCTTTTATTACATATGGGGCTAAAACTCTAAGCAATGAGGATCATGTGCTTTGTACTTACCCATAGGTAATTCCACCAATGCTGCATTTCTTAAAGTGCATGACGTTGCATGTTAAAGTCCCAGTTTTGTCAGAGAAAAGATATTTCACCTGAATAAAAAAAAAACAAAGACAAGGATTTATTTTTTTCGAGTAATAAGTTATATATACAGGTAAAGGACCTGTTATCCAGAATGCTTTGGACCTGGGGTTTTCTTGATTAGGGGTCTTTCCATTATTTGGATCATCATACTCTACTACAAGTCTACTAATAAATCATTTAAACATTAAATAAACCCAATAGGGCTGTTCTGCCCCAATAAGGGGTAATTATATCTTAGTTGGGATCAAGTACAGGTACTGTTTTATTATTACAGAGAAAAGGGAATCATTTAACCATTAAATAAACCCAATAGGGCTGTTCTGCCCCCAATAAGGGGTAATTATATCTTAGTTGGGATCAAGTACAGGTACTGTTTTATTATTACAGAGAAAAGGGAATCATTTAACCATTAAATAAACCCAATAGGACTGTTCTGCCCCAATAAGGGGTAATTATATCTTAGTTGGGATCAAGTACAGGTACTGTTTTATTATTACAGAGAAAAGGGAATCATTTAACCATTAAATAAACCCAATAGGGCTGTTCTGCCTCCAATAAGGGATAATTATATCTTAGTTGGGATCAAGTACAGGTACTGTTTTATTATTACAGAGAAAAGGGAATCATTTAACCATGAAATAAACCCAATAGGATTGTTCTGCCCCCAATAAGGGGTAATTACTGTATATCTTAGTTTGGATCAAGTACAGGTACTGTTTTATTATTACAGAGAAAAGGGAATCATTTAACCATTAAATAAACCCAATAGGGCTGTTCTGCCCCCAATAAGGGGTAATTATATCTTAGTTGGGATCAAGTACAACCATTTTTAAAAATTTGAATTGATTATAAGGGAGCCTATGGGAGATGGCCTTCCCGTAATTTGAAGCTTTCTGGATAACGGATCACACACCTGTTTCTGTTGCACCAATATGAAAGCATGCAGTAAAATATTCTTATATACAGAGAAGTGCCTCAGCCCTAGCAGAAGATACATTACAGACAGCATTCCGTACATATTTGTTCATTCTAAGCTCCATGGCACACAGGGCAGATTGTCTGCTACTGGCATTCAGTGCAAAACTGAAAATAGCCCTGTCTGCCTATTTAATAGCAAGTTTTCTGGCTGATGCCCATAGAGCGGTGACAGATGGACCTCTGTGCCAAAATGCTCAAGTGTCATTCAGCTGAACAAAGTCAGTTCCTATTAGAAAAGATAATAAAGGACAGACAGGTCACAATTCAGATTTTTTCATAATTTTTTCATGCTGAGATTTCATTTGTCGGCTTTTTTGTTTTTGATTTTGCACTTTTATAATTTGTCGCTTTAGTTTTGTTAACGTGAGAATTGAGCAAGGTTTCCCTAAGCTTCTGATGGTAAAACAGAGAATTCTTGAGGTTGTGGATAAACACTTCTGCCATTGATTTCAGCTGATCCACAGGAAGGCAAAAGCCCTCACATCTGTCTCCATTTTGCTTCCAAAGGGGATTACTCCTTGTATCAGTATTGTACTTTAGGAATTATATTAGTATTTGCTCGCCTGCTCAATGGCATTTAAGGTTTCCACTTCACTGGACTCACCGGGAAGAGAAAGAAATAGCAAACGACCTGCCACAGTGAGGCCCACAAAATATTTGGCTTTGACTCGATCAAATTAAAGAATTCCAATGTAGTTCCATCTATAGATATCACTTACCTGTCCAAGCTCCTCATTCAGATTAGATGTTCTTGCCATGGCAGGGGTGTCTGTTTCTGAATAATACATATCTCTGTCCTGAAACACATTAAAGAAAAGAAGACAACATCATCATGGGGTGTCCTGATACAATTTGGAAAAAAACCTCTTATACGAAAAAAAAAACTAATAAGCAAATTGCATTCAAGTCAACAGCCCTTGTTACTTTATATCAACTAATGACTTGCCCTTCTATCTTGATTGGCCAGTTACTGCAGTAAGTATGGAGCCCTGTATGATGGAGCTGGTACCAACCAGTCAGGAGTAGGTTTACTATACTGGGGAGCAATACTGATCCTCTATACAGTATGAAAATATAAAACACATATGTTTATAGAGACGCTACTTACCCAGTTGATGAAAAGAGCCTGGGTAAACTTAACTACTTCCAAAGTCACCAGAAGGCTGATAGGAATGAGGTTGTTGTACAAAATGATGAAGGTCAAAAGGTTGTAACCAAAATTTGTAGAGACTGCATCTGTATAAAGAGTTTTACAGGAGGGTATGTAAGTACTGGGTTCTCAGTGTAGCACAAAAACATATACACATATATATATAACCAACATCAGGCAAAGAGAGACATGTATGATAATAGGCACATGAGAATCAGTCAGAAACTATGGCACAAATGGGGCTTTTATGGTGGAGAGAGAACGTATTGCGCAAATAATCAGGACTTGGTTGTTATCAATATTTCACTTGGGGTAAATTACGACTGATCTTTATTGATCTTCAAAAAGTTATCTGAGACTTCATGAACTGCAGGATTTTAGTCCAAGTGGGGGAAAGGGGAGGTGTTTTGATAAATTAGTACATTTTCAAAATTCCAAAACATTAGGATATGTTTAGTAAATGTCACAAAACAACAGTTGTTGGCAACATTACCAATATCTCCTAGGTACCAGTTGGTTCCCTCATATTTCCAGTTCCATAATAAGGCTCCAACTGAGCTGACAAGAGCCATAACCAGGAGAATGCCAAATAAAACCAGGATTTGCACATTGGTCACTTTTTCAACATTTGATCTCTTCAGCGGCGCTTTAGTTGAATTCTGCACAAAAAAACAAACAAAAAATAGTTAGTGTGAAAGCTCTACAATAATGTCTCTACAATAACTGCCTTCCTAGGTGGGCCTGGAGCAGCCATGAAGTCTATGTAGGGGAAGCCTATTTGCTCTCCCAACTTGAAGATGACATTTGGGTTTAACACTTATTTCCTACCCCAACTGGCTGAATGACTTCCGCAGAAATAGTGGTTCATGAAGCTCTGCATCTGTATATTGGTCTCCAAACTGACTTCCTAGATGGGTCTGCAGTACTAGAGGAGAAATCCATTTAGTGAGCCTATTTGCTCTCCTAGAAACACCTAGAACACCTTTTTCCTACCCCAGATTTTTTTGAAAACCTTGACTGAACACAGCAATGTATTGCTCTCACTGTAACTTTGTTATGAGATCATGGGGGCCCTCACCTGCTGCATTTTATGCTTTGATATTACTTATGGTGCTTTCTTTGGACTGATTTTCACTTGCACTTCTGTTTTTTTTTCTCCTTTCCTTCTGTCTCTCCTCCAACTGCCACTTTGTGCCTCTATTTTACACATATAATTCAGAACCTCTGCTCCTCAGCTGCTTCTCTAAACTCTCTCCTTTACCAAGATGGCAGCTAACTTTCCTGTTCCTGGGTCCCATCACTTTTTTACATTAAACTGTCTCAATCCAGTTGAAATCATGGAGGAGAACCTTGATGGTTCCAGTGAAGACCTATATCATGATTTCAGCTCTGACCAGCACCACTGTCTATTAAAGCTCCAGGTAAAGGGCACTTATATGGTTTGGGAAATAGAGATCACCCTGTAAGATACCTATTAATTCCATGTACTGAAAGACAGGGGAAGGATGTTCCTCAGTTTACCAACTAATGTCTAACTAAACCAGGTGGAATGTCTACTAAAACCATAAATACACTGGAGCTCAATTACAGACTTTCAGCAAAAAGCAGCCCCGAACTATATGTTTTAGTGTTCAAGAATAAAATATAATGAAAATATAACACACAGAATAAACAGCTTACTCTACTACCTGCATTAATTTGGTGTCATGTCCAGTGTACACAACTATTCCAATAACCCACTGGGTGTTTCTGATCTGGGCACCTCTCAACAAAATTTGTTCAGGTCCAACAGGAACAGGGCTAAAAAAAAAAATAGTCAAAATGTTATATACAGTTATATTGATGCGAGAGCTAGGGATTATTCTTTCTCTTTTCTACAAAACATTTTCAGCGCCTGGAGATACATGAGTTTGCTCTGGCCATAACCTAAGGAGTGTTGGTTGGCAAGTGCTAATATTTAGCTGATTTATACAGGACATATGTGAGCACTTCCATAAATGGACCCAATTTCAGCCCAATAATAGCACATGTAAAATACAGACTTCCTTTATATATATATATATATATATATATATATATATATATATAAAACAGTCCACACGACAGCACCACACTCCAAAATCCGCTGCTCTGCAGCTGCCCCTGTGCACGGGATATCATATAAATATCAAAATAAAACAGCCAAACCTTGAAAAAGGTCCCAAAAGGGACCGAAACGTCGGTTGTGCATGCAATTATAATACACAAGAGATTTTTTGAAACACAAAGACCCTTGGTGCTGGCTGTTTTATTTTGATATATATATATATATATAGTCGCTCCCAGAATGGTAAATGAGGCCTATATCATGGCATTATCGATGGAGCAGAACTCCCACATATGTATATAACTGTAACCCTGTTGGTAGTACTAATCTAATAATGAAATATTCCTATCAATATAAAATGTAGAATGTAGAGAGGCAAGCAGGGCACCACTTACAACAAAGATCTTTGGGGAAATGTTTAATGCAGAGTAAATCTAAATGAAACCTCTGCACCGTACCTTCCATGTATTGAAATTGTTTAAAAAAAAAAAAACAATTGTGCATATAAAATAGCCATAATACCCCCTATTGTATAATATAAGGATACAGTACAAGTCTCTGAGGAGATACAATCCCAAAGGAGTTCCATGTCCATATTAAATGGGACCTGTCACCTGTATACAGTGCTACCTGAGGCGGCCAAGTTAATGCCACCCCCTCGCTCCCCCCGTGTGTAGCTTTCTCACGTTAGAGGGGGCAAGGGAGCAATAGCGATCTCTGCACTAAAAGAGCAGAAATTCCAATTGAAAAATCTGAATTTCTGCTTTTTGCCTCCCCTGTTAACTTGCCATCTGAAGCAAGTGTCTCAACTCCCCTTATGGCAGCAGCGCCCTGGCTGTATAATAAAAGCACCTTTCAAATTAAACATGACACATACATTTTTTTTTTTATGAAAACATTTATACCTGTTAAAATAGGTATATAATAATTTTAGCTGTCAATCATATATTGGCTGCATCACCTCTATGACTCATAGAGGCAGGGCCGACAGTCCCTTTCACTTTCCATTCAGAACTTCCTAGATGTCACTGCACTCCTCTTAATCCCCTTCCCTCCTCACTGTCTATAATTGTGTAGTCTGTGCATGGGCATCAGGTCCCAGTTCTGGCACATAAACAAGATTTGGGATTGATGCAGCTTTCCTTTGCACCTGCCTGCTGCTGTGATTGTGTATCCACGACTGAACTCAAACACTCAAAAAAAAAAAAAAAAGGAAAACCCCAATATCTCGAATTGAAAATATGGCTTGACTTTGCCTAGGACAACTCCCATTGGCTTCTATAGAAACTCACAAGTTTTTAGAAGCTTTAGGAGAATTTTTTTTTATCTTTCAGAAGCTTTACATTTGAGTTTTCAGGTTTTTTGCACTTAATACCAGACATTTTACTTTTTGAACCATAACTCGAATTGTGCAAGTTTCAGTGTTAAAAAAAACTTGAACCGTAAAAAAAAAAAAATCAACACTGATATATCACCCCCATAATTTACGGGATATTCATGCTTCTTATATAAATGAATATCTAGTTAATGTTTAGCTAAGTTAGTGTGACATGTAACATTCATATATTAAACAGATAACTTTTTGCTCACTTGTTGGTCCCTAGGCGCAGGTTTCCAATAAAGTCATAAAGATGTCGATTAGGTCCTTCACATTCGATTCTTCCAGTCATTTTCACCAAGTCCTCCTCTGACAGAAGGTTTGATGTTGCTGGTAACCCCTGCATGGAGCAGCCACAGAAAGAAAAGAACAGGCAAATATTGGAGTCATGTCATAGGGTAATGTTATACTTATTGTCAGTGGAGACACAATCAGTGCCCTGAAACTCTACCAACAGCTGCTGCAGATATAACCTACAACAGGAATCAATTCATGGATGACAAGATGCCTTGGTATAAATCATTGGTTAGACCAGATCTAGAGTACAGGCTACTAATTTGGGAACCCATCTTTAAAAACAGAAGAACTGAAAAAGGTTCAGACATGAAAAACACTACGGAAATGAATTACTTGATCTATAGAAAACATAAATGTGTTTATTGAGGCCTACTGTTTATCTAAGACTCAAATAGTAGTGGATATTGTAAGATTCATTCTGTTTGAAGGAGGTAAATAACTCTTTTATTGTACAATCATATTTAGCATCTACTAACAACCTGGGTAATGTTACCAAAATCCTAATTATCCTAATTCTAAAGGAGTGCTTATAAGGAACTAAGGAATAATGGGAGTCATCCAGTGTTTTCACTATTATTATACAATAATAATAAACTGTTTTAGTCAGTTTAGAGGTAAAGAGCTGAGCAAAATATACATAGTTCTTCATACTGCCCTCAAATTGTTCTCTAGATCCCACTAGATGGAAGAGAAGTAAGACAGATGGTCTCCAAAGGGAGATTTGACTGGAGCCAGTAACAAGCAATTGTATGCCCCATAGAGGGTTTGCTGACCCTAGATCAGTGATTCCCACCCAGTGGCTCATGAGCAATATGTTGCTCACCACCCCTCTTTGATGTTACTTTCAGTGGCATCAAAGTAGGTGCCTATTTTTAAATTTCTGGCTTGGAGACAAGTTTTGGAAGCACAGAGACAAAGTTTTACTAGAAGCAGAGCCTCCTGCAGGGCAGCAGTCCACATGAGGCTGCCAAATAGCCAATCACAGCTCTTATTTGGCATCGCCAATTTCATGCTTGTGTGGCTCACCAACAGTTTTTACATCTGAGTGTGGCTTACGAGTAAAAAGGGTTGGGGATCCCTGCCCTAGACGCTCAGCACCAAGATCAGAAATATCTACCTATATATTTATATAGGTATTACCTGTCGTATTTTTAAGTTCGTTTCCCCATCAAGATTGGATGTTTCGATGTAGCACATAGCTTGTGGTTCACTGAAAAAAAGCACAAGCACAGTTCTGTTAGACTGAAACCAGAGCACATTTGGGGTTGTACAACCCACACATTAGTTTGCACTATTTGCAATAAATAATGCCTTTTTGGATCACTGTTTTGGGGTCTCGCCCATAAGAAACTGGTACCAATGGCAAAGCACAGAGCTCTCAGTTACTAATTAGATAAAACATTTTTGCACTATAACAGGGCGGCCTAAACATCACAAGACCATTCTATGTGCATCTATAGTGGCCTGGTCTCAAAGGCATTCAGAGAGATGGGCCAGCAGAACCTCTCAGTTATTTTCTCAAAGGTTTATCCATCATGTTGTTATAGCGTGTGTTTTGCCAAAGGTATACCCAAACAAATCCAATCCCTAATTTGCAAATGAAGCATAACTAAGAAAACAGGACCATCACACTCTTTAAAGTTAGACAAATAAAACTCTTGCACAGATTGCTGGGATTAAACTAAAGTTTGTTGCATCCCTCATCCACATGCACATAATGGTCAAACAAGAAACCAAAGATACCTAGGCATGAGAAGCACATCTTAATTGTCTGGCCAATGGTTCCTGAGAAAAGGGCTGTAAAGGTGTACATAGACACAATATAGGTAGTGTGACCAACTCAAGTACCAAGAGGGACACAGTCTTATGTTTGGTGCCCAAGAATGGGTCCTGGTGGTTCAGACTAAAGAATAAATATAGAGAAGCACACATACCACATACTAGCAGGCCATGCATCTCATGTCTGGTGAACAGATAGGATCTCTTGCCTTGCTCATGTTGCCAACAATATTATATTTCTGGAAAACTACAGCTAAAGTTGATGCTGTTTCTAAATGAAGGAATATTCTGTAACATTTATAAATATTATTTCACTTGTTCTCGTGCATTTTTTAAACATTTGAGTGGTAGCAGTTTCTCTTTGTTCCAGTTAATTGTTGTTGGTAAGTTTTTTTAATTAGCCCCATAGAAAAGTCTAAAGTCATGTGACTGTATGTCTTTAGGACACTAAACAAACTCCAAAAGTCTAGGGCAAGTGGTAAAAATACCCCAGCAGCAAGCTTGTTATGGGGAAAGGTACCCCTATAGAAGCTATCTGGTTTATATTTGCTCATTACACCCGGTTGCCAGAAAAAATAATTATATGGTAGACCTTTAAGCAAATGACTGACTCATGAACTGGCACATGTGGTCCTCCACTGACTAGTTGGTCTATATATCTAAATAAAGCCTGATCAGATCCAGACCAATCCTATTGGTTCCATGTATGGTCCCAAACACCTTTACATATAACATCATTGAAACTGAGACTTCCTGTCAACTACAGCTCTATTTATGTGTGCTCTAACCTATAGGGTCCCAGTGAAGTGGCAACATTACATTTTCAAGATAAAAAAGTGGGACTAAAAAGATTACTTTGTCAGGGGCTGTATAGTTTGAATCCCTCCATCTTTTGTTGAAAGTTTCCAATCCCAGTTGTTGCCCAATTACAGCTGGGCTTACACACAGGACAGTGATAAAGTTAACAAGTGATGGCTAGCCTATGGCTTATGGACCATTCAGGGACCCTCTCTAGAGGCTTCATGTTACTATGTATGAAAGCAACAAAGGTAATTTAATTTTTAGGTAGCAATGCAGACTCTTTCAGAAGAAACCCTAATGGTTCACCAGAGTATAAAGTTTTCCCACCCAATCATAAGATCTGACCTGGAAGATAAAATGATCATATCAGCTGGAAGATGTTGCCCATTGGTAACCTTCACAATGTCTCCTACTGCCACCTGTGAATCCAGGGGCAGCCGTGCAGCAGGTAAGAGGAAAGAAGAGTGAATTTGTGCTTCCTTGATGGTTACTTTGTGTTTACAATACAAAAGTTATAATATGAGGGCCATAAAACAACAACAAGGATTCAATATAGACACATGACACCTCATATCATATCCATCACCATACAAATACACGCACAAATCTAAATTATTTGCACACAGGAATTATCACATGTATAGAGCAGTGTTACCCCTCCCCTGTGGGTATCCCAGAGCCTCGGTGGAAAGGAGTAGGGTGCAATATGGGGAGAACACCTATTTGCTCTCCTAGATACACTTGAAAGTCCAACTTGAAGGTCAGTTAGGATAAGATTTGGGGTAAAACTTGGAATTCTTGTAACAATGGCTGAATGATACAACAACATTCCCTACATCTGTAACATTGTTGTGATCTTAGGGTGGAGCCCCAAGTTAGGCTTGGAAAGAAAATTTGTGGGTCCTTAATTCTGGATCCTTGTGGGTCCTAAATTCTGGTGGGGTGCTTACAAATAAGTAGGCGTACTGTACCTGGCATGGCTACTCATAACTAAGTGTGGCCTGGTTGGATATTCAAGCTTTTAAAGTATGAATTTGACAGAACTGTCAACTCAACTGTATCATGTGGATTACTATACCCTGCTTAGGTAGAGCTGTGGGTATAAGAAGTAGGAAGGACACACACAGACGATTTCAAATGGTATAATAAATGCATTCAAGTGTTTATTGCAGAGTGCCCAAGCAGTCGAAAAATGCATTTTGTTTGTGCATTTTTCCACTAATGAAGGTGGCGAGGAGCCCTTGAACCATTTGGCTTTTTTATGTGCAATAAACAGTTGAAGGTATATAATTACACCATTTGAAATCATCTGTGTGTGTCCTTCCCACTTCATCTTGTGATTGCTTGCACATTGAGCCCGGAGCCTTTGGAGAACTGCACCAACGGATAATCTACATAAGTCTCTTACAAAGTAACCAGGAGTGTATGGACTTTTTCCAATCTACACTAGAGTTGTGGGCATGGCATGGATGCAACAGGTCTATCTCTCTGACTTTCATGCACCAGTGATCTACAAACGATTAAAATGCCAGAGTGTCCCAGATAGGGAACTAATGATCCTTAATTCTGGGAAATTTCACAGTTGCAAATGTCTACATTATGTTCAGGGCCCAAATCATCAAACCTTTAACCACCTTGACTGCTATGGTGGTAGGTTTATAAGAGTTAAAGAGGCAAAGCATGGGGAGAGTTTAAAAAAAAGCTATTTTAGAAAATATAAAATATAAAAATAGTATTTATGCCTCTGTAAAAGATTAATTTGGGACTATAAGAAAAAATGCTTTAAGAATGTTTTTCTTATACCCATCTTTAGCAAGCCAATGAAGATTACAGGATATATTGATGACTTTCTCATGGATCACATGCTTGCCCACCAAACTAGTTTGTAACTAAAGAGTAAAGCATTTACCTCTCTCCAAACCATGTTCTGCCATGTCCCCCCTTTCAGCACTGCAAAAAGCAAAGCGTAATTTTATTCAGATACCAACGCCAATATGACATCACGTGAAAATAAAGACAAATCCCAAAGGAAAGAATATTAAAAATAAAAGTGAAGTTCCATTCAACTATGGGACGGGCTACAGGGGTTGCCATGTTAGCAGTTACCAGGTGTTGCTCCTATTAGCTTTAAGAACCAGATTCCTGTTTTTTTAAGTGGCAATGTGACCGTTATGGAACACTCCGGCAACAGATTTCAGCATAAAAAAGCATACTCATGTGCTTCCGGATCGAAATCCACTCCGTGTGTCAGCACCAATGTCGACGCAATGCTTCTTGGTGTAGACACAGGAGTCAGCGGACACCAAGTAGATAAACAGGCCAAAAATAGCCCTGTTTGGCACATGTGCCATTAGGCTTCCCATTTCTTCACTTGAGTATTTTCTTGAAGGGGGAAGAGGAAAGGGAACATGTAGGCTT